>NC_090387.1:35501241-35864574 GCF_036365525.1 Heterodontus francisci
TGTGGGAGCTGGGTGAGGGGGTGGTGGGAGGTGAGGGGGTGGTGGGAGCTGGGTGAGGGGGTGATGGGAGGTGAGGGGGGTGGTGGGAGGTGAGGGGGGTGGTGGGAGCTGGGTGAGGGGGTGGTGGGAGGTGAGGGGGGTGGTGGGAGCTGGGTGAGGGGGTGATGGGAGGTGAGGGGGGTGGTGGGGAGGTGAGGGGGTGGTGGGAGCTGGGTGAGGGGGTGGTGGGAGGTGAGGGGGGTGGTGGGAGCTGGGTGAGGGGGTGATGGGAGCTGGGTGAGGGGGTGGTGGGAGCTGGGTGAGGGGGTGATGGGAGGTGAGGGGGGTGGTGGGAGCTGGGTGAGGGGGTGATGGGAGCTGGGTGAGGGGGTGATGGGAGCTGGGTGAGGGGGTGGTGGGAGGTGAGGGGGGTGGTGGGAGCTGGGTGAGGGGGTGGGTGGGAGGTGAGGGGGGTGGTGGGAGCTGGGTGAGGGGGTGATGGGAGCTGGGTGAGGGGGTGGTGGGAGCTGGGTGAGGGGGTGGTGGGAGGTGAGGGGGGTGGTGGGAGCTGGGTGAGGGGGTGGTGGGAGGTGAGGGGGTGGTGGAGCTGGGTGAGGGGGTGGTGGGAGCTGGTGAGGGGGTGGTGGGAGGTGAGGGGGTGGTGGGAGCTGGGTGAGGGGGTGGTGGGAGGTGAGGGGGTGGTGGGAGCTGGGTGAGGGGGGTGGTGGGAGGTGAGGGGGGTGGTGGGAGCTGGGTGAGGGGGTGGTGGGAGGTGAGGGGGGTGGTGGGAGCTGGGTGAGGGGGTGGTGGGAGGTGAGGGGGTGGTGGGAGCTGGGTGAGGGGGGTGGTGGGAGGTGAGGGGGGTGGTGGGAGCTGGGTGAGGGGGTGGTGGGAGGTGAGGGGGGTGGTGGGAGCTGGGTGAGGGGGTGGTGGGAACTGGGTGAGGGGGTGGTGGGAGGTGAGGGGGGTGGTGGGAGCTGGGTGAGGGGGTGGTGGGAGCTGGGTGAGGGGGTGGTGGGAGCTGGGTGAGGGGGTGGTGGGAGGTGAGGGGGGTGGTGGGAGCTGGGTGAGGGGGTGGTGGGAGCTGGGTGAGGGGGTGGTGGGAGCTGGGTGAGGGGGTGGTGGGAGGTGAGGGGGTGGTGGGAGCTGGGTGAGGGGGTGGTGGGAGCTGGGTGAGGGGGTGGTGGGAGCTGGGTGAGGGGGTGGTGGGAGGTGAGGGGGGTGGTGGGAGCTGGGTGAGGGGGTGGTGGGAGCTGGGTGAGGGGGTGGTGGGAGGTGAGGGGGGTGGTGGAGGTGAGGGGGGTGGGTGGGAGCTGGGTGAGGGGGTGATGGGAGCTGGGTGAGGGGGTGGTGGGAGGTGAGGGGGGTGGTGGGAGCTGGGTGAGGGGGTGGTGGGAGGTGAGGGGGGTGGTGGGAGCTGGGTGAGGGGGTGGTGGGAGCTGGGTGAGGGGGTGGTGGGAGCTGGGTGAGGGGGTGATGGGAGGTGAGGGGGGTGGTGGGAGCTGGGTGAGGGGGTGGTGGGAGGTGAGGGGGGTGGTGGGAGCTGGGTGAGGGGGTGGTGGGAGCTGGGTGAGGGGGTGGTGGGAGGTGAGGGGGGTGGTGGGAGCTGGGTGAGGGGGTGGTGGGAGGTGAGGGGGGTGGTGGGAGGTGAGGGGGGTGGTGGGAGCTGGGTGAGGGGGTGGTGGGAGGTGAGGGGGTGGTGGGAGCTGGGTGAGGGGGGTGGTGGGAGGTGAGGGGGTGGTGGGAGCTGGGTGAGGGGGTGGTGGGAGGTGAGGGGGGTGGTGGGAGCTGGGTGAGGGGGTGGTGGGAGGTGAGGGGGGTGGTGGGAGCTGGGTGAGGGGGTGGTGGGAACTGGGTGAGGGGGTGGTGGGAGGTGAGGGGGGTGGTGGGAGCTGGGTGAGGGGGTGGTGGGAGCTGGGTGAGGGGGTGGTGGGAGCTGGGTGAGGGGGTGGTGGGAGGTGAGGGGGGTGGTGGGAGCTGGGTGAGGGGGTGGTGGGAGCTGGGTGAGGGGGTGGTGGGAGCTGGGTGAGGGGGTGGTGGAGGTGAGGGGGGTGGTGGGAGCTGGGTGAGGGGGTGGTGGGAGCTGGGTGAGGGGGTGGTGGGAGCTGGGTGAGGGGGTGGTGGGAGGTGAGGGGGGTGGTGGGAGCTGGGTGAGGGGGTGGGTGGGAGCTGGGTGAGGGGGTGGTGGGAGGTGAGGGGGGTGGTGGGAGGTGAGGGGGGTGGTGGGAGCTGGGTGAGGGGGTGATGGGAGCTGGGTGAGGGGGTGGTGGGAGGTGAGGGGGGTGTGGGAGCTGGGTGAGGGGGTGGTGGGAGGTGAGGGGGGTGGTGGGAGCTGGGTGAGGGGGTGGTGGGAGCTGGGTGAGGGGGTGGTGGGAGCTGGGTGAGGGGGTGATGGGAGGTGAGGGGGGTGTGGGAGCTGGGTGAGGGGGTGGTGGGAGGTGAGGGGGGTGGTGGGAGCTGGGTGAGGGGGTGGTGGGAGCTGGGTGAGGGGGTGGTGGGAGGTGAGGGGGGTGGTGGGAGCTGGGTGAGGGGGTGGTGGGAGGTGAGGGGGGTGGTGGGAGGTGAGGGGGGTGGTGGGAGCTGGGTGAGGGGGTGGTGGGAGGTGAGGGGGTGGTGGGAGCTGGGTGAGGGGGTGGTGGGAGGTGAGGGGGTGGTGGGAGCTGGGTGAGGGGGTGGTGGGAGGTGAGGGGGTGGTGGGAGGTGAGGGGGTGGTGGGAGGTGGGTGAGGTATCACTCAATGCTTTTAGAAACATTTGAATTGCAGAAGTTGGGAAATGTCCCACTGCCTGGAACTGGCATCCCTTGATTTAATCACCCATGCACCGGCCCACTTTAAAAAGATTTCCATGGATATTCCATTCCCCTCTTGTTTTAAAAAAGAAAATGTTGTTGTCGCCATAGGAATAATACAATTCTCTCTCTCTCTCTCTCTCTCTCTCTCTCTTTCATTCTCTCTCCCACAGATCTAGATATAATCTATAAGATAACAATAGTTTGAGAATTTCAGTAATAGTCTATAAATTCAGTCAAAGGATTCTGCCATCAGGAAGGCTCCAAATTGAAGTTGAAACAGTTTATTTTTATTATAATCCTCCAGTTACAATTTTATTCATATATATATCAGATCTATATGCATTATATTTATACTGAAAGGAGGTGGGATTTTGGTTATGCATGTGTGAATGGGTTTTTGCTATTGTAAAGTTGTATTTTTTGAACTTTTCTCCTCCACTGTGCTGTGCCTGAAGGTTTCATGTTTGTACTAAATCTCAGGTTGGGTACAGTTATAGAAACTTGATTAAAACGATCAAATTACAGCCTTTGAAATAATAATACATTGTACCTATATGATGATGGTACTGTGATGGTAATGTGGTCATGTGCTTAGGCTTTGGAATTTCAAACTATCATTATCAGAGTTTAAGCAGGTGCTATTATTATGAAGCTGACATTTCAGTGCCTTACTGAGTGAGTGCTGTGCTGTCAAAGGCGCTGTCTTTTGAATGAGACGTTAAACCAATGTCCCAGCTGCTCTCTCAGGTGGACTTATAAGATTCCATGGCACTGTTTCCCCAGTGTCCTGGCTAGTATTTAGCTCTCAACCAAAGTATTTCAAATAGATTATCTGGTCATTATTTCATTGCTGTTTTGGGGACATTGCTTTGCATGAATTGGTTGCTGAATTTCCTACATTACAATAGTGACTACACTTCCAAAGTCATACCTTGGCTGTGAAGTGCTTTGGGATGCCCTGAGGGCATAAAAGAGGTGAGTCAAATGCAGTTATTTCCTCCTTTCTTTATTAATAGCTATCTTTATCCTGCTGAAGATCTATTTATATACACATCAGAAACCTGCCAATAGTTGTCTTAAAGTAAATGGAGGCTGAGTGTGATGAGCTCTGCAATTTGAATAGAATGGAAACTTTGTGAACTGAAAGTTGCCCCTTGATGACATAATCACTGAATACATGAAATTATGATGTTGTAGCTAAAAGATTACAGGAATTTAATCTGTACTGCGTTACTGGGAAGCACTGTATTAAATTTATTAATAGACTGGGCACTGCAGAATTACTCAATGAACTTAAAGCTCATTTGTCTTCAATTTCACTCCCTGCCCGAATGACTAAGATTGTTTGGACATCACTATTAGGATTAATCAGGCGATTGCAGGCAGTTCCAGAGAAACACTCAACCAAATGGGTGGATTCAATTAGAGGGGCTGAGGTTTTCTTCTCTGCTAAGATAGCTGGAGGAAATGTGCCAGGATGGGCCTGTGACTTCCCTGACTGACAGTTGTTAACCCGAGCAAACATTTTAGGCTCAGCCTCACTTAAATTCTTTCGGCAGGTGGCATTCCTGTAACATTTGGGTTTGCCGCTGGGGAGAGAGTGGGCAGTGCCTGCTGCTGCAGGAATCAGATGTCTGCAGGAGCTTAAAGAGATAAGCAGACACGAAGAAGAATCTGTTGCAGCCTCCAAAAAGTACACAAAGTTCAGCAATATGGAAAGCCATCTTTCGTTGCCAATCCTGTTTCGGTCCTTTAAACATTTCCGGGCATTGTGTGTCTCCTAGCAACATTGGATGCCTGTTCTATTTTGCTGCTTTTAACCTCCAACATTGCTGAGGTGATAATGAGAGGAAATGTGATTTACAATGTTACTCTGTCATTGTCATTGAGAATGATGTTGTAAAACTAGAGCAAGTACAAAAATGGGCAGTGATCTGCCTGATAGTTTGCAATTCAATTTTCCACCCCAATACAGCCATGAAACCAATAGAAAGAGAAATCAAAATCCTGCATACAGCTTTCAGCTGCAACGGAGATGCATCAAGAATAGCAGGCATCTTTAACCTAAACCGTAAAACATTTTATATACATTTTGAGCACAAATGTCACCTCTGCTACGTGGAGGTGTGTGCTGTGCCACCAGTTGCTTCCAGCATGGACTGCACAGTGTGCCCTTTTGAGAGGTGCCCACACGGATATCCTGTGCATGCACCGGAAGCTAGTGATGGGGTACTATCCTGACGTCACACGGCGCTACTGGTTGATGTGACTGCTGACATCCTCATTTGGACCATGCAGGATTAATTTGCTGCAAATGGGCCCTGCACCAGAGCTATTTAAATGACTCGACACCCAACTTGCAGGTAGGGCTATTTTGAAATATTTTTGCTTAGCCTGAGATTATGGAAGCACTGTGGAGTGTTTTTGGAGTTGGCTTGAGAGCTGGTGCTTACAGTCAGGGAAGACAGAGGAAATCCTTACCCAGGTATAGGGTCTGTGGTTACAGTGCCTCTTGGTCTGCAACAGTCCAGGAAATAGATCAAAGAATGTAGAGAGGGAAGCTTTACATGGAGGGAGGGAGAGGAAGCAGGGAACAGGTACCCTGAACCCCTTTTAACCAGACTGGCTGTAAGAAAGCAGATTATCAGGCTCTGACTTCATTGATGAAACTTCCCCAGACCATTATGGACCCACCATTGCATCCATCTGAGACGCCCCATCACAACAACCCCTTGGCCACCATCTAACAATAAAACTCACCAACAAAATCATTTTTATCCAACAACACATCCAATTATACAAATGAAAATTAACTATTCACCCTTATGTAATCTCTTAGTGTCTGTCTTGCAGGTGCCTTTGCCTGTCTCTTAGTGCTCCTACACAGTGCTACCCAGTGACTGCAGCCTGGCTGGTGGAAAGCAGGTAACTTACACTGAGGGAGAGTGCAGGTGGTCTTGCAGGACGCCTTCAAGTAACACTGGGCCTTGAGGGCCCTACTTCAGACTGTACCACCTTGTCATGGGCAGCAGTAGTCTGGGCTGGCTGGCTGAGAGGCAACAGCAAGGGCATTGGCAGAGTGACAGTGGAGGGAGTATGAATACTTTCATCCTGAGAAAGGATGGCCGGTTTGTCCTCTATGTCACTCACACCAATGGTTGGGGGTGGAGGGGGGGGCACCACCCCCCTAAATCTATTAATCTGTTAGAGGGCATATTGCTGGACTGTCATGAGAACCTGCAAGCCGCTTTGAGCACTGAGATCCACAGCAATGATGGCGGCAGTGCAAGGCTGCATAACAAGCATGGATCTCATGACCTCTGTCTGAGCTTCCACTGTGGCTCTGAGATATTGCTTGGTTTATGCCTGTGCTACAGTGGAAACTGAGACAGTGGTTACCAGACGCTCCATCAAGACTGGATCTGCTAGTGTAGTGGAGAGACCACCACTTCCACAGTGGAAAGAATGGGCTCCAAGCTGTGTGATGCCCTCTGCCACATTGGAGCCGGTCTTCTCAATGCTCCTTGATAATGACAGGAGACTCTGTTGCAGGCCTGCCAACGCACCTAGAATCTTGATGTGCATGTTCATCAGTGGTCTCCTGTATACCATCCCATTGAAGTCCTCATCTGAGACCCCTGCATTAGAATTCATCTGCGACCTTGCCCTCCAGGGAACTGGTAGATGAGATACCCTTTCCTCTGGCCTGGCTTTAGCCCACTAATGCCAGGTGAAGCACAATGTTCAGATCCCAAGTTTATACTGTCCTCCAAGGTACATGCAGTGCCAGTATCTGAGCTGGTGACTGGGATTGTGAGATCAAGTGATGGTGCATCCTCATCACTAGTTCCTCTCCCTCTTCCTCCTGGGTGTGTTGTGGGCAGTGAGGCGGCAGTTCTTGGGTGTCTGAAAGCATGAAAGCAGAAAGGGAGGGTTGGCGTGGGGTGGGGGGAAGGTGGAGTGGGGAAGAAAGCAGGAGATTCATGGTCAGACCATCTGCAGCTTTCACTTCAAGCCACATCTCAGGATAACGGTGAGGAGGGAGTTGAGAAGGGGCATAAGGCAGTCGCTCACCATCATCCTCAATGGCCTTGATGACACCGGATGTCACGGTCTCTGTTGCAATTGGCTCCATAACTCTCAGCATCAGCTCCTTGAGTCTTTCATGAGATGTGAGTGTCACTGGCAAGGCCAGCATTTGTTGCCCATTCCTTACTGCCCTTGAGAAGGGCTTAGGGGATTGAGTCCTGCCTGTGTCCTGCCAGTTCTCTGGGCCTTCCTGTTGTTAGCTTTGTCCAGCTAGAGAGAGAGAGTAGAATGACAGTGCCTGTATTATACTCTCTTTGGGTGACGTCCCTTCCATATCTGAATAGCTGGAGGTATATGGAGGTAGCGAGAGATGGGTGTGAGGTTGGCATCATTGGTCTGTGTGTAAAGGTGAGGTGGAGTATGTGAATGCTAGGCTTGAGTCCTGAGGGCTAGGGGCAGCTGCTAAGCAGAATGAGAGGTTGGTAGTGTGTTGGGTATGAGATATAACTTCAGAATGCATTCAATGACCTTGACCACACATGAGTTCATTAAACTTCTTGTGCCATTGGTGCCATGTCCTCAGGGTCAGATTTCAGACATTCACCTCCCTGGTCACCTGCTCTAATCACTTCTCAGAGGCTGTTGCTTGAGGGCCTCCTATCTCACCGTGGAAGCATGACCTCTCTCCTTGACTCCCCCTGGGCGACTAATGCCTCCAGTGTGGCATCACTGAATCTTGGAGCCCTCCCTCTGGCTTGGTGCACCTTTTTTCTTGACCTTCAGTGTTTCAAAATCACTTTCTGTCAGCCTTCAGTGCAGCAGTGCAGCTTCCCTTTAAAAGGGACAAACTGGCTTTAAGAGCTGCAGGTTAGCTGGATTATGTGCTAGTCTCGTAGATTGTTAGGCCTCCCATTGTGTGGAAAACCAGCCAGCAGCACGGCACATGCTCAGTCCCTCACCAGAATCATGATAATGAGGTGGCAGTGTGAAATTTACATGCTGCCCACTTCCAACGGAACTGGCATGAGCAGGTCACAAATTATGACCCCCACACTCAAAAACCCAAGGTAAGTCAATGTTTAGCCGTAAAGTGTGAGCGGTTTGCCAGGGAAAAGGTAGGGCCTATTAAGTATCCAAAGGGAAATCTTCATTTAGAGACAGAGGGCCTGGGAAAAGTATTAACTGAGTACATTGCATGTCTTCACAAAGGAGGTGGATGATGTGAAGGTAACACTAAAAGAGGAGGGGGATGTTATGGACAGGGTAAAAATTGAAAAGATGCAATAAAAAGGTGAGCATTGCTGAAAGTTGGTAATTCCCCTGGTCCAGATGGAATGCAGTCTCGGATGCCAAAAGAAGCGAAAATATAAAAAGCAGAGACATTGGTCATAATCTTTCAATCCTCATTGGATACAGCAGTAGCGCTGGAGGACTGGAAGGTTGCTAATGTTATACCATTATTCAAGAAAGTGAGAGGGATAAACCAGAAAACTCCAGGCCAATCAACCTTACATTCATTGGTGGTGGGGAAGTTATTGGGGGCTATTATCAGGGAGCAAATAAACTTTTATTTGGAAAGGCATGGGTTAATCAAAGACAGCCAGCATGGATTTGTTAAAGGTAAATCAGGCTATCTTGATTGAATTCTTTGATGAGATAACAGAGAAGGTTGATCAAGGTGGTGTCTATATGGATTTTCAGAAGACATTCAACAAAGTGACACAGAAGAGGCTTATTAAGAAGGTGGAAGCCCATGGAATTAAGGGGAAAGTGGCAGCATGGATACAAAATTGACTCAGGGGTAGGAAGCAAAAGGTGGTGTTGGATGGATGTTTTTCAGACTGGGAGATGGTTTGCAATGGTGTTCCTCAACTGTCAGTTTTGGGTCTATTACTCTGCAATTTTTATAAGTGACCTAGAGTCAGGTGTAGGGAGCAGCATTATGAGGTTTCCAGGTGATACAAACCTTGGCAGAAGCGTGGCGAATGAAATTCAATGCAAAGAAGTGTGTAGTGATGTATTTTGGGAAGACTAATATGGGAAGATAGTATGATAGAAGATATAAGATTGAAAAGTGTAGATGAGCAGACAGACCTTTGTGTCAATGCTTTGTGTCAATATACACAAATCCGCAAAGGTGGCTGGGCAAGTTTATAAGGTGGTTAAAATAGCATCTGGGTTACTTGGGTTTATAAATAGAGGAATAGAATATAAAGGTAAAGAGACATGTTCGAACTTTATAAATCATTGGTTAGGCCTAAGCTGGAGTATTGTGGACATTACTGGACACTTCAGGAAAGATTAAAGTCCTTAGGAAGGGTAGAGAAGAGGTTTACTAGGATGTTACCAGGAATGAGAGATTTCAGTTATGAGAAGAGGTTGGAAAAGTTAGGACTGATCTCATTGGAATGGAGATGGTTAAGAGGTAACCTAATACTGTTTTTCAAAATTGTGAGAGGGTTTTATAGAGTAAATAGGGAAAAAATATTCCTTCCTTTGAGTGGATCAATAACTCGAGGTCATCGATTGAAAATCATTGCTAAAAGATCGAGGGGAGACATGATGAGAATTTTTATCACTCAGAGAGTTGTTGGTGGAATGCTCTATCTGAAAATGTGGTGGAAGCTGATTTTATAGATAATTTTAAATGAGAGTTGGACAGTTACTTGAGGATGAGGAATTTACAGAATTAAAGACAAAAGATACCAAGCACTACTGCTCTTCCAAAGAGCCAGCACAGGCACGATGGGCTGAATAGCCTCCTTTTTGCCATAAGTTTCTATGCTTCCATCAATTGTAAGAAGGATGCATACATTTCAATATTGTCCAACCCAGAATTCAGTTCACGCTGGCTTTTGAACAATAACCGAGGAAAATGTGTTTCAAATAACATTTCAATTGTAAAATTTGATATTTTATCTAATATAATGCCAGGAATCCCCAAATGCATTAAAGCAACATTTTTACTTGAGCAATGGCCTTATTTTTATCTTCTGTTGTGAATTTTGCTCAGTTGCTGAAATTAAATTGTAAAACTGTGGGCACTCTACACTGAATGGACTTTATGAAGCTTTGAGTGAAAATATTTCCCCTATTGACAACATAAAAATCAAATCTTATTGAATCTATTGCACTGTTTTGTCAGAAAGAGCAATGAACAGCAGTACCTTGTTCTTTGGTGTACAGCACTTCGGTGTACTGCATATTGTGAAGGGACTCAGCAATGAAAAGAGTAAAAAAAAATGTTATGGCTGTTCACTGAAGCTTTACGATAGTCAAGAGATCTGGTTAATGGAAATTACAAGAAGGAAATGAATTTTTAGGAGTATGGAACAAAGGCACCTGCCGGGCTGGATTTTGTGTGGCAAGTATGGTGGCACTGGGGGGACGGAGAATTTTGTCAGAGGCGTGAAAGTGCCATGGCGGAATTGACACCCTGGCACAACAGGAACCTATTTTAAATTGCTGAAATGCTGTTTAACATGAATTTAAATGTAATTATTTGGAATTAATGAGTGGACCATGGTTTTCTGGATTGCGTGTGGCACTCATGTGCCTTCAGGTTAAAAGCTGGCGGCACGAGGCGAGAGGCCTCAGTGCTGCAACGGGTAAGTATCCTGACCATTGCAGTATAGGCGAAGTGGGGGGTTCTGAAGCCATTATCACCCTATTGATGTGGGCTATGCAAGGGGGTTGGTTTATCAGGGGCTCTGCGAGAGGGCTCTGTCTATCAGGGGTTCTGCGAGGCATTACGTTGGGTGTGGGTGGGCATTAGGGGGTTTCCCGACTGCTGTGTTACTGTGTGTACCGGTTTACCCTGCTGGAAAAGATGGCAGGCCATCAGTAAGTTTTAGTTCTGAGGTACATGAGGCATTCTGTTGGGTAAATAGTGATGAGCATAGTTGCCAAGGCAGGGTCGTCAATACTGAAGGCTTAGATCACCTGCCATGGGCCTCATACACCCTGTGTTTTTGGATCCAGTCGGTGTGTTGAGGCACCTCCAAAGGAGGCAGGTCCAAGTTGCAGCTGTGCCTGACCCTGACTCTCCACAACGAGAAAAGCAGCAGCTGCCCGCTCAAAGAAGAGCCCACGTATGCCAGAGAGTCTACAGGACTTGTATCAATTACCTGCGGATGTCCAAACGACACTGTCAGCAAAGACTACGGCTGTCCCACAGGCCATCACCGACTTAAGCAGCCTTCTGCAGGATGAGTTGCGACCTCTGGGATTTGGGGGTAACCCTATGCCTGTGGCCCTGAAGATTACCATGACACTAAACTTCTGCACATCCGGATCTTTCCAGGGATCCACAGGGGGACTGTGTAGTGTCTCCCAGGCTGCGGCCTACCACTGCATCAAGGAGGTGACCAATGCCCTATTCAAGAGGACCAGCAACTATGTGCGCTACCGGACCCGTCCTGACAGTCAGACAGAGAGGGCCATCGGCTTCGGAGCCATCACTGGATTCCCCCCGGTGCAAGGTGTGATAGATTGCACGCATGTGGCCATCAAGGCTCCCACGGACCAGCCAGCTACCTTCATCAACAGGAAGGGCTTCCATTCGATGAATGTTCAACTGGTCTGTGAGCACCGAAAGTGTTTCCTACAGGTACATGCCCACTTCCCATGAAGCAGCCACGACATCTACATACTTTGACAGTTCCAGGTGCCTCAGCTTCTCAATCCCCCCGTTTGCCTTCAGGGATAGATTCTTGGGGACAAGGGCTACCCATTGAAGACTTGGCTTCTGACGCCTGTGAAGAACTCTCACAGTACAGCGGAGGAGAGATACAACACTTGCCACAGCTCTACCTGAGCAGCCATCGGGCAGGCCATTGGGCTACTGAAGATGAGATTCTGCTGCCTCGATCAATCTGTTGGAGCCCTGCAGTAAGCTCCTGTGAGGATCTCGAGTATCATGGTGGGCTGCTGTGCTCTGCACAATCTAACACTACAGAGGGGGGGAGGTCTGACATGAGGAAGATATGCCTGAGAGACACTCATCCTCTGATGAGGACGACGCAGAGGAGAAACAGTGGCAAGCAGCATTGGATGATGTAAACACAGCGATGGTGGCCAGACATGTTGAGTGACGTGCAAAGGAGGCAAGAGACGACCTGATAATCACTTGCTTTCAGCCACCCTGATGCTCACTCACTGCAAATTCAATAAAGATTCATCTTCATGCATGTAGTCTGCCATCTCCTTTCCACTTGTGTTCCCTGATTTGAGACCAGCTGCAATGTGCGCTCGTGTGCATGAGTGAACATATGTTAATGAGATCTGCAGTCACATTGCCATGAGAATGAGGGCTGTGGTCACATTGGCACTGCACCAAGGGGTAGGCTGTAAGTCAGAAGCTCACAAATAAGGCATTATGGAACATGGGTTCACACAATGATAGCTAATGACTGGCACAAAAGAACTTTGAATTAAGTTCCAAAGTATATACTTGCAACATGCATGAATCCCCAAATGTGGCTTGGTGGTTTTCTTAGTACGTTTGTGGGTGCTCAAACAAGGTGTGATTCCTGTGCTAGCAGCTGTGCTGGAGGCAGGCTGCTGATCAAGACACACCTTGGCCTGCGATGACTTCGGCGGTCGTCCTCTAGGTGCCTCAGGCCTAGAAGGTACCGGCTGTCTGAGGGTTTACTGCACTGGTAATGGACTCTTCTCAGGCATCATGGCTGCTGGAGCTGGGCTCACTTGCGGAGGGGCTGAGGAGCCAATGACCACATTCAGAGCACCCTGAGGGGAGCCCCCAGATGTGGAAGGCAACCTCTCCTCCTCCCTTTCAAGGCTGACTTGAACCTCCCTACCCACCAGAGAAGGATGAAGAGAAGTCTCCAGGCTCCTGTTCCTTCCCTCACCTTGCTGCTGCTGAGTTGAGCTCATGGCCAAGGTGATGGTGTGCAGGTCCTTGCGCATTTGTGGAATTTGCCTCTCCATGAGGGTCGCCAACCTCTCGATGGAGGAAGCCATGCGCTCATATGCCTGGGACATGGCAGTAGTCATGGCATGGATAGATTTCTCCACCATCCACTCAAACCTTACCATGGCCTCTAGCATCTCCAACATATGTTGCCTAACCCCTCTCTGCAACTCCAGCATGCCCTGTGCTGTCGATAACAAAGGCTGGTCATCAGCCTGGGCATCATGGGCCTGGTCACCCCACAGTCCTCCAACTGTCAGAGGCCTTGCTGTCTTAGCCTCAGCCAGCTGCTCTGGCAAGTGTGCAGTGCTCTCACCTTCTAGTGACCCCGAGTCTAATGCCAATCGATTACCCACTGAAGTGAAAGTATCTGCACTGGTGGAAGGTGCAGGAGAGTCATGGGATGGTGCATCCTCTGAGTAGTCCTCCTCCTCAGAGGTTGACAGCTGTCCCTCTATGGCTGCAGTCACCTGCGAACGTTGACCTGCATGAGAGAATACAAACATGTGTGGGTTAGGCTGCACATATCCTGTTATGGCAAACATGCCTGTGGTGATTCTCCATAATTCATGAATATTTTGATGAACAGCAAGAATCACTCTCTTGCACAGGGACTCCAGTCTCCCCGTCAGATATTGCACATACGCCATGGCTCCTGGCCAGTTCTAATTCCTCTTCCTCGGCATGGCTTAGAGGATGAATGTCAGGGACATCTCCACCAGTTCTGAATGCCTCCCTCCTATTACGGGCCCTCTTGCAAGAGGAAAGATAGAGAAATTATAAATTGGCATAAGTATCACCATGCCAACTATGCTACTGTAGGCCCCTTGTCTCCAACTGGGGGGGATCTGATATATCTCATGATGACACATGCTGTCATGGGATTTACAGAGAGTGAGCTATGAACGAAGGTGGCATGTGGCCCAGATGCAGCCATGACCCAGAGGCAGTCAGGATGGCCGAGCGGTCTACGGCACTGTGTTAAGGTCGCAGTCTCCTCTGGAGGCGTGGGTTCGAATCCCACTTTTCACAGCGTTTTGGGAAGGCACAGTGGTGCAGTGGTTAGCACTGCAGCCTCACAGCTCCAGCGACCCAGGTTCAGTTCTGGGTACTGCCTGTGCGGAGTTTGCAAGTTCTCCCTGTGACCATGTGGGTTTCTGCCGGGTGCTCCGGTTTCCTCCCACAGCCAAAGACCTGCAGGTTGATAGGTAAATTGGCCATTGTAAATTGCCCCTAGTGTAGGTAGGTGATAGAAGAATGGTGGGGATGTGGTAGGGAATATGGGATTAATGTAGGATTAGTATAAATGGGTGGTTGTTGGCACAGACTCGGTGGGCCAAAGGGCCTGTTTCAGTGCTGTATCTCTAAACTAAACATGTACCTGTCCTGATGAGTTTACCACTCCAGACTGCTGCTGTCCATGCTGAGGTGGTACAATCCAATGTCAGGCCGTCAGGGCTCAGAGCTGCTTGATGTCACTTCCAAGGTCATCTGCAGTCTCCTCAATTGAAGTTCAGCAACCTTCCACCAACTGTGCTGCAGCCATTGGGGAAATATCTCATAGGAGCACTAGGAGAGGCAAAGGCACACGGAAGAGGCTCTAAGGGAATGCACAAGGGTAATTAGTTTATTTTGTATGCAGTATGTCAGAAATTTGGATTGGAATGTGCATTTTCTGGTGGCTTTTATTGTTTGGTCAGAAAAAGGACAATGTAGGGGTTAGTGTTAGAGGATAGCTAAGGAGTGTGGGACTGTTGTGGCTGAGATTACTGGTATCATTCATGAATTACTTGATGTTATGACTGGGTGAGGAAGGGGTCTCAGGGTCCCCTCTTGCCCCTTTCCTGGTTTGGCCGTAACAGGGTTTATCTTTTAAAACCCAATGTTTTTAGCTTAACCCCTCAGTGAGCCCTTACTCACTGCTCTCTAATTGTAATTGTAAATGAACCAATCAGACAGGTTTTCTCAGGTTTAAACAAGAAAGATGTATGTTTATTGGCCTTCTCACTTTAACTCGATTAAAATTACTAAACTACGCAACGCAACCACGCTAGCATGCATATGAGATAAACACACACGCAAATAGATACAGAGGGGGAGAAAGAATAAAGGGCGGGGGGAATTTGGAGTAGTAAATGGAATTCAGTTACTGTCTTTAGTTTTGTTGGGAAGTCCTTGGTTGGATTTGCGGTCTTTTGGTTCTCACTGGGGCCCAATGTACACTGTCAAACTTGCTGCTCTGGTACCAGAAGGCTGAAGAGATCCTCTGTCTTGAGGCTTAAGCTGCTTCTGTGGGTCCCTGCGACTTTGCTTGAGAGAGAGACAGGGAGAGAGCACTTTCTGCTCTTTGGTCTTCAAATTGCAGTCTGCCCAAAACCTTTCTGTGAGGCACAATTCAAACAGTTCCCAGTCTGGCCAGCAGGTAAATCATGTGACCAGCTCTTTGTTTGAAACAGCATCTCCTGTGAGGGTTGTTGATTCTCAATGTTCTCCAGTCACACTCGGTGGGGTGTGGAGCTCTGGCTCTTACACAGACAAGGAAGGTTGATTATTCTGATTGCCCAGACCAATCTTGTTAATTGAATCAGTGGGTACTCCCATTGTCCCTCTATTTAACTGTCTCTCAGAATGCAAATGTGCAGCTATGTTTGAGCTGTCCAACTCTGTGGTCTTTTTTCAACACGTTCAGTGCAATATCCAGCAAAAGGGTTTAAGTAGTGTTCCATCAGACGAAATTATTTGTTTCCATTTGGCAGATGTGGTTTCCTTCACATTGATGATGTAGAGCCTGGACGAAAAGGGGCTGTCTATGTTATCTCCCTGCTTCCTCATCCTCCACTTTCTGTTGCACCTCCTTCCTCCATTTACTCCTCCTCCCCCTTGTGCTGCTGCTCTTCAGCTTCTCACCTATTAGTGGGTGGCAAAGAGTATTCCCTCATAATGGCCAGGTTATGTAGCCTGCAGCATTTTACCACAAATCTTGATACTCATTCAGCTGAGTACTGCAGGGCTCCTCCAGAGCGGTCCAGGCAGCAGAACCATTGTTTGGGGATGCCAATGGTCTGCTCTATAATTTTCCTTGCAGCAGCATAGCTCTCATTGTATGCCTGCTGTGTGCGTGTGCTTGGTTTCCAACCCAAATCATGAGCCATGTCATGAGTGGATACCCCTTGTTGCCCAGTAGCCAGCCTTTGACATGCTGTGGTGGGTCAAACGCATCTGGCACAGGAGACTGCTGCAGAATGAAGGAATCGTGACAATTGTTAGCATAACAGGCATTGACCTACAAGATACACTGCCTGTAGTAGCACACCAGCTGCACATTGAGGGAGTGGAATCCCTTGCAGTTCAGGAAAATAGCAGTTCAAATGAGACTCATGCAAAACAATGTGCCTACAATCAATAGCACCCTGCACCGTCGGGAAGCCTGTGATCCAAGCATACCTTTGTGCTCAGTCCACCTGCTGGTCTCTGGCAAGGTGGAATGAGATGAAGCTGCCTCTCTTTGTATAGAGAGCTTCAGTGACCTTCCTAATGCAGCAGTGTTCTGTAAACTGCAAGACGCCACTTCTATCTCCAGCAACAGCCTGGAAGGAGCCAAACTTGTAAAAGTTATGAAACACAGTCACCTTGACAGCCACAGGCAATGCAGAACTTGCCTTGCTTTGAAGTTGCAGTTGGGGCTGCAGCAGTTGGAAGATTTCAGTCACAACCTCTTTAGTGAAGTGAAGACGTCTCATGCATTGGTCCTTGCTGAAGTTCAGGTAAGACACTTGCTCTCTTAGGGCTCTGGAAGGATATGACCTCCTGCTGAGAGCCCTTCCTTCCCTCCTCCTCTCGCTCTTCCAGCAGCTTGTTCTACTGACATCATAATCTACCTGCTCTGAATGCTGCCCACAGTCATTAGGTTCAAACAACTGTACCAAGATGGCACCTGCTGCACTTCCCAACAGAAGTGTACGTGCATATTTAGAACCTGATCTTCAATATTTAGGAGGCCAATTTTTCCCCCTAGACTTCAATGGTTTTCCTTCCCATTACTCAATAATGCTATTTACTGGAGATAATAATACTTTTTTGCATTGGTGATATAATAGCAGATTGATTTGACAGGGCTGTAGTGATATAAAAATGAAGAACTCAAATATCCAATACTGTAAAGTATTGTCAAGGAAAGTGACCGGTTGGAAGATATATTTTATACAATGTAACAGAGATGGAATGATTAAGTAAAATATAAATTTCAACAAACTCCTTTATTTTTGTAACAGTAAGAGGATAATATGGTGGCAAACCTTCTGATTGAGAAACACTACTGCTGAGAGCCTATGATGATGATTATGATAATTCATTTATGCTGACTATTTTTGACTGTTTCGTTAGTGACCACTGAAAATAAAAACACACATATGTATTCAATGAACTGTAGCAACTTTAATGTTGCAGAATTATTTAAATTATTACAGAACACTGGACTCAGGAAGGTAGATACCAAATGTGTTTGTATATTCACGAATGCTTGGATTGCTGATTTGATTTGAATTTTTATGCTCATGAATGAATACCTGGATGCTCCATGACCCATTAATTTCCCTGATTGCCTACATTCAGCTTATTTCATTACATACTCTGAGCTAATAAATTTACAAACAAGGAAAGAGATTGGATCAGCAGAACATTAATTTTAATATTCAGCACAAATCTTAATTCTTACATTGGAGTTTGCCTAATTGAGTCATATCCTTTAATCTGTCCCATCTTATCACTTCTTCAATTAACATACCAGCTGTTAGAGTAGAGCTTTGAGTCATAGAGTCATTTATGGCTTAGAGGGAGGCCATTCAGCCCATCGAGTCCAGGAAATGGCTTGTGGTAGTTTTCCAGTCATATCAATAAATTATTCTACAAGCTACTGCCATCTTCAATGAATGCTCAAATTTGATGCTTATTGAACATATAATGTTTCTGAAATTAGTTTTTAATTACTGACTGTTTGAGATACAGAAATGTTTTGCTGTTCTTTTGAAATGTCCTGGTATGTGATGAAATAAAATGAACGCAGGAAATGAGGGAAATAAATGGGTCATGGTGCATCCAGGTCCTTTGTTCATTCATGAGTGTAAAAAGTTATATCACATCAGCAATCCACGCATGAATGAGTGATGTAGTTATTTCTCAATAGCCCAAATACATTAGGGATCCACCTTTCTAAGTACACGACTCTTTGGTAATTTAAATCATTCTGCAACACTAAAGATGCCACAGCTTATTGAATACATAACCGTTTTTCTTTTATTTATATGAAAGAGAAAATGTGACTATGATAAAAAGCAGGAGTCTAGGCTTCATTCCAGGTACTGGATTATTCGTGACATGAGCTTTTGCAGGAGACAGATTAGGCTGGGCTATCAAGACAGTAAAATATACCTGGGAAGCACTGTCAGCTACACAGTTACTATAACTGACCATTAACTCTGAACTTTAGGGTGGGCTGAAAAGGCTGATTGCCAAACTGTGCCTTTAATAATGGAAAATAACATGCACATTACCAGCAACTGAAGAATTATCTTAGAAACTAAACATATGGAGAACAGTAGCATAGTCCTGACAAAGCAACAGAAAAAGCTGTCACAAAATTACAATTCCAACAGTGATGCATATGGATTTACGTTGTTAAAGTTAAGAGGCTATTCATCCTACATTGTACTTTGTCAAAATGCCAACTAAAATACTTTTTTTAAAGAAATATAAATTTGGAAAAACATTCCAGACATTGAATCAATTTTCAACTTCAACTAAAAACTATACCCGACTAGGAGCCATAAATAAAGAAAGTCACCAATCAAGTCAATAAGGAACTCTGGAGAAACTTCTTTACTCAGAGAGTGGAGTGTGGAATGTGCTACCAAATGGAGGGATTGAGGTGAATAGGATAGGCGCGTTTATGGGGAAACTCAATAGTATATGAGGGAGAAAAGAATAGTATATGTTGATCGGGTGAGAAGAAGTAAATAGAGTGTGAGGAGGCTGAAGTGGAGCATTAACACTGGCGTAATTAGGCTGAGTGGCCTGTATCTATGCTGCAAATTCTATGTAATCAAAACCATTCTCAAAATCTTAATGTTGGTGTAAATATCATTTTGAACTGTATAAAAATATTATGTGATACCCAGCATGCATCTGTCTCTCATTAAAGATGCCACTCCTTGATTGTTGCTTTGGGGTCCAACTTGCAGGATGCATATATGGTCTGGGTCATTTTGCTTGGAGTCTGCTGGAGAAAACTATGATGATGGTTGACAATATGTTGACAATATGATTATCATTTATGGTAGGGGACCCATGCATGACAAGTGTGTTCGCTTGAAGCAGGTGTATTTAAGGCTGACCATATGGGAAGTAAAACTGTTGAGGCAGCCAGAATTTGGAGAAGCACCTAGTTTCGTCAGGTTACTTTTGGCATATTGGCAAGTTCTGCCGGAATAAGTGTCTTATTGTGTCTTTCACCTCTGCCCCTCTCCCATGTGACATCATCGCTCCCAACAAAAGATACCTCTGTGTGATGTTGGTGTGCTTGCAAGCTGGGATCTGATCCTAGCAGAAATGCTGACCACTATTAACTCAAATGCCTCTTCCAAACCACAAGTGATCAATTGATCCAGTGACCATCTTCAGCCAGAATGGATACACCTGCATTCCACTTCCCCCCTCACACCCCACCACACCCCCCCCCCACACAACCTGCCCCCCCCAACACCCCCACTCGACCTCCCACCACACCCGACACCCACCAAAACTTTGTATTGTGGCAAAGTGCCACTAAAATTCCTGTCGCTTGCTATGACGACTTCCAGATAATATGTACAAAAGGTGCAGGTGCCTGTTGTCCCACTGTGCAAATGACCCTGACACTGCAATTGGGATAGGTTAAGATGCTGCAGACTGGCAACTTGATGTTCACTCTGCTACATTTCTGGAGGCACGGTGTCCCAGGAATTTATGAGCCGCAAGTTTAACATTGTAGTGTGAATGGACCATTAGTTATGGAGCTATAAGTGTAGGCAGACATACGAATTCCAAGACATTTCTTATCATCCTATTTCAATACCTTGTAAACCAAGGTAATGGAGTCTGCTACACCTTTAAATTCATTGATGTATATTGTAAAATACGGAGCAGTTGCATCTGTCATAGCCATTAACTAGAAAAAGTTTGTTCATTTGTACATATGCTGTTACAGCTACAGCAGAAGTTTTGTAGCCTGAAGAAAATTATGATTTCTCTGAGGCTCAGTTGTAAATAAATGAACAAATGCACCAAACCCACAGATGGATGGTTCGCTTGAACGTAATATAAGCAGTCAGCATCTGCTGCAAATAATTCCAAATAATGAAACTGTTGTGGATGATTTCAACTTACTTAAAGACCTTGGGGCTATTTTGGTCCAAGGGTGAAAACCAGGTGCTAAATGGGTGCAGTACCAATAAGAAAAGCCTATTTGAAAGTCTAGATTTAGCACACAATTCTGGTCCGAATTGCCTATTACCATAATTTCAATTTGCCTGGAGGTGCTAAATTGACACCTTAGGGTAGAAGCTTGTTGGACAGTCATGCAAGATGGCATATGGTATTGGTCACCCGTTCTACGCAGTACCTCATATTTAATTCCATTGACTGCAATGGTGCTGTGTAGAATGGACAATTGATCCGATACGGCCAGTTTTGTACCATTGCCTGAGACGAATTTCTACCTCCTGCAGGTTTAGCAATCACGTGCTGACTAGAAGCAATCGCCATAGAACCGTATATTTATTTATTTATTTATTTAGAGATACAGCACTGAAACAGGCCCTTCGGCCCACCGAGTCTGTGCCGACCAACAACCACCCATTTATACTAATCCTACATTAACCCCATGTGCACTCCTTGCACCCACTCCCACAAAGGTGCAGAGTGCTCTGGTTGGCACACAGTGATATGTTGCAGGATCGCTCAGGGACCAAGGAAGAACACGCACTGATTGTCGGATGTGGCAATGGAAATTTTACTGAAGGAGGACGTCCAGAGAAGGAGGGGTGTCCTGTAACCACAGGGAAGAAAGCCACAACCTTCCCCTCCTTGCCATCCTGTCCCTCCCTCCTGCAGTAGCTGGCAATTCACTACCTGGTCTCGTATCCTCCTGCCATTCCTCATCCATTTCAAGGGGGACTCCTAGCAAGACTCCTAGCAATCACTCCCTTTCTCATGGTGACTCCTATAAGGTGGAGTAACACAGCACTTACTCTTTTCAGGTGAAGTCCTCAGAGAATTATTGGAATAAATGTTGCTTGAATGTTGGTGGAGTCTTGACAAACTGTCTCAAGGTCTCCTAATGTGTTTCAAAGGTCCTCTTCATAGCTCCAGCAGCAATGACCACGAAATGGTGAATATCCCTTTAAGTGGTGAGTCTCTCTTTAATTTGTACTTGAAATCAACATCAACATTGTGTTTACTCCCAAACAGCTGGTTGCTGAAGAACTAGCCACCAAAATGCAGTGCTACGTCTTTAATGACTGCAAGCATACATTTAAAGGGGCAATCAGTTGTAACAAACCTCCGAGTGGCTGTTTCTAGTGCTGGCTTCAACCCCTTTACCAAGATGGCATCATGCATTAAATACAGGCTAAACCAATGGTTCCGCTTACAACACCATCTTAGCTAATTCTTTATCTCTTTAGCATCAAAATTATTTGGTGAAAATTGCCCCTCCCCGTTTACATTTTGCTGTTCTCCAAAGATTTACCAAATTTCTAGTTGGCCTATGGAAGACGTTTTATTATTGTTTTCTAACATAAGCATTAGTATTTAGGGGTGATCTAATCGAAGTGTTTAAAATCATAAAAGAATTCAATAGCGTAGAGAAACCATTTCCTCTGGTGGGAGAATCCAGAACAACAGGGCACAATTACAGCTAAACTATTCAGGGAGGTAGTGCGAAATCTGGAATTCTCACCCCCAAATGGCAATGTATGTTGGGTGATTTGACGTTTTCAAGACTCAGATTGACAGCTTTTTATTAGGTAAAGGTATCAGGCAGTATGGATTAAAGGTAGGGAAATGGAGTTATGCTGAACCTTTATAGAGCTCTGGTTAGGCCCCAACTGGGGCATTGCGTCCAGTTCTGGTCACCACACTTTAGGAAGGATGTGAGAGTCCTTGAGAGGCTGCAGAGGAGATTTATCTGAATGGTTCCAGGGATCGAGGATTTTAGTTACAAGATTCGGTTGGAAAAGCTGGGTTTGTTCTCTTTCGAACAAAGGAAATTAATAGAAGCGTACAAAATTATGACAGGTTTTGATAAGTTAGACAAGGAAAAACTGTTCCCATTAACTAATAGTACAAGGACTAGAGGACACAGATTTGGGCTAGAGATGCAGGGGGAATATGAGGAAGAACTTTTTTTACACAGCAGATGGTAATGGCCTGGAACTCATTGCCCACAAGGGTGGTGGAAGTAGAGACAAATAATGACTTCAAAAGGAAATTGGATGACCACTTGGAGGAAATAAACTTGCAAGGCCACGGGGATGGAGCAGGGGAGTGGGACTGACTGGATAGCTCCATGGAGAGCTGGCATGGACTCGGTGGGCCAAATGGCCTCCTTCTGTGCCGTAAATGACTTGATGACTCTATGACTCTAGGTACAGATCAGCCATGATCTAATAGAGTAGTAGAAAATGCTCAGGAGGCTGAATAGTCTATTCCTGTTCCTATATTTCTATATTCCTATGACCATTCCTGCTTTCACTCAACATTTACTTAGATTCACAACAAAACGTAAGTTTTCATAAGAGCAAAATACTGCAGATGCTGGAAATCTGAAATAAAGACAGAAAATGCTGGAAATACTCAGTAGGTCTGGCAGCATCTGTGGAAAGACAAACAGAGTTAACATTTCAGGTTGATGACCCTTTGATGAAACATTCATTCTGTTTCTCCCCCCACAAATACTATCAGACATGCTGAGTATTGCTCCTATTTTCTGTATTTATGGCAGTTCTCATAAGCTTATCCATGTCTCCTACTGTTTGAAACTACCAACTTTAAGACCTAGAAAATTCTTCCTTGCTGAAAACGGGAGCTCAGGGTCTGGGGCAAGCAGTGCACATGGCTGTTCATGTGGAAGCAAGAACAAATATGAAATTAATGTAGGCAGCTCATTATCGCGAGTCACGTGCGCAGCCAGTGCTTCCTGTCAATCATCACCACTTCAGCGATTTTTCAGCAGAAATTGCATATTCAAAGTAGGCGGTAATGACAAACTGAAGTCATATGTCAACTTTCTATTATTATTGCCATAGTAACGCTGAATACTCATAACACCAACATGCTGCTGGCATTCAGCATTGCTAAGAGCCAGCAGAGAGCCTATTAAAATTTAAATCCCTCCCCGCCACCCGTCAAGTGGAATTAATTGTCCGGTGATCAAATTTGTTATTGTCAGCACTTGGTTGATTGAGTAGGTGGAAAGTCTTCCCCGTTATAGAATTATAATATCTTGGCTGCAAAATTGGGCTCCATAGCACTAGTAATTTTGATGCTATGGGTGCCGTTTTGGTACAAAAATGGCATCAGTACCATGTGTGCACACTTCCGCTGTGGCGTGTGACAAGCGCCATCTTGCTGAGGGTGTCAGATTTGATGCCAGAAGTGCCATTTTCGACCTCACCGCTTCAGCCAATGCCTTCTCTTAAAATTGTACGGCTGGACACGTGTTCAGCAGCAGGGAGAACCCCGCCCTGCCACCACCCCTCCCCCACCAACCCACCAGCTATTTAAAGGGATCATCAACCACTCCCAGGTTAGTTGCTGATTTATTTCTACTGGCCATTTGAATTTGCAGAAGTGCTTGGTGGTTTGCAGAGTTGGTTAAAGTTGATGAAGCCGAAGGGAGTGGTGCTGCACGTGGGGAATGCCTTGGTTTTGGCTGCAAGGGTAATTTGCTCCCTGTCATGGGTCCAATAGTGAGATCCCCCTTGGTCTACAGCATGAGAGGGAGATGGAGCGGAGGCAGGACAGAGGAGGACAAGCTGCTTGCAGAGGGAGGAGGAGGAGGTATCTCAGCAGGAGGTCTTATCCACCTAGGGTCTTCCAGGACCTCTTCTCTTACCTCTACCTAAGCTATGAACAGTGAGTGTGTTGTCTGCGCTTTACAAAGCAGGTGCTTACAGAACTCTGCCACCTCTTGCAACCCTCCTCAGAGCAGGGCAAGGACTGCAAGCCAGTGGTTGTTAAGGTGACCATAAACCTGAATTTCTTCGCTCTGGAATCCTTCCAGGCTGGAACAGGCGACATCTGTAACATCTCTCAGTTCGCTGTCCACTGCTGCATCTGAGGGGTGACAGACGCTCTTTATGCCAGGAAAGGGGAGTTCATTGTGTTCTCTCTCAACAGAGAGAAGCAGGCGGAGTGTGCACGTTGCTTTGCCAGGGTAGCTGGATTCCCATGGTCCAGGCTGCCATTGACTCACACACAAAGCTTTGCTGCCACTGCATCTAAATGCTGACATGTGCCACAATCGTAATGGTTACCTCTCGCTGAAAGCGCAGTTCATGTGTGACCACACTCAGAATATTAGGCTGGTGAATGTCCACTATCCTGGTGGCAGTAATGATGTGTTCGCCCTGCACCAGTCCACTGTTTCCTTAATATTTGAGCCGCTCTGTCAAACCAGAGGGTGGCTGTTGGGCGACAAGGACTATCCACTTTATACCTGGCTCATGGTTCTGATGCACAACCTAACCACACATGGCTATCATGTACACAATGAGAGCTAAGCTGCCACATGAAGCATCACAGAGCAGATCATTGGGGTATGGAGGTTCTGCTGCCTGGAATGCTCTGGAGGATGTGCCCCAATTCGTAATGGTCAGCTGTACTCCCCCCCAGCCTGGCCATCATGAGGGCACCAGGGATATGGCGAGCAAGTCAGGAGGAGGAAAGGAGGAAAAAGACAAAGAGCAGGAAGAAGGGAGGAGGGGACTGGAACATTCCCTTTCCAGAAGGCTGTCCATGATCACCTCATCTGAACACAACCCCAAATCCCTATAGTATAACAGTCACACACCTTACCATTCATCTGTTACGGACCATCAAACATCCTCTTGGCCATAATACAAAAATAAAAGCCATTATGAGACCATTGTTCCAAACCAACTTTATCCAACAAATCATCCAATATTCCACACAAAATTCAACTCACATTTGTTCATTCCCTTAATGCCTGTATTCTGGATGCCTTTGCCTGGCCTAATGCTCCAAAGCAGTGCTACCCAATGGCTGCAGCATGGCTGGTGGAAGGCTGCTGACTTTCAGTGGGAGAGACTGCAGATGGCTTTGCAGGGTGCCGTCCAGCAGTTCTGGGCCTAGAAGGCCCGGTTTCAGACTATACCACCTTGGCATGGGCGGCAGCAGCCTGGGCAGGCTGGCTGACAAGCAGCTGCAGACTCAATGGCAATGGTGGGAGCACTAATGCTGTCATCTTGAGAGAGGATGGCAAGTTCATGCTCCATGGAGTCACTGCCACTCCCCCAGAGCAGCACCTCAGCAATCCTAGTAATCTGCTGGAGCACAGATTGCTGGACTGCTGTGGTGAGCACTGGTATGTGCAGCCAGATGACAACAGTCTAACTCTGCATGGCAGCAAGCTGGGCTTGAATAACAACAAGCTGAGATTTCATGTCTTCAGTCAGTGTTTCCGTTGTAACACTCAGATGTTGAGTGACTTCTGCTTGTGCCTCAATGGAAGCTGAGACATTGGCTATCAGACACAGCATCATGGTCGGGTCTGCAGGTGCTGTAATGGAGTTGGCCACTAGTTCCACACTGGAAAGGATTGGCTCCAAGCTCTGCACAAAGCCTTGTGCCAAGGTGGGTCCCAGGGCTTGGGAGTTTTGCTTACTTCCTTCCATTCCCACCTCCATACTGCTCTCTACCAATTTAGAGGAAGGTCAGGAGAAAGGATGGGGTAAGGGAATTGTGGTGGTGGGATGCAGGAGGACTGGCTACAATGTCAGAGATCTCCACTTCTTATTCACCAAACTGCTCTAAATGGTTGCTGAATTTGTGCAGAGCCAATTTAAACATGAGACAAAACAGTTAGGGGTTTCTGCCTTTGTAAGATCATACCTGTCCACTTCAGCAAAGGCCTTGCATGATCCTTTCTCCCATAGTGATGGACTCCCTTTGCAGAATGGAGGTACCACTGTGAATCTGCTCTGCATGTAAAATTGAGTTCAGTCAACAAAATGGATCAGACTGGCATATGGAAACTCTGTCCCAAACCCAACCCACTTCTGCTGACATGAAGTTTTTTAGAAAAATCTTGCCCATTGCTTCTGACAGTATAAGAGAATTAATTCATATAAGATAATCAGAGGGTTAGATAGGGTGGATAGTGAGAGTCTTTTTCCTCGGATGGTGATGGCAAACACGAGGGGACATAGCTTTAAGTTGAGGGGTGATAGATATAGGACAGATGTCAGAGGTAGTTTCTTTACTCAGAGAGTAGTAGGGGCGTGGAACGCCCTGCCTGCAACAGTAGTAGACTCGCCAACTTTAAGGGCATTTAAGTGGTCATTGGATAGACATATGGATGAAAATGGAATAGTGTAGGTCAGATGGTTTCACAGGTCGGCGCAACATCGAGGGCCGAAGGGCCTGTACTGCGCTGTAATGTTCTAATTCTAATTCTAATTCACTTCAGTCAGTGCTTCAGAGTCATCTGTTGGCTAGATCCCAATGTTCCTACTATTTAAATAGCATTTTATTAAAAAAACAAATATCAACAGAAATGACTTCACTTTCCAAGTTTTTTTTAATTCATTCCTGGGATGTGGGTGTTGCTGGCTACGACAGCATTTATTGCCCATCCCTAATTGCCCTTGAGAAGATGATGGTGAGCTGCCTTCTTGAACTGCAGCAGTCTATGTGAGGTAGGTACACCCACAGTGCTGTTAGGAATGGAGTTCCAGGATTTTGACCATGTGACAGTGAAGGAACGGCGATATAATTCCAAGTCAGGATGGTGTGTGACTTGGAGGGGAACTTGCAGGTGGTGGTGTTCCCATGCATTTGCTGACCTTGTCCTTCTAGTTGGTAGACGTCGCTGGTTTGGAAGGTGCTGTCGAAGGAGCCTTGGTGCGTTGCTGCAGTGCATCTTGTAGATGGTACAAACTGCTGCCACTGTGGTGGAGGGAGTGAACGTTTGTGGATGGGGTGACAATCAAGCGGGCTGCATTGTCCTGGATGGTGTCCAGCTTCTTGAGTGTTGTTGGAGCTGCACCCATTCAGGCAAGTGGAGAGTATTCCATCACACTCCTGACTTGTGCCTTGGACAGGCTTTGGGAAGTCAGGAGGTGAGTTACTTGCCACAGGATTCCTAACCTCTGACCTACTCTTGTTGCCACAGTATTTATATGGCTCCTCCAGTTCAGTTTCAGGTCAATGGTAACCCCCAGGATGTTGATAGTGGGGGATTCTGTGATCATAATGCCATTGAATGTCAAGGGGAGATGGTTAGATTCTCTCTTGTTGGAGATGGTCATTGCCTGCACTTGTGTGGTGCGAATATTACTTGCCACTGATCAGCCCAAGCCTGGATATTGTCCAGGTCTTGCTGCATTTCTACACGGACTGCTTCAGTATCTGAGCAGTCGTGAATGGTGCTGAACATTGTGCAATCATCAGCGAACATCCCCACTTCTGACCTTATGATTGAAGGAAGGTCATTGATGAAGCAGCTGAAGATGGTTGGGCCTAGGACACTACCCTGAGGAACTCCTGCAGTGATATCCTGGAGCTGAGATGATTGACCTCCAACAACCACAATCACCTTCCTTTGCGCTAGGTATAACTCCAACCAGTGGAGAGTTTTCCCCCTGATTCCTATTGACTCCAGTTTTGCTGGGGCTCCTTGATGCCATTTTGTTATGATTTATCTGCTCAGTGGATTTATATAGTTCTCTTGCTATAAAATGTAGACTTAAAAAATCACACATGAAGAACTAAATGCAACATGAAATTATTTCTGAAACTTAACACTGACAAAGAATTTGGAGACATTTATTAAAACATAACGCAGCAGGTCGATTGCAGTACATTTTAAATAAACCAAAAGACAGTAGCCATCTGAAGCACAAGGGTTCTTCATGGTTTACATTTAAAAAACACATTTTTTGAATCACAAATCTCTTTAATACTGCCTTTCATTTCCACAATGACCTGCAAGATTTCAAGAAGTGCCTCTACTGAATTTACTGAAACTAATTAACCCCTCTAATATTCCTACTGGAGATTAATAACTTAGACTGAAAATGTCATTAAATTTGCCCAGAGTATAGTGCCAGCTACTGAGCACCAATAGGAGACAATCACAGATACTTACTGAACTCGGAACATCATTGTACTTCTTGAGTGGTAACACTGGTCTTTACAAAAATGAGCTACAACGCGTCAAGAAACAGTTTCCTTGAACAATATTTAGAAATAATTTCTGAACAACAATTTTTAAAGCCTAGAAATTATCCCAATGATTTTTCATAAATCATTCAACATCAGAAATGAAAATAACAATAAGGGGCAGCTTCAACTTTTCAATATAAAACAGGAATGTATTGAAAAAAAAGTGTGGTGACAGAAGCTGAACAAATAAATTGATATTAATTCCAGTCCAGTAAACTGCTTTTTACACTTATGGAGTCTGTGATAAAAAATAAAGGTACGTTGTCTATAATTTATCATATCATCGGCTGCTTCCTTGCTGACAATTTATATATCAGCTTCAAAACAGTTCACTCACCAAGAATAGCCCAGCTTATTTTGATACACAATTGTTCCAAAATGGCATTATGGGATTGATTTTAACTCCCAGGTGGGGAGGCTTTGACCATTTTATATTGAAAGGTTGGATCAGCTGAAGGTTATGAAAAGTGGAGGATGGGAGACCAGCCAGGACAGCATTGGTGTAGTCAAGTCAGGATGTGACAGCAACATGGCTGAGAGCTTCAGGAGTAGATGGGTTGAAGTGGGCAAATAATGGGCTGTGTTATGGAGGTGAAAGTAGGTGCTCTTTGTGATGAAATGAGATGCTGTGGCTGTGAACAGTTTGGTTCAAGCTGAGAAAATGATCAGGGACAGGGGATGGAATCAGTGGAAAGGCTACAAAATTCTTGGCAAAGACAATGATTTTGGTCTTCTAATGCTTGAACAAGCAGTCTGACAATACAGAGGCAGTGTGTTCACCTTTGGTGAAAGTGTTCAGATAAATACTATTGATATCTGCAACTACCTTGAGTAGAAGTATAAGATAGCTGGCAGACTTGCCTATATATAGCAGTAGAAGGGAATTGCCAGTTACTGCCAATGCTTACCTTGGTACTTCATCTTAAATTAGACACCTTCTTCCACACACCCTTCCATCTATGCTGCTGAAAGTCACCGGGCATGAATCTGGGCTTTGTTGTGCCTGTTGTTTGGACAGTACATGGGACGTTTGGGAACCAAAATGGCATCCATTGTGTGCATATGCACACCTCTGCCATGAACCCAGTGGACACCATATTGGTGAGGGCATTAGCCTACGTACAGCTAACTTTAGCTGGAAGTAGGCCGAGGAGGCAGATCATGATGTCAATCAGTGTGCAACTCCAGCCAACATCCTCTCGTAGCTGAACACCCGTTAAACAGCAGGAAGGACTCCCCCAATCAGTGATATTTAAAGGAATCATCAACTACTAACAAGTTAGTTCCTGGTTGAATTATTCTCGCTGTTTCTGCAATTGTACAAATGTTTGGTGCTTTCTATAGTTTTTCAAGTTGCAAAAGTCTACAGGGAGCAGTGTAGCAGATTCTGAATGGCCTTTCCTGAATTCAAGAGGTTGGATTTTGGGTGGAGGCAGCAACTCCCGCCACTGGGGCCAGAAGCGGGTGGCGAGGCCTCATGGGCGGGGAGCAGAGTTTCACACACATTATTATCAGGGCTGACCAATTAAGGGCTGGCAGGCAGGAGAAGCATCCAGTGAAATGAGGTGGGCAGAGGGGAAGTTCCGGAATATCAGTCGCTGGTGCTATCTTCAAAAGCCAGGCAGCAGCACAGGGTAATATAGCAGCTCTGGAGGGATTGATGAGAGAGCCCTGGCAGCAGTGCAAATCGAAAAAATGGCCAAAGTTTGATTGCCCCAAGATTCAGCAATGCCTTCCTGGAGGTACTCCTCCAGGCTATAAGAGAGTGGAGGGAAGTCTTGTTCCCCCAGGACAGCAGGAGGAGACTGGTGCAGCAGACCAAGCAGGCCTGGTTGGAGATTGCAGAGGAGGCCAGCAGCCCTGTGATTGTCCCTCATACCTGGCTGCACTGCCAAAAAAGTATCAATGACCTGATGCAGTCTGGCAAGGTGAGTGCAGCACATAACATTAAGTTGGCATCCATAAATGTGACTGAGGGTTCATAATAGATAGGAGAAGTGGTTGTCCACCCTGTCAATGGAGATGCCCAGGCATCAGCATTGGCTGTCAGATGCATGTCAGTCTCTCTGTGCAGAACACCGGTCAGGCAGAGATGACTCCTGCACACCCAATGCTGATTGGTTACATTCAGGAGGCTTTCCTGTAGCACCACATTCGACAGTCAGGCTACCACCAACATAGGAATTGTGTCTGTCTTTGATGGGTGACTAACAATGGGAATGTATGTTCTTGCGGGAGAAGAGAGCTCATAACGCACGGGAAATGCCCATAACCAGAAGCAGCATGCGCTACATGGCCATCCTCACTCCCATGGAAGAAGAGGTACTGGAGTTGAGGAATGGAAGCAGGCCAGGCTATTGCAGTGGCTGTGGAGCCCTGAGACAGCGTGTGGCCTAATGGATGGGTGAAAAAGACCCTCTAGTGAGCACAAAGCATTGTGCCCATGTGTGCACCACTGGTCACACAGAGTTCCAATGATGAGTAGCTAGAAGGACACATTGTAAAGCGTATAGCCCACTCATCAGTCTATGTCTCGTACAAATCATATACAAGAACGACCAGACACCGAGCCTGAGATACAGCCCCCCACCCCTGAGGAGGAGGAGGACGGGTCCTCAGAAGGTGTACCATCACATCATTCTCCCACACCCTCCACCAGTGCAGATACTGTCATGTCGAGGGTTGTTGTGCACGGCTAGTAACAGGGTCAGAATCTGGTGAGCACAGTACTGACTCGCCCAAGCAGCTGACAGAGGCAGTGACAGTTGAGGTCACTCACACTCGGAGAAGTGTGGGAGGGCCTGGCAATGCTGAGCTTCAGGCTGATGACATGCCTTTGGAGTCATCCATAAAGCAGCAGATGCTAGAGCTGCAGGGTGAAGTGCGGGAACCTGGCGGAGCTTCCAGACATTATGCATACCCATGTGCGGACGATGGAGGAATCCATCCAGGCCATGATTGCTGCCGTGACTCTGGTGTGCGCATGCATGCCATCTTCCATCGAGAGAGTGGCGACCCTCACAGAGAGCCACATCCAGCATACCAACCAGTGGATGCCCGAGATACATGCTGACCTGTACGCCATTGCCTCCTTCATGAGCTCAGTTGAGCAATGGCTGGGCGAGAGGTGGACCAGATGCCTGGAGTCATCACCAGGTGCTCAGACTCCTCAGGTGAGCAGGGAGGGACGTGTGTCCTGAAAGGGTGGAGGAGTGACTGGCTGCAGCATTGGTGGGCTCCTATCAGGGTGCTCCTGTTGTTGACAGTGGCTCCTCAGCCCCTCTGACAGTGACACCAGTGCCTCACAAAGCTGTGGAGATGGAGGGGGCTCCTGCACCCTCAATATGCCAGGGCCCTCCATGCCTCAGGCAGCTAGCAGATGACCGCCATGGTCATCGAAAGCCATGGAGCAGAAAAGTCAGCAGCCTGCCTTCATGTCAGCTGACATGAAGCAGCACCCACAAGCACATTAAAAAAAATCCACCCGGCTGCACTTGGGTTGCGCAAGGTTAGATTCTGATGTTAGATGTCTGCTTGAAGTGTACTTGTCACTTGTCTTAAATGAATTGTGAAATTGTGCATCACTGAAAGAATCCTTTATTTCTTTAAACACTATTGGACCATTAACAGCTCGCTGGCTCGTCAAAGGACGTGACGTGAAGCGTACTAAGTGAGGTCACGGCCTTTCCCATGATGACAACTCCAGGAAAATGATAAGGGAAACAAGAACATGATGATACATGAACATGAACATGCAGAAGTTGGAAAATTTATTGGATTGACTGGGTGTGTAAGTAAGGCTCACGTGAAGCGTGCATGTATTAGCGCAGCACAGGCCTCCCTTGCGCTTGTGCCTTGCCTGCTGTTTCTCAGGATTTTCATCCTGTTGTGCCTGGTCACCATCCCCCTCCATATCCTCATTGTCAGAGGAGGCATCATGCTCCAGCATGTCCTTATTGTTCAAAGCTTCTCCTCTCTGTAGCACCAGTTTGTACAGAGCACTGCACACCACCAGGATGCACCAGACCCTTGCTGGGGTATATTAAAGGGCTCCACCAGATCTATCCAGGTATCTAAAACTCCTTTCCAGAAGGCCTATGGCCTACTCAATGGTTGCTCGAGTTGTCATGTGGCAGATGTTGTACCTTTCCTCTGCATTTGTGCTTAGTTTCCCAACTGGCATTAGCAGCCATTTCTTCAGTGGGTAGCCCTGATCAGCCAGTATCTATCCTTGAAGGCACACGAGGTAGGGGGAGGTCTGAAAAGGTCAGGCACCTGTTAGGCATCGTGGCTGTTTCCTGGGAGCCTGGCACACACCAACAGGATCCATTTGTGGTGGTTGCAGACCAGTTGTACATTGAGCTAGTGGAAGCCCTTCCTGTTGATGGAGGCCACTGCTTGGTCTGTGAGAGCCTTGATGGCCACATACATGCAGTCGCTGGCATCCTGCACCTGGGGGAAATCCAGTGATGGCCCTGAATCCTGGAGCCCTATCAGTCTGATTGTCCGGATCGGTGCAGAAGCACATGGACTACCTTGGTACACTTGAACACAGCATGGGTGACCACCTTGATGCAGCGATGAGCCATAGACCGGGAGATCCCACAGATAACCTTAGAAGATCCCTGGAATGATTTAGAAATTCAGCACCACAGTGACCTTCATTGCGATAGGCATTGGGTGCCCACCCCTCCCCATAATGCTCAGCTTATTCACCACCATGGCACACAACAGTCTCCCTGGAGTGGCGCAGTCTTTGGGGACACTGCTGCTCTGACATTCGTAGGAAGTTAAGCCTTCGACGGTAGACCCTCTCTGGGGAGTATTGTCATCTGCACCCCAGTGGCTGGTTGCACCCCCTCTGCGCCCTCCTCCTCCTAGGCTCCTGATCCTGGTTTCCCTGTATCAACCTGAGTGAATGAGGCCCATGGCAAATAGCCACACTCAGAGCCTCCCAGTCCCCCACCCTTGCTTTGTAGATACCAGTACCATGTCAGAGAGAGCACGCAAGTGGAATGCCCCCACTCTGCTAGGCAAGTTAGCCCCTGCTAAAAATCATTATGGTGACCAGGCAGCACAAAGTTGGTGAGCTACCTGCATTTCAATCAATGGCTACGGGTTAATCGCACATCACGATCCCCGTGCCTGTTTCCAGGAGCTATCCAATTTAGTCCCCTTCATGTTCACTCTCTGCATGATAGCACCCGACACCTGTTGGATATTGTTTATTTAGGTTGCACTGCTGCCCCACAGAGTGAAGTTTTGATCATGGTATGTTTCTGAGCTACAGGAAAAAGCAATGTGTCAACAACCCAGACAAGCTGTTCCATGCCATAAGACTTTGAAGAAACATACAAGTCAAAAAACACAAGACTACAGATAGATCAATATATTACACATTCATTAGGTGCATTTGCTGTTGCTGCAAATATATCTATTGATCCTTGAATGGTTTTCAATTGAAATTCTACAGCTGCAGTGCTGTCCTGAAAATGTCAAACACTGAACATAACAATTTAAGGAGACCAAGTTACATTAAGATCACTTTTTGTAGACAGTTTAAAAAAGAAATCATGCAATGTTAAGATTTTTGATTAAAATAAATCTAAGGCCAAATGAGGTTAAATGTAAGAATAAATAATGATGTTTAGTCTAGCATTACACTGAAGTATAAGTTGGGCAACTCACCTCAGGGTTTAGTTATTCTCCAGTTTATAGCATTTAGGACCAAATCTAAAAGAGATTATGAACAAAATCTTTATGGTGATTTCCTGGGTCAATGTGATATCATTTCTGATTCTCCCTGGAAAGAGATATGAAATAGTTGGGACAGCACCATGTTAATAAAGCACACATCAATCCCAATCTTAAAAATAACTTCAAATAATGCACAGTTTAAATTTTGCTGCTCCTCAATGTATTTTCTCTACCCTAAACTCAATAAAAATAATCCTTCATATATTTGCAATGATGAGAAGGTGAGTTGCATCCCCTATATCCAAGTAATGAAAAGTACGATGCTAAATAAGCCTTAGTGCTGAACATCAAATAACTTAACAAAAAACTTTACTGTAGCTCCTTGCACTTTTCCCAGTTCGGTATTGTCGACAGGGCTATTTTAGATTCCAATCAAAACATTACTCAGGATGATATATTGGATGTCTGGCATACGCTCAAGGAAAAAGTCTCTACTACAGACTATTTCTCAAGTAAGTATTCTAAGAAAATTTAGATGAGAAGAACCATGGTGCTGCAGTGGGTTAGAAGTCTCTTATTTCACCTCTGGGACCTATATTGAATCTAGCCCAGCTTGATAAGATTGAAGTCTTCGCTGTTACCAGCTATAAGAATGGGGTCAGTTTTCCACCCTGCTCAAAATGAGGGGGTGGGCAATTAAAAACAAACCTGCTCAAAATATGACCCTTTCCCGCAATCTCCAATGTTAATCTGCCTAAAGACTCATGAATTCATGCAAATAACATCAATACGAGACAGATGTGTAGAGTACCCAAAGTACAGAAAGCCCTTAATGACAGCCATCATTTCAACCTGTCAGGCTGAAACAGGTTAGCAGCTGGTGGGAAGGACAAAAAGCCCAGAAGGCAAGTCAAAAAAATTCCTTTGCACTCTGCACCCTGTTCCCACCTGTTCCAGGTGGGAAGTGGACTAATGGCATTTAAATGAGCACCTTCGGTAAATTGGCCGAGGCGTTCTGTTGCTTCTGGTGGGCAGGAAATCAGCTCCATCATGTGACTCGGCCAGCGTCACTCTGCTACATAATATCTAGAGGCAGGCTCTGTTAACAGATTGCCCTGTATTGTATATAATAGTTTAGTAGTAATAAATCTGTTTGAGATCTTCAACCAACTAGACTCCATGCATCTCATTTATGTTGCCTTAGACAACATAAAAAGAACTCATTACATGGTGGCAGAACCTCATTACACAAGCTTGGTTTCCTTCCCAGAGGTGCCAGTTATAGAGAGGCATATAATTCAAGAATGGCATTTCACAACTCAAATACCAAAGCCTTATTGTTTGTCATGCAATTATCTGGATATGACCCCCATCAGCTGAGAATGAAGTTTATAAAGGGTTCAGCATTTATACTTCTTGCTAACATTTTCTTTTGGCATACCATCTGAAATCTTTCTGGGAGGACGAAGTCCTCCATGTTTTATCTGTAACAAAATGGAAACTCTCTTTTAAAAGAACCAGCCTGAAATTAATGGATCTTCACTCTGCTACTAGAAGAGTGGGACTTACAGTCACCAGCCTGCTGAGATCCAAGTTCCGATTAAAAGTCCAAGGTCATAGTCATATGGGGGAAGACATGGGGAAGATGCCTACACCATTTGCAACTTTACTGGACACCTACCTGAGCAGGAATTTCAGAACAACACCTCACTGCAACATTAAGGGACCAGTTGTTGTGACAAAAAATAACCAGAAAGGTAAGACTTTTTTGAACAATTCAGAGGTTGCCATTGGTAAGCGGGCATTCAAAGCAGTTGTGAGCCCCAATTCTGCCAGTAACTGTCGAAAATAGAAGCAAAAATGATAGGATTTTAACCAATAGCATTACTTGTCCAGTGGAGTTATTTGATGGATGGGGGAAATGTAGCGGATGTGGTGTACATGGCAAGGTATCACACATGGAACTATTGGAGAAGATTAAGGAATATGCAGTTAGGGGAAAGAATAACAACTGGATTAAGAGCTGGGTAGAATAGAAGGAACAAAATATAAGAACAGGGGAATTTTACCCAGTGTTCTGACCAATACTTATCCTTCAACCAACATCACTGAAACAGATTATCTGGTCATTATCACATTGCTGTTTGTAGAACCTTGCTGTAAGCAAATTGTCTGCTGCTTTTTCTACATGACAACAGTGACTACACTTCAAATCCACTTCATTGGCTGTAAAGCGCTTTGGGACATCCTGAGGTCATGAAAGGTGCTATATAGATGCAAGTCTTTCTTTGTTCTTCTAATAGTCAAGGCCAGTAGTTGCAAGTGATTAGTTGTATCACATTGGGTTTTGTCCTGAGGCCCCTTCTGTTCATTGTGTATGCTAATCATTTGGATACAGGGATAGGCCCAATGTCTAAACTTTCAAACAATAGGAGACACAGTAAAGATCTGCCCCAATTACTTTTATTGAGAAAAAAAAAATCAGAAAGTTTGGACTTCAGCCATTTTCAATGCTCTGTTTCACATCGCCTCAGATTATACCTGTTTCTAAGTGTTAAAACATTAAATAGCTCCACTAAAGGACATTATAGCTGCTCCACATTTTCTTTCCTAAGTGCTACTTTTACAGTTTCAGTTTTGACTGCGAGATATGAGATTTGCAGTAATGGCTACTCCCACAGGAGTGTCACCAGCTATCAACCTCCACCCACATTCTTCCTAAGTGAGCTCATAATAAAAGATGTGCTTAGGGGTCATTTTTCAAGATTCCAAATGATCAACGGAAGCTAATATTGATTCACAAAATAGGTCACATTTTGTAAACCTACTGGAGTGCTTTAATGACAAAACTGTATTAATATCTAAGTAGGCGAAGCAATTTCAGCTAAATTGGCAGCATACATCTGAACTGTCCTGACCTGACCAAGCCAATAACATGCTGCCTGCAGACTTATGCATTGGCCAGTAATTCCATTTTCTTTTGAACAACAATAGCAGTGTGACTCAGCTCACCAGCGTCACTTTATTGCTTTATTTCCCAAAATTCAGAGCATCCTTCATGACAGCCAGCAGGATCCTGCTCCTACTTCGCTACAAAATCATCGCCCTGTGGCTCATCCACGCTACTGCCGCAAGCTACTGAACGTTATTGTAGTGTTGGTGTTTTCAGCAATTGGTGTGAGGGGTGCCAGCTGCTCTGAGGCAATGCCCTCTGGCAGGACTCGCAAGCTGCTGTACCAGACCTACAACAATAGAAAAATGTCTCCAACAACATTATCCAACAGAGTTTACATTACACCATGCTTTAGTAGTGTTTCATACTTTGCAGGCAAGTATCAGCAAGACCTCTAGCAACTGGCATGCTCTTACAATGCAAATTTCTACGGGGCTTCTTCTCTTGTGTCTGCAAGTGGCATGTGATTGATTTTGCTAGTGTGTTCTTAAAAGTAATTGGAAAACCTCCACTTCTTTTGTTCCAATCAGAAGAATATTGGTCTCCTTGGCCTTGAAGGGCTACTAGACAACCAAGTGGGCATTTTCTATTGTGTCTGATACTGCCTAATGTTCCATTATACATGTTATTCCCTTTATTAGGTCTTTATTTTTATTGGTGTTATGTTATTTCTTGCTGCACACTAGGGTTTTCAGTAACTACTCTATCAGAAATCAAAAGCCGATGGGGTAGAATTGCTTAGTGTTTTTCACATCTTGTTAAAATTTCTCTTCCTCCACAGATGCAGCAACACACAGCTGACATCAAACCTATTATTTTTGGATTGTTTCATTTATTTAAAACATCTTCATGACCATAGCTTTCTCGATGCTTTCAACTGAGAGATTTTGTACTTGGTTTTGATAAAGTTGCAAAAGCAGTACCCTTTATAAACCACATAAATACAAAGCTGTCAGATTTGAAATATTGTATAAAATGCATCATATCTGCAAATGTAATACTAATTTTAACATTAAGAATGACCTCATTCTTATATATAACAAAATAATTTAACCCATGCTAGAAAATAAACTGAATTGCTTCGAAATGGTTTTATCAGGTGAGCTAAGGGGCTTGTTGACTGGATCTGCCACTGTATAATTGACAGTTGTCTGTGATTTACTGGAACAGCTTAGGGTGTCAGTGGATGTGCCTGATTCTACTTTTGATATACTGTATTGCCCAAGGCCCATGGGCCTCTGAAGTATAATTCTATTTATTCAGTGTTGAATAGTGACATGATTACAGTTTTAAGCCCTTTTGATGGGTTGAAGTATATTTTAGTCCTGAAAATTATTTATGACATTATAGCTACATAAAACAAGATACACAATGTTACGGAAAAGAAGAAGGATCAAAGAAAGAATGTATGGGCTATATTTTTACATCGGTGTTCACATGATGAAGCAGTTCAGACTGAAGAAAATGGAATATTTGAATCTGGCATTAATTTGTGAAAGGCAGCAAAAAGGAAAGCTTCACTCTCATGAGTTTTAAATTACAGTTTATTAATTAATCTCACACATCATCCAGAATTTATATTTAATACTTGAGTAGAGAAATCTCCTTTTTTTGAATCTTTTTTTATCCCATTACCAAAGCACCCAAATGTATTTCAATTAGACCACCTCTCATTCTTCTAAACTATAGGGAATATAGGCCTAGTCTACTCAATCTCTCCTCATAGAACAATCCTCTCATCCCAGGAATCAGACTACTGAACCTTTGTTTCACTCCCTCGAGGGCAAGTATATCCTTCCTTAGGTAAGGAGACCAAATCTGTACACAGTATTCCAGGTGTGGTCTCAGCAAGGTTCTATACAATTGCAGTAAGACATCTTAATTCTTTACTCCAACCCCTTTATAATAAAGGCTAACATACCAGTTACTTTCCTAATTGCTTGTTGTACCTGCATGTTAACTTTCTATGATTCATATATAAGGACACTCAGGTCCCTTTGAATACCAACATTTCCCAGTCTCGCGCCATTTAATAAATATTCTGTTTTTCTATTTTTCCTACCAGACTTCACACTTCCGCACATTAGGTTCCATCTGCCATGTTCTTACCCACTCACAAAACCTGTTTACATCCCTTTGCAGCCTTTTTGCATCCTCTCATAGCTTACTTTCCCACCTAATTTTGTATCATCAGCAAACTCGGATACATTAAACTCGGCCCCCTCATCTAAGTCATTAATATAGATTGTAAACAGATATGGCCTCAGCACTAATCCTTGCAGTACCCCACTAGTTATAGGCTATCAATCCGAAAATGACCCATTAAATTCCTACTCTCTGTTTTCTGTCCATTAACCAATCCTCAATCCATACTAATAGATTACCCCTAATCCCATGAGCCCTAACTTTGTGTAATAACCTGTGTGGGACCTTGTTGAATTGCTGTGGAATGCTACATTCAGTTGGACCGCGTTGTACCAGCTGTTCCTCATAGAAAATTTTCTGCAGAAAGACACCTTTGACTACAAAGGTAGTCAGGCAGTGGTCTGCATGTAACGTCCTTGAAACCTTATAGAAAAAGGAGATGGTGGATCCTGTCAGGCGCTTCCCCGAACAGACGGTCAAAGTCATTTGGCAGAATGTCTCATTTCCAGAACTTTCAAACAAGCACCAAAAGGTAGCTTGGCAGGTGTTGTGCTTCATGAACACCTGGAGTCTCAGTGCCACTGCAGCTGACCACGATTCAGCTGTGGTCGGGAGAGACTGTCTCCCACCTCCTTCTGGAACGTGCCTTTGCAAAGAAGGTCTGGAAAAAGAGGCAGTGGTTTTTGTCAAGGCTCATCCAGAACAGCTCCATAACAGAGAACTCTATGCTCGACAGACTGTTCCCGGGGATGCACACTGAGAGAAACATCTACTGCTGCTGAAAGACCATCAACGCAATGAAAGGTGCACTTTAGTTTGTCCAAAATTTGTTGGTCTTCCAGAACAATTAATTGTCCACGACCGAGTGTTGCAGACTGGCACATTCCAAGGTTCAGGACGACATGCTGAGGGATGCACTGAGGCTTGGGCAGCTGACGCAAAAGCTCAATGGGGAAAGGGCACAGTTTAGGGCCCTCCTGCCATCATACAGCCTGTGAAAAATCCCTCAAGCTGTATGTATCAGGAAATGTAATGTAAATGTAAATGCAATTTGCATTGTAAGTGAAGTGAGGCATCCTAGAGTGCCATGTACTGTATTTAACCTAATTGATCTGAATTGCACTATGTGAACTGCCACATGTGAATTGTACTGTACCTTCCAAATTTTAAGGATAGAATTAAAAAAAAAACACTTCTCTTTCTGTATTTGGTGCTACATTTTTACATTGCAAGACTCCTTCACAGATACCTTTCCCCACAGTGCTATTTCTGTCAGCTGCTGCTTCATTTGGAGCAGCCATACTGCCACAATGGGAATTCCATTGGACATTCCAGTGGCAGTCATCTTCTTCGTCTCATCTTTGGCCTCCCTGTCTCGAGAGACAATTGGTAAGCCCCTGGAGGTGATCAGTGGTTTGTGAAGCAGCGCCTAGAGTGGCTATAAAGGACAATTCTAGAGTGACAGACTCTTCCACAGGCACTGCAGATAAAATTGGTTGTCGGGGCTGTTACACAGTTGGCTCTCTCCTTGCACTTCTGTCTTTTTTCCTGCCAACAGCTAAGTCTCTTCAACTCGCCACTCTTTAGCCCTGCCTTTATGGCTGTCCGCCAGCTCTGGCCATCACTGGCAACTGACTCCCACGACTTGTGGTCAATGTCACAGGACTTCATGTCGCGTTTGCAGACGTCTTTAAAGTGGAGACATGGATGGCCGGTGGGCCTGATACCAGTGACGAGCTCACTGTACAACGTGTCCTTGGGGATCCTGCCATCTTCCATGCGGCTCACATGGCCAAGCCATCTCAAGCGCCACTGGCTCAGTAGGGTGAATATGCTGGGGGTGTTGGCCGCCTCGAGGAATTCTGCGTTGGAGATACGGTCCTGCCACCTGATGCCAAGGATTCTCCAGAGGCAGCGAAGATGGAATGAATTGAGACGTTGCTCTTGGCTGACATACATTGTCCAGGCCTCGCTGCTGTAGAGCAAGGTACTGAGGACACAGGCTTGATACACTCGGACTTTTGTATTCTGTGTCAGTGCGCCATTTTCCCACACTCTCTTGGCCAGTCTGGACATAGCAGCGAACACCTTTCCCATGCACTTGTTGATTTCTGCATCGAGAGACAGGTTACTGCTGATAGTTGAGCCTAGGTAGGTGAACTCTTGAACCACTTCCAGAGCGTGGTCGCCGATATTGATGGATGGAGCATTTCTGACGTCCTGTCCCATGATGTTCGTTTTCTTGAGGCTGATGGTTAGACCAAATTCATTGCAGGCAGCCGCAATCCTGTCGATGAGTCTCTGCAGACACTCTTCTGTGTGGGATGTTAATGCAGCATCGTCAGCAAAGAGGAGTTCCCTGATGAGGACCTTCTGTACTTTGGTCTTCGCTCTTAGACGGGCAAGGTTGAACAACCTGCCATCTGATCTTGTGTGGAGGAAAATTCCTTCTTCTGAAGACTTGAACGCATGTGAGAGCAGCAGGGAGAAGAAAATCCCAAACAGTGGCAGTGCTGGATTTGCAAGAGGAAGAGGAGCTCAAGCAGAGCATTTACACCTCAGATATCTGGCATCCAATCAGCATTGTCCCAGAAACTAAGTGGGTAATATTAACCAAACCCTCCCAATAGGAAGCTGACAGGATCAGCTGCCCATTTTACACCCCGCCCAATTTTACTTTCCATTCTTACTGGGTGGGTTCGGTCAAATTATTCCTAAGTCTTTAGATAGAGAAACACTTGCTTGGGGCTGTCTAAAGAGATCTGTCTGCAGCATCTAAACTTTGTGAGCGAGTTTGTCTGGGAGTTCTATTGTCTCCTTGAGCTCACCCTCTTGACAAGATCTACTACACAAACAGAGGGTCTGTGGTTGCAAAGGTAACCACAGCATTAAATTATTGCATGATCGGTTTCTTCAAAGCCACCATTGATGACATTTGCCACATCAGTCTTCAGTCACCAAAGCATGAAACATGTGACAGCAGTTTTGTTTACTGGGGGAAACACATGCATTAATTTCCTCAAGGAGGGAGGCACCAATGTGAGAAGGTGCATAACTTTTACAAGTATATAACATTTCCAAAGTTCAGGACCTTATTGATGACATGCTTGAGGCCATTAGGGCTTCTAGAGACAACCCTTTTCTTCTTCCTTCGTCTTCTTCTTAGGCAGTCCCTCGGGGACGAGGATGACTTTCTTCCACTCCAGGGTTGTGGGTCCTTAGGTGACTGAATAGTCCAATTCTGGATCTGCACATTCTGCCACAGGTGGGGCAGGTGGTGTTTGGTGAGGCGAGTGAATTGGATACTCGTATTTCCGAACGTTCCTTCTGCTGTTTGTACTTGGTCGCTACCTGGGCATGTCAACATTGTTCGAACTGGCTGGCACCTTCGCGGGTGCTTTTTCTCCATTTTGGGTGGTCTTGGGTAAGAAATTCCCCCGAATCAGTGGAGATGTCACATTTTTTCAGGGAGGCTTTAAGGACATCCTTGTAGCATTTCCTCTGCCCTCCTGGTAGCCTCTTGCTGTGACGGAGCTCGGAGTAGAAAGCTTGTTTTGGGAGTCTTGTGTCAGGCATGGGGATGATGTGGCCCACCCAGCATAACAGCATAACCGGAGAGGAGGAATTCATGGGGTGTATACCGGATGGTTTTCTGGACCAATACATTGAGGAACCAACTAGAGAACAGGCCATCCTAAACTGGATATTGTGTAATGAGAGAGGAATAATTGACAACATAGTTGTGCGAGGCCCCTTGGGGATGAGCGACCATAATATGATAGAATTCTTCATCAAGATGGAGAATGACGTAGTGGATTCTGAGACTGGGGTCCTGAATCTTAATAAAAGAACCTACAAGGTATGGCACGAATTGGCTATGATGGATTGGGAAATGTTACTTAAAGGGATGATGGTGGATAGGCAATGGCAAACATTCAAAGAGTGCATGGATGAACTGCAACAATTGTTTATTCCTGTCTGGCACAAAAGTAAAACGGGAAAGGCAGCCAAACCATGGTTTACAAGGGAAATTAGAGAAAGCATTAGATCCAAGGAAGAGGCATACAAATTCGCCAGAAAAAACAACAGACCTGAGGATTGGGAATAATTCAGAATTCAGCAAAGGAGGACCAAGGAGTTGATTAAGAAGAGGAAAATAGAGTATGAGAGTAAGCTTGCGGGGAACATAAAAACTGACTGTAAAAGTTTCGATAGGTGTGTGAAGAGAAAAAGATTGGTGAAGACAAATGTAGGTCCCTTACAGTCAGAAACAGGGGAATTTATTATGGGGAACAAAGAAATGCTGACCAATTAAATGCATACTTTGGTTCTGTCTTCACAACGGAGGACACAAATATCATACCAGAAATGTTGGGGAACACAGGGCTTAGTGAGAGGGAGGAACTGAAGGAAAACAGTATTAGTACAGAAATGATGTTGGGGAAATTGATGGGATTGAAGGCCGATAAGTCCCCAGGGCCTGATAATCTACATCCCAGAGTACTTAAGGAAGTGGCCCTAGAAATAGTGGATGCATTGGTGGTCATCTTCTAAGATTCTATAGACTCTGGAACAGTTCCTACAGTTTGGAGGGTAGCAAATGTAACCCCACTATTTAAAAAGGGAGGTAGAAAGAAAACAGGGAATTATAGACCAGTCAGCCTGATGTCAGCTGTGGGGAAAATTCTAGAGTCCATTATCAAAGATTTTATAGCAGAGCGCTTGGAGAACAGTGGTAGAATCGGACAGAGTCAGCATGGATTTATGAAAGGGAAATCATGCTTGACAAATCTACTAGAATTCTTCGAGGATGTAACTAGTAGAGTTGATGAGGGGGAGCTGGTGGATGTGGTTTACTTGTACTTTCAGAAGGCTTTTGACAGTCCCACATAAGAGATTAGTGTGTAAAATTAAAGCACGTGGAATTGGGGGTAATGTATTGCAATGGATAGAAAATTGGTTGGCAGACAGGAAACAAAGCGTAGAAATAAATGGGTCTTTTTCCGAATGGCAGGCAATGACTAGTAGGGTACCGTGGGGATCCCAGCTATTCACAATATATATTAATGATTTAGGTGAGGAAACTAAATGTAATATCTCCAAAATTGCAGAAGACACAAAACTGGATGGGAGGGTGAGTTGTGAGGAGGATGCAGAGAGGCTTCAGGGTAATTTGGACAAGTTGAGTGAGTGGGCAAATGCATGGCAGATGCAGTATAATATGGATAAATGTGAGGTTATCCACTTTGGTAGCAAAAACAGGAAGGCAGATTATTATCTGAATGGCTATAAACTGAGAGAGAGGAATATGCAACGAGACCTGGGTGTTCTCGTACACCAGTCGCTGAAGGTAAGCATGCAGGTGCAACAGGCAGTAAAAAGGCAAATGGTATGTTGGCATTCATAGAGAGAGGATTCGAGTACAGAAGCAGGGATGTCTTGCTGCAATTATACAGGGCCTTGGTGAGGCCACACCTGGAATATTGTGTGCAGTTTTGGTCTCCTTATCCGACGAAGGATGTTCTTGCTATGGAGGGAGTGCAACGAAGGTTTACCAGACTTATTCCTGGGAAGGCGGGACTGACGTATGAGGAGAGATTGAGTCGGTTAGGATTATATTTGCTGGAGTTCAGAAGAGTGAGAGGGGGATCTCATAGAAACCTATAAAAACCTAACAGGACTTGACAGGTTCATAAGATCATAAGAACTAGGAGCAGGAGTAGGCCGTCCGGCCCCTCGAGCCTGCTCCGCCATTCAATAAGATCATGGCTGATCTTTTCGTGGACTCAGATCCACTTACCTGCGCTCCCACCGTATCCCTTAATTCCTTTATTGTTCAAAAAGATATCTACCTTAGCTTTAAAGACGTTTAATGAAGAAGCGTCAACTACTTCACTGGGCAAGGAATTCCATAGATTAACAACCCTCTGGGTGAAGAAGTTCCTTCTTAATTCAGTCCTAAATCTGCTCCCTCTAATCTTGAGGCTATGCCCTCTTGTCCTAGCTTCACCTGCCAGTGGAAACATCCTCTCTACTTGTGTCTTATCTATTCCCTTCATGATTTTATATGTTTCTATAAGATCCCCCCTCATTCTTCTGAACTCCAATGAATATAATCCCAATCTACTCAGTCTCTCCTCATAAGCCAACCCCCTCAACTCCGGAATCAACCTAGTGAACCTCCTCTGCACCCTCTCCAATGCCAGTATATCCTTTCTCAAGTAAGCAGACCAAAACTGCACACAGTACTCCAGGTGCGGCCTCACCAGTACCTTATACAGCTGCAACATAACCTCTCTGCTTTTAAACTCAATCCCTTTAGCAATGAAGGACAAAATTCCATTTGCCTTCCTAATTACTTGCTGTACCTGCAGACCAACCTTCTGCGATTCATGCACAAGGACACCTAGGTCCCTCTGCATAGCAGCATGCTGCAACTTTTTACCATTCAAGTAATAATCCTTTTTACTGTTACTCCTACCGAAATGAATGACTTCACATTTATTAACATTGTATTCCATCTGCCAGACCTTTGCCCACTCACTCAATGTATCTATGTTCCTCTGCAAAGTTTCACAGTCATCTGCACACTTTGCTCTGCCACTCATCTTAGTGTCATCTGCAAACTTTGACACCCTACACGTGGTCCCCAACTCCAAATCATCTATATAAATTGTAAATAATTGCGGTCCCAACACCGATCCCTGAGGCACACCACTAGTGACTGATTGCCAACCAGAATAGCACTCATTTATCCCCACTCTCTGCGTCCTGTTAGTCAACCAATCCTCTATCCATGCTAATACTTTACCCCTAACGCCATGCATCCTTATCTTATGCAGCAGCCTCTTGTGCGGCACCTTGTCGAAGGCCTTTTGGAAATCTAGGTACACCACATCCACTGGGTCCCCATTGTCCACCTTGCTCGTAATGTCATCATAGAATTCCAAAAGATTTGTCAAGCATGACCTGCCCTTCATGAACCCATGCTGCGTCTGCCCAACGGGACAATTTCTATCGAGCTTAGATGCAGGAAGGATGTTCCCGATGGTGGGGGAGTCCAGAACCAGGGGTCATAGTCTAAGGATACGGGGTAAACTTTTCAGGACTGAGATGAGGAGAAATCTCTTCACCCAGAGAGTGGTGAGCCTGTGGAATTCACTACCACAGAAAGCAGTTGAGGCCAAAACAGTGTATGTTTTCAAGAAGGAGTCAGATATAGCTCTTGGGTTTAAAGGGATCAAAGGATATGGGCAGAAAGCGGGAACAGTTTACTGAGTTGGATGATCAGCCATGATCATAATGAATGGCGGAGCAGGTTTGAAGAGCCGAATGGCCTACTCCTGCTTCTATTTTCTATGTTTCTATGTTTCTATGACCAGTGTCTCAATACCAGGGATGTTGGCCTGAGAGAGGACACTGATATTGGAGTGCTTGTCCTGCCACTGAATTTGCAGGATCTTGCGGAGGCACCACTGGTGATACCTCTCCAGGGCTTTGAGATGTCTGCTGTACAGTGTCCATGTTTCTGACACATACAGGAGGCCCTGTAGACCACGAGCTTGGTGCCAGGTTTGAGGTCTTTGTCATCAAACACTCTTTTCCTCAGATGACCTAAGACTGCGCTGGCACACTGGAGGAGATGCTGAGTTTCATCATCAATGTTCTCCCTTGCTGAGAGGAGGCTCCCAAGGTATGAGAAGTGATCCACGTTGTCCAGTGGTTCGCTGTGGATCTTGATACTCGGAGCGGTGGGGGGTGGGGGGGGGCAGTCCTGCGCTGTGGGAGCAGGCTGGTAGAGGACCTTTGTCTTCCAGATGTTTAGCTTAAGGCCCATTCTTTCATATGCCTCAGTGAATGTATTGACAAGGGCTTGAAGCTCGGTCTCTGAGTGTGCGCAAACGCAAGTGTCGTCAGCATACTGCAGCTCGATGACGGAGGTTGGAGTGACCTTGATTCTGGACTGGAGGTGACGTAGGTTAAATAGTTTCCCACTCCTCCTGCAGAGTAGATCTACTCCGGCAGGGAGCTTCAAGGAGACGAGGTGGAGTGTTGCAGCAAGGAAGATGGAAAAGAGTATTGGTGTGATGACACAGCCTTACTTGTCCCCAGTTTGCACTCGGATTCTCGTCGTGCAGCAGGTGGAGGATGGTGACGAATTTCTCCGGGCAGCCAAATTTGAGGAGGATTTTCCATAATCCCTCCCGGTTGATAGAGTCAAAGGCCTTTGTGAGGTCAAAGAAGGTTATGTATAAAGGTTGCTGCTGCTCCATACATTTTTCTTGGAGGTATCTTGTTGTGAAGATCATGTCCACTGTGCCTCTCCTATCACCTATATGAATAGAAAAGGCTTTCGTTCCATTAAAATGAAGGTGGTGTCAGATCATCGGAACAGAAAAATGTAAGTCAATGTGAGGTACACTGGCAGCAGTCACTGTGCCTTTGTTTTTCACCTGTCCCACTTTTTTTGAAACAGCTGGCATTAAAAACATTAAAAACTTTCAAATGGGCGATGCAGATACAACAGAACACAAGCCTCCATCCAAGTTTGGGTGGAACATAGAAATTGCATGCTGAAGCAGAGATTTTTTTTGAACAGTTTGGAGGTGAGAGGAGGTGTTGAAAATTAACTGTGTCTACTTTATACTACACAACATTATCCAGAGAGCCAGAACCATGCACCGAGGAAAAGGAGGGGCAATCTGAGGCCTTGCCATGTGACAAAGAAGAAATGTTTATGCTCAAAATGCAGGCAGGGAGACTGATGTGTCAATGATTGATTTAGAGGGTTTTAACTTAACTCTGTAAATGTGCCCTTGCATGAAAACTCCTGTTGTCTTGCATGCAATGTAATAGCCACTTAAACAAAATGTTCTGCCTAGTCAATAGTGCCTCTACTACTATACTTGTCTATCAACACTGCCTGTTATATTAAAACAAGAACAAAAAGCTAGAAACAAACAACAGGGAGTTTTGCGTTATGAATTATGTTCTTCTGTTTGACTTCAGATTTCAAGCATTTTCCATTTGTTTTTAGAAACATGCAGATCAAATATGTCGACCCATCACAAGAATGTTAAAATCTGAACTCAATTGTTTTCTAGTCAGATGTTATATCTTTTGGAAATCCCTTAGTTGTAATTGAAGCATAGGACCATTGAAACTGGGATAGGTCATTCAGCTCCTTGAGCCATTCAAATATAGAAAAGTAGTCACATACTTTAATATTTTTTCATAGAGCTCATTTAAATTGTTTGCTGACTGACCTTTTACCTTTAAGTATTAAGGAAGAATATGGATGTTATTCCTGCCACTGTGCAGCAGTGCTGCTGCCCAATAGTCTCTAATACAGCTCCTTCTTCAAGTATTGACTTTACTGTATATTTATACCTCCTGTCCCAATTAGTAACAAGAATAGAAATTAGGGAAAAACTGCGGCAAGTCATTGAAATAGACGATTTCCAGACTATTATCTGAGCTAGTTCAGGTACTGAGCAGAATGGGATATTAGACCCAGCTCTTATAGTGAAATGAATTATGCAAATTAGATTACTGAATTTTTTAAAAATCTGTTCTATATCAAGAAGATTGCCCATAATAATCTTATGGATGCTTTGCTCATACCTCAGTCTAATGGGCGAGAATATGTGATTTAAGTGATCTCCTGGATTTAGATTCCAAGTGTTGCTTTGATGTGCAATGAAGGACAGGTAATTTAACTATTCTAATTAAGGCATTTTCAAATTACAGGATATGAGAGAAAGGGGCACAAATGAAGCCTCATCGACTGCTTTTTCAAACAGTAATTTTCTCCACACAAGTTGTCAATCAGCATTCTTTACATGTTCAAATTACCCTGCCATGTTTTTTCTCTCTAATTCAGTTTTTATTAGCAAGGCCATTATTAATTGCTCTGTAATGCAGCTTTAGAAATGATAGACTCCTATTATCAGATTTGCAAACCACCTAATCAATAATATGTTCCATTAATAATTGTTCTGACGATAGATTACTGACCTGAATCGTTAACTCTGTCTCTCTCATCACAGATGCTGTCTGACCTGCTGAGTGTTCCAAGCATTTTCTGTTTTTGATCAACAATATGGATCAGCTGATAATCAGGATTCATATTCAATTGCTTCAAGCATCCCAGGAAATGTTGGCCTCAATTGTTGGATTCATTTCTTTTCCTAGATTTTATGTTGGTGTTAATAGTTGTTAAGGGAGGGCAAGACCCATAAAGCTAAACTGAAGGAAGGAAATTGGATGGTGGTGGTAGGGACAGTGGTAAAGAAGATTGTAGGACAGTTTGTGTATTGGGGATGGGAAGGATGGTTCACGTGATGCACTCTTGAATGATTTGCTCTCTAAGAGCTCTGGCAACAGAGGGGCACTGATGGTCAATGCTGCTTATGCTCTTTCTCCTATTCATGCTGTGCTTCCAGTTTCTCCTACTTCCCATCCACCACTTCTTGCTGCTCAGGTTATGGTAAAGGCTGGTTCCTCATTATTGCAAAATTACACAGCGTGTAGCAGACAAATCTGGATACACTATCAGGAGGACACTGCAAAGCTCCTACCGAACAGTCCAGGCAGCGGAACCATTAGTTGAGCATGCTGACAGCCTACTTGACAATATTTCCGTTGACTGTATGGGATCTCATGGTAGGCCAACTCTGCAGCTTTTCCCAGCTTTCTGACAGGAGTCACGATTCATGTCTGAAGGGAATAACCATTGTCACCCAATAGCCAGCCTATGACCCAATGGCCTGCTTGGAATAAAGGTAGCGTAAAGGACTGGCACAGAATGAAAGACACATGACTGCTACCAGGAAAAGAACTTCATGATATATTGCCTCTGGTTGCAAACATGTTGTACATTCAGGGAAGGAAATCTGTTTCTATTCAGAAGAATGCTAGGCTGTGGTTGGGGAGCATGTAAGCCAACGTGGGTGTAGACAATGGCATGTTGCACCCTGTGAAAGCCTGCAATACGGATAAAGCCAATTGATCTCAAGTCCTATTTCACTCTGTCCATTGAAAACATAATGTAGCTGTTCCTCCTGGTGTGGAGAGCCTAGGTCACCTCTCAGATACAGCAAACTGGACAGTGTTTCTAATTTCACCCATTGCAGCCTGGAACAACCCCATGACATAAATCTTAAGGTGACCTTGACAGCCATAGGCAATGCTGGTTTAGCACTTCAATTGACAAAGCTTGATGATAGCCTCCTTGGTGAAGCAGAGGCAGTTGGTACTTTTCTCCTCAGTCAAGTTGAGTTAGGAGAAGTGCCCCCTGAAGACCTGCTGTGGTTATGGTCTGCTGTGCCCTTCTTTTTTTTTAAGAGATACAGCACTGAAACAGGCCCTTCGGCCCACCAAGTCTGTGCCGACCAACAACCACCCATTTATACTAACCCTATAGTAATCCCATATTCCCTACAACCTACCTATACTAGGGGCAATTTACAATGGCCAATTTACCTATCAACCTTTGGCTGTGGGAGGAAACCGGAGCACCCGGCGAAAACCCATGCAGTCACAGGGACAACTTGCAAACTCCACACTTCTCTTCCCTCTTCCAACTGCTCCTGTCCAGTCTTCTTGGCTGCTTCCCCTCATTCCCCAACCCCAAACGACAGACCTACCAGACCACCCATGCCAAAAAAAGCAGTCCAGCACCAGCAGAAAGCAGCTGGAGAAGGCAGAAAGTAGGCTAGAAGAAGTTCAAAAGTTAACCAGCAGCTTTAAAGGACAAATCAGGAATGAACCTGCAGGGTCCTTTCTGTCTGTTAGCACTATGATTTGTTAAGTGAGTTTATCACATGATGAGTCAGGCACTGAAGCAGCCCAATTTCACAAAGGGCTCCTACAACAAGTAGGGCATCCTTACTAAACTATTATCCTGAGTTTTTTTTAATACTTACAGTGTGCACCCTGGGTGCCTATGGAGCAGCCCAATCCAACATGGTTCCAGGGAAATCAGCATGTAATACAGGCATGGTGAGATTGAATTTCTAGCCCTTGGCAACTGTAGTAGGAGGTTGAATTCACTTGATTCTCGATCTGATATGTTGTGCATTCTCCTACATTTGTACTCAGTAAAATCAAAACCAGTCATAATAATGATTAGTACTAACATATAACGAAGTGAGCTATCTCAAGGTTGACTTCCTTTTCACAGTTTACCCTAGTTAAACAATGAAAGTTTCTGTAATTTTTTTTACTAGAATTAACAAATAAAACATAGAGTCATAGAGGGATAACAGCACAGAAGAATGCCATTTGGTCCATCGAGTCCATGCCAGCTCTCTGCAGAGCAATCCAATGAGTCCTGTTCTCCTGCTCTATCCCCAAAGCCCTGTAAGTTTATTTCCCTCAGGTGCCCATCAATTTCCTTTTGAAATCATTCATGGTCTCCGTTTCCACCATCCTTGTAGGCAGCGAGTCCCAGTCCATTACCACTCACTCCATAAAAAAGTTCTTCCTCACATTCCCCTGCATCTCTCGCCCAAAACCTTCAATCTGTGTTCCCGTGTACCATCAGCTAATGAGAACAGCTTTTCTTTGTCTATCTTATCCAAACCTCTATCAAATCTCTCCTCAATCTCCTTTGCTCTAAGGAGAACAAACTCATCTTCTCCAACCTAACCTTGTAGCTAAAATCCCACATCCCTGGAACTATTCTGGTAAATCTCCTCTGCACACTCACAAGAACCCTCACATCCTTCCTAAAGTGTGGTGACCAGAACTGAATTGTGGCCTAACCAGAGCTTTATAAAGGGTCAGCTTAACCTCACTATTTCTATTTATGAAGCCCAAGATACTATGGGCTGACTTTTTCCAGCTGTGATGAGCTTCAAAAATGGCGTGGCGCACGTGTGAGATGATGTAGAGCGGGTGGGCACTCCGTCCCCGGCAACGGCGTCCGGTGCCACTGCGCAGGCGCATGCCATTTTTAAAGGGCTTCCAGCCCTTGAGTTCAATTTATATTTTTAAAGTTGCAGGACATGAGAAATTAAATTGACAACTTTATTAACACTTTAAATCCCCTCTCCCACGCACCCGCCCCCCTCCGATGAGTAAAAACTTTATTAAAGTAAAAACTGACATTCCAGTCCCGACCTTTCCCCTTGGGAACTTTATTCACTTTCACCTTCAACTCCTTCCCACCAGCCCCTCCACCAATTACAAGAGTTTTAGCTGCACCCCACCCTGCCCTGAAAACTTAACTTCGCCCCCCTCTCCACTAGTGTTCCGCCTCGGATCTCAGAACGGAGATTTGAACGTGCGGGAGTTCTGGCAACCGGCCGGAATATCGGAGCAGGACAGTCGTCACGACAAGGTAAGCATTTATCCATTAATTAACATTTATTTCCATATTTAAATGAGGTTCCCATTGCCAAGCAGTGGGGGGGTGGGCCGCCACGAGGCCTCACGCCGCCAGTAATATGGGGAAGGGCCTTCTCGGCGTTGTAGCCTGTGACAGGCCTCTCCCGGAAGTACTTTCCGGGCACCCTCCGCCATGACCCCTGATGTCGGGGGGCTGGTAAAATCCAGCCACATATGTTTTGCTAACTACTTTCTCAATATGTCTTTCCACCTTCAAAGATCTATGCACACGAACACCCCCAGGCCCCTCTGTTCTTGTACAATCTTTAGAACTGTATCATCTAGCCTATGTTGCCTCTCCCTATCCCTTTTGCCAAAATGCATCAACTCACATTTCTCAGTATTAAATTCCATCTGACACTTGTCTCCCATTCGGCTAGCCTATTTATGTCCTGTTGTAGTCAATTGGTATCATCCTCACTGCCACACCTCCAAGTTTGATGTCATTGACAAATTTTGAAATTTTATTCTGTATTCCAATATCCAAGTCATTTATGTACATCAAAAAAAGCAGTGGTCCTAGCATTGAAACTTGTGAAACACCACTGTCTACCATCCTCCAGTCTGAAAAGCAACCATTTGCCACAACTCGATGTTTTCTGTCCTTAAGCCAATTTTTTATCCAAGCTGACATTGACCCTCTTATTCCATGAGCCTCAATTTTGTTAACCAGCCTTTTATGTAGTACTTCATCAAAGGCTTTCCTAAAATCCATGTAGACAACATCTATTGCTTTCCCTTCATCAACCTTTACTGTTACTTCATCAAAAAAATCAATTAGATTAGTCAAGCACGATCTGTCTTTTACAAATCCATGCTGGCTGTCCCTAATTAACTCAAACCTCTCCAAGTGCCGGTTGATTTTTTTCCCTGATTATTCTTTTAAAATCTTACCCACCGCAGATTTTAAACTAACTGGTCTGTAGTTACTAGGAATATCCCTGTACCCTTTCTTGAATAAGGGTGTTACAATCGCCACACTCCAATGTTCTGGCACCTTCCCCATATCTGGGGAAGATTGGAAGATTATGGCAAGCCCTTCCACTATCTTCACTCCCACTTCCTTTAGCATGAAAGAATATGCCTTGCTGATTGTATTGCAATGTAGAAATAGAAGGGATGAACCCTGCTTTCCCAAACAGAGAATAATAGTGCAGGAGTAAAAGGATAAATGTAGAAAAATGAAGAGCAAGGTAAATCCAATTTGGTAATGCATAATTAAATGAAATATCTTTTATATTTAGTATAAATAAAACTGAATGTGCATTTTGGAGGATGTGCCAAACAGGGACAAAACAAGTTAAATTATAATAATGGTACTTGTTACAATACCATCAAAGACAATGTTTAAGGGGAATAAAAAAGGTAATTTTCACTAGTTAATGTATATCAGGTGTTGAGATTTATTGGATTTCCTTTCTTTAGCTGATAAGAAGATCAGTGGAAGATAATTCTTTGTGCAATTTGTGCAAAACTACAATAACCAAAAAATATTTGGTAGAATTATTTAGCAAAACTTCTCCCTCAGGTTTTTGTTCAGTACCCTTGTACTGTAATCCATCCTGCCACTAGAAGTTGATCTACCTGTTGGCTGGTAAGATAAGTGGTTGAGAACTTTGCTTCCAAATGGAAGATCGCTGATCTACATCTGAAGATTGCCTGGCGTTGATGTCCACCTGCATCAGTCAGGGGAACTCCATGGGTTCTGACCAGACAACCAGACCTCAGATTTCACTGTGAGTGAAGGAGAGAGAAACAAACTCTCACTTCTTTTCAGCTAATCATAAAGCAGTAATGATGGATTGTGAAGAAGTTGGTGGTGTAATTATTCCATTGCCCCAACTATAGGAAGGTGAAAAATTGAAAAATAGAAATAATCCTGACATTTAAGTGGGTGATTCATTTTGTTCAGATTATATGTTTCCTTTGGAGTTAATGCAAGAACTATACTTCTAATATATTCTCACTTACATATCCAAATGAAAATCAAAATGATTTTTGTCATTTTTTTTGTGGAATATATATTTCGATACAACTTGTATTATACAGTTGGAAGACTTTTGCAAACAAATCTTAACTATCATATTGATAATACTGTTAGATTATGTGCTGGTCCCTTTATCCATCTAATTGCAATGAAAGGTAATATATGCAAATTAGGGTTTTTTCTGGCAGCACTAAGCTTTGTGAATTTGGATACACTCCAGCATCTCTTTAGATAATCAAGTTTAGTCTCATAACAGTGTCAATGGCAAATTTACACACACAAATCAGCCAACTTAATTATTTTGTGCTATTGTACGGCTTTCTCTGTGCATAATCACCAGGTTTAAAAGCAATGCCATTAGTACTACCTATATTGGGCATACAATTGACCTTCACTGTAGTGCTCTCTTCTATAGCACTTCCTCGGTAATGTTTTAATGGCCCAATTTTCTTTTTTCAAATTGAAAGCCATATTGAAAGTGCATTTGTATCTTCTCTAAATCTTCACCTTCATTGCGACTACCAAATTCCATAACTATCTGTTTCTTTGTATACCTGGCATATTCAGAAATGTTTTTGCCTCTGCTTCCAGCAAAGCTAAATGAGTCCCTTCAGTATTGCTCGCTCTCCCTTGACGTGACTAAGTAAACGCCACTCATCCTGTTTTGGTTCTTTCAATGTGGCTAAAACATTCCCCAATGCTTGTACTCATTCTCAATCACCAGAATGGCTTGCTGCAGCTGTTCCTCATCCTAATCCATGCTGAAGCCTCTTCTATGCCAGTGTTATGCAGAATACTGTTAGGCTGGATTTTGCAGTCTGTCTCAAAGCAATGGGGCTCACTACGGACCTCAAAGAAAGATGTTCACAAAGGTCTAGCAGTCTGTGTGGTGCAATCTTCTACTTTCCCATCAGCAGCTTAAATGTGACAGCAAGTCAAAGGGATCTCCAGCAATCCAGCTGCAGTGATGTCATCAACCAGAGTAAGCAGCCAATCACATTGAAGTATTCTCATAGACAGCAAACCAGGAAGTTAGAAGCACTTTAACCTTCACTTTTAATTTAAAATTTTCAGATAATGAAATAAATGAGTACATTTGGAGTGGTAAGGTTGGTACTAGTAAGGTTTCAGTTAGTGTAATTTAATAATAATTAATAATTAATTAGAATTGTGCTGTTTGGACAGAGAGTAAGGCTGTGAGTTGTGTGTGAGGGATTTTACTGACTAAGGGAGGAGGTGCTCTTATCTTTTTTGCTTTTTCAGCCTCCATTGTACAGGGGAAGAAGCTGATTGGCAAGTAATTGTCTATGTACTGAGAAGGGCAGCGGCAGCAGGAGATAAAAACCGACAGCAGAGAGCCCCTTCTACCTGTCTCTACCTGTCAGAGCCAAAGTGTGATGTCACAGAAAAACAGGTAGGTGATTGGTGGGTATCTCTTCCATGTCTCTTTTTGGCCAAGTGGTTTAAATCAAGAGACGTTAATACAGCTGAAGAGTACAGTTAAGCAATTCACTTTTAAAATATTTAACATACAAATTAATTAATTAAATAGAATAGAGATGGCTTGGCAGGCAATGTCTTGCAGCTGTAGTATGTGGGAGCTGGTGGATGCCACTGCGATCCACAGTGGCCACATCTGCAGCAAGTGTTGGCTGCTTGAGGACCTTTGGATCAGAGTTGATCAGCTGGAGTCCGAGCTGCAGACACTGCGACATATCAGGGATGGGGAGAGTTACCGGGACACTGTGTTTCAGGAGACAGTCACACCCCTTAGATTAATTACATCAAATTTGGTCTGTGGTCAGGGACTGGAGGGTGTGACTGTGACTGAGGCAGGTGTGGGGATCCAGAATTTAGCTTTGGAGGAGCCTCAGCCTTATCCAATAGGTACGAGATTCTTGCTCCTGGTGTGGACGAGGGCACAGGCTGTAGGGAAGATGAACGAACTGACCACAGCACTATGGATCAGAGCGCCATTCAAGTGGGGGGAGAAAAGAGAAATGTAGTAGTAGTACAGGATAGTATAGTTAGAAGAATAGGTACTGTTCTCTGCAGCAAAGACAGGGAGTCCTGAAGGCTCTGTTGCCTACCTGGTGCCAAGGTTAAGGACATCTCTTCTGGGCTGGAGAGGAACTTGGAGTGGGAGCGGAAGAATCCAGTTGTTGTGGTCCACGTAGGTACCAACGACGAAGATAGGATGAGGAAAGAGGTTCTGCTGAGGGACTATGAGCAGCTCAGGGCTAAATTAAAAAGCAGAACCACAAAGGTAATAACCTCCGGAATATTACCTGAGCCACGTGCAAATTGGTAGGGTAAATAAGATGAGAGAGGTAAATGCATGGCGCAAAGATTGGTGTGGGAGAAATAGGTTCCGATTCATGGGGTACTGACACCAGTATTGGGGAAGGAGAGAGCTGTTCCGTTGGGACAGGCTCCACTTGAACCATGCTGGGACCAGTGTCCTGGTGATTCGTATAACTAGGGTTGTAGATAGGGCTTTAAACTAATTAGTGGGGGGGGGAGGGTTCAATTGAAGGTTAAAAAATCAAAAAGAAATGAGAGAGCAGAGGTGCAGGGTAGTGAAGAGGCGGTAATCAAAGTGTGACAGGAAGGGGCAGAAAATATAAGCAGAAGAGTGCAGCAGAAATTAGAACCAGAATGAGTAATAATGGCAAAAAGTCAAAGCTTAAGGCTCTTTATCTGAATGCACACAGCATTTGTAACAAGATGGATGAGTTGACGGCACAAATAGAAATTAATGATAGCTAATAAAGACTTGATAGCTATTACAGAGACGTGGTTGCCGGGTGACCAAGACTGGGAACTCAATATTCAAGAAAAATAGGCAAAAAGGAAAAGGAGGTATGAAGAGAGAGTTGTCTAAAGCGGGCTAGGAAAATAGACTAAGGGGAAGGTCGGTGGATGAACAGTGGCAGTCATTTAAGCAGATATTCATAATTCTCAGCAAAACTTTATCCCGGTCAAAAAGGACTCGATGAGAAGGATGAACCACCTGTGGTTAACTAAGACGGTCAAGGAGAGTATCCAATCAAAAATTAAGGCATACAATGCGGCGAAAACTAGTGGTAGGCCAGAGGATTTGGAATTTTTTAAGAACCAGCAGCGGATGACTAAAAAGCAAATAACGAAAGAGAAAATTGATTATGAAAGTAAATTGGCAAGAAATATAAAAACAGCAAGAGTTTCTACGGGTATATAAAAAGAAATAGAGTAGTTAAAGTGAGCATGGGACGCTTGGAGGATACGACTGGAGAATTGATAACATAAGAATTGGGAGCAGGAGTAGGCAATTCAGCCCCTCGTGCCTGCTCTGCCATTCAATACGATCATGGCTGATCTCATCTTAGCCTCAACTCCACTTTCCTGCCCAATCTCCATAACCCTTCAACCCATTACTAATTAAAAATCTGTCTATCTTCTCCTTAAATTTACTCAATGTCCCGGCATCCACTGCACTCTGGGGTAGTGAATTCCACAGACTCATGACCCTTTGAGAAAAGTAATTTCTCCTCATCTCTGTTTTAAATCTGCTACCCCTTATCCTAAAACTATGACATCTCATTCTAGATTGCCCCACCAGAGGAAACATCCTCTCTATGTCTACTTTGTTAATCCCCTTAATCATCTTATATACCTCAATTCGATCTCCTTTCATTCTTCTAAACTCTAGAAAGTAAAGGCCTAAACTGCACAATCTCTCTTCATAAGGCAAACCCCTCATCTCTGGAATCAATCTAGTGAACCTCCTCTGAACTGCCTCCAATGCAAGTACATCCCTCCTCAAGTAAGGGGACCAAAACTGTACGCAATACTCCAGGTGCAGTCTCACTAATGCCTTGTACAGTTGCAGCAACACTTCCCTACTTTTATACTCTATTCTTTTAGCAATAAGTGGAATACTCTCCACTTGCCTGGATAGGTGCAGCTCCAACAACACTCAAGAAGCTCGACACATCCAGGACAAAGTAGTCTGCTTCATTGGCACCCCATCTACGAACATTCACTCCCTCCACCACTGACGCACAGTGGCAGCAGTGTGTACCATCTACAAGATGCACAGCAGCAACGCACCAAGGCTCCTTAGACAGCACCTTCCAAACCCGCTACCTCTACCAACTAGAAGGACAAGGGCAGCAAATGCATGGGAACAGCACCGCCTGAAAGTTCCCCTCCAAGTCACACACCATCCTGACTTGGAACTATATTGCCATTCCTTCACTGTCGCTGGGTCAAAATCCTGGAACTCCCTTCCTACCAGCACTGTGGGTGTACCTACCCCAAATGGACTGCAGCGGTTCAAGAAGGCACTTCACCACCACCTTCTCAAGGGCAATTAGGGATGAGTAATAAATGCTGGCCTAGCCAGCGATGCCCACATCCCATGAATGAATTAAAAAAAAATGCCAAAATTCCATTTGCCTTCCTTATTACATGCTGCACCTGCATACCAGTTTTCTGGGATTCATGCACAAGGACACCCAGATCCCTCTGCACCGAAGCACTCTGACGTTTCTCTCCATTTAGATAATAATTTGCCTTTCTATTCTTCCGATCAAAATGGATAACCTCACACTTATCCACGTTAAACTCCATCTGCAAATTTGGCTATAGTACCTTCTATCCCTGCGTCCAAGTCATTAACATAGATTGTAAATAGTTGGGGCCCGAGAACCGAACCCTGTGACACCCCACTAGTTACATCTTGCCAACCAGAAAAGGACCCATTTATCTCGACTCTCTGTTTTCTGTTGGTTAGCCAATCCTCTATCCAAGCTAATAAATTGCCCCTAACCCCATGTGATCTTACCTTGTGTATTAACCTTTTGTGCGGCACCTTATCAAATGCCTTCTGGAAGTCCAGATATACTACATCTACAGGATCCCCATTATCCACTTTACTTGTTACATCTTTGAAGAACTCTAGCAAATTAGTCAAATACGATTTACCCTTCATAAAACCACGCTGACTCTGATGGATTGCATTTTGACTTTCTAAATGTCCTGTTATTACTTCCTTAATAATGGATTCTAACAATTTCCCAACAACAGATGTTAAACTATAGTTTCCTACTTTCTGCCTCCTTCCTTTTTGAATAATATTATATTAGCATTTTTCCAATCCACTGGAACCTTCCCCACATCCAGGAAATTTTAGAATATTATAACCAATGGATCCAGTATCTCTGCTGCCACTTCCTTTAGGACCCCAGGATGTAGGCCATCAGGCTCTGGGGACTTGTCTGCCTTCAATCCCAATAGTTTGCTCAGTACTTTTTCCCTAGTGATGATGATTGTTCTAAGTTCCTCTCTTTCTATAACCTCTGCATTACCTGTTACTTTTGGGGTGGTACTAGTGTCCTCCACCGTGAAAACTGAGCAAAAATACTGATTTAGTGTCTCCGCCATTCTGTGTTCCCCACCATTAACTCCCCAGTCACATCCTCCAAGGGGCCAACATTCACTTTAGCTACTCTGTTCCCTTTTATATGCTTACAGAAGCTTTTGCTATCTGTTTTTATATTTTGTGCTCGTTTTCTTTCATAATTTACCTTTGCTCTTTCTATTACTTTTTTAGTAACCCTTTGTTGATATATAGATATAGAGAGATACAGCACTGAAACAGGCCCTTCAGCCCACTGAGTCTGTGCTGACCATCAACCACCCATTTTATACTAATCCTACATTAATCCCATATTCTCTACCACATCCCCACAATTCTCCTACCACCTACCTGCACTAGGGGCAATTTACAATGGCCAATTTACCTATCAACCTGCAAGTCTTTGGCTCTGGGAGGAAACCGGAGCACCCGACAGAAACCCACGCAGTCACAGGGAGAACTTGCAAACTCCGCACAGGCAGTACCCAGAACTGAACCCGGGTCGCTGGAACTGTGAGGCTGCAGTGCTAACCACTGTGCCACCCTCAATCTTTAAAAGTTTCCCAATCTGCCAAACTGCCACTGGCCTTTGCAGTATGGTATGCCTTAGTTTTTGTCTTTATGTTATCCTTAACTTCCTTGCTGAGCCATGGATGTTTTTTCCCCCTCTTACAATCTTTCTTTCTCTCTGGAATATATTTTAGTTGGGAGGAATTGAATATCTCCTTAAACATCTGCCACTGCTTATCAACTGTCCTACCTTTCAGTCTTCCTGCCCAGTCCACTTGGGCTAAATCTGTTCTCATGCCTATGTAATTACCTTTGTTTAATTCCAGAACAATAGTGTGGGACTCCAGCTTCTTGCCCTCAAACTGAATTTGAAATTCTAGCATGCTATGATCACTCTTCCCTAGAGGATCCTTAACTATGAGATAATTAATTAATCCCACCTCATTACATAATACCAAATCTAGAATAGCCTGCTCCCTGGTTGGTTCCACAACATATTGCTCCAAAAAACAATCTCTAATACATACAATGAACTCTCCCTCGAGGCTACCCTTGCCAATTTGATTAATCCAGTCTATCTGCATATTAAAATCACCCATGATTATTGCCATTCCTTTCTTACAAGCCCCCAGCATTTCCTGGTTTATACAGTGCCCCACTGCGGAACTATTGTTTGGGGACCTATAAATTACTCCCACCAGGGACTTCTTTCCCTTGCTATTTCTTATTTCTACCCAGACTGATTCTACATCTTGATCTCCAGTGCCTATATCGTTTCTCACTACAACACTGATCTCTTCCTTTACTAAAAAAGCTACACCACCTCCTTTTCCTTCCTGCCTATCCTTCCGAAATACTGAGTACCCTTGGATATTCAATTGCCAAACCTGGTTTCCCTGCAACCACGTCTCAGTAATCGCCACTAAATCAAACCCATTCATCTCTATTTGCGCTGTTAACTCATTAATTTTATTCCGAATGCTTCATGCATTTGGATACAAAGGCTTTAAGTTTGCTCTATTATCAAATTTCCCTACTCCTTGGTGCAATTTCCTTGGTGCAATATGACGTTCACATGCTCTGTCCCTATCTTTTATTTTCTGGTAACAATCAACCTGCACTCCTACCTTCTCCTTTAACTTTGACTTCCTAATTTTCCATGCAACTGAACCCTCCCCCCCACTATTTAGTTTAAAGCCCTATCTACAGCATTAGTGTTGCGATTTGCCAGAACTCTGGTCCCAGCATGATTCAGGTGGAGCCCGTCCCATTGGAACAGCTCCCTCCTTCCCCAGTACTGGTGCCAATGCCCCATGAATTTGAACCCATTTCTCCCACACCAACCTTTGAGCCACGCACTAACCTCTTTAATCTTATTGACCCTGGGTTAATTAGCTTGTGGCTCAGGTCGTAATCTGGAGATTATTACCTTTTTGGTTCTGCTTTTTAATTTAGCCCCTAGCTGCTCATAATCCCTCAGCAGAACCTCTATCCTCATCCTACCTATATCGTTGGTACCTACGTGGACCACGACAACTGGATCTTTCCCCTCCCACTCCAAGTTCCTCTGCAGCCCAGATGAGATATCCTGAACCCTGGCACCCGGTAGGCAACACAGCCTTCAGGACTCTCAATCCCAGCCACAGAGAACAGTGTCTATGTCCATAACTACACTATCCCCGATTACGACTACATTTCTGTTTTCTCCCCCCACTTGAATGGCTCCCTGTACCATGGTGCTATGGTCAGTTTGCTCATCCTCCCTACAGTCCCTGCTCTCGTCCACACAGGGAGCAAGAATCTCGAACCTGTTGGACAAGGGTTGAGGTTCCTGCAACACTACCTCCTGGATCCCTCTACCTGCTTCACTCATAGTCACACCCTCCTGTCCCTGACCACTGGCCGAATTCAAGGTAGTTAATCTAAGGGGTGTGACTGTCTCCTGAAACACAGCATCCAGGTAACTCTCCCCCTCCCTGATGTGTTGCAGTGTCCGAAGCTCAGACTCCAGCTCATCAACTCTGAGCCGGAGTTCCTTGAGCAGCCAACACTTGCTACAGATGTGATCACTAGGAACCACAATGGGGTCCACCAGCTCCCACATCATGCAGGTACAACACACCACCTGGTCCTGCATCTCTATTTTATTTAATTAGATTTTAAATTGTGTTTTAAATTTCTGATTGGTCTTTAGTTTTTAATCTGTAAAATATTTCTCCTATTCACCTTTAATCTGAAATCAACTTAGAATAGGTAATTCAAATTAGCAGTTACTTACCAACCAATGAACGTACGGTTTTTCTGTGATGTCACTCTTTGAGTTTTTTTTCTCTCTGTTTTTACTCCCTTAAAATACCCTCTCTCTCTCTCTCTCTGTGGTCTCTGACTCTGTTCCTTTTGGTGCGCTTTTTAAAGCTCTGCTCCCACTGAACAGGGAAATGGCAGATAATTTAAACCAATATTTTGCATCGGTCTTCACGGTGGAGGACACTATAAACATCCCACAGATATCAGATAAGCAAGAAGCTAATGGGAGGAAAGATCTAGTAACAGTCTCTATCACGAGGGACAAAGTATTTGGCAAACTAATGGGGCTAAAGGCAGACAAGTTGCCAGGCCCTGATGGCCTACATCTAAGATTTTAAAGGATGTGGCTGCAGAGATAGTGGAGGCATTGGTCGAAATATTCCAGAACTCACTCAATTCCGGGAGGGTCCCAGCAGATTGGAAAACCGCTAATGTGATGCCCCTGTTCAAGAAGGGAGGGAGACAAAAAGCAGGAAGCTATAGGTCAGTCAGCCTAACATTGGTCATTGGGAAAATGCTAGAGTCCATTATTAAGGAAGAAATAGCAGGACATTTAGAAAAGCTTAACGCAATCAAACAGAGTCAACATGGTTTTGTGAAAGGGAAATCATGTTTGAAAAATTTGCTAGAGTTCTTTGAGGATTTAACAAGCAGAGTTGAGAAAGGGGAACTGGTAGATGTAGTGTATTTGGATTTCCAGAAGGCATTCGATAAGGTGCCACATAAAAGATTATTGCACAAGATAGGAGCTCACGGTATTGGGGGTAATGTATTAGCATGGATTGAGGATTGGTTAACTCACAGAAGACAGAGTGTCGGGATTAATGGATCTTTTTCAGGTTGGAAAGACGTAACTAGTGGAGTGCCACAAGGATCAGTCCTAGGGCCTCAATTATTTACTATCTATGTTTATGACTTGGAGGAGGGGGCAGAGTGTAATATATCCAAATTTGCTGACAATACAAAAATAGATGGGAGGTCATGTTGTGATGAGGACATAAGGAATCTGCAAGGGGGTATAGATAGGTTGAGTGAGTGGACAAAAACTTGGCAGATGGAGTTCAATGTAGGAAAGTGTGAGGTCATGCACTTTGGCAGGAAGAATCAAAAGGCAGACTATTATTTAAATGGAGAGAGACTCCAAAGAAGTGCAGCACAGAGGGATCTGGGTGTTCTTGTGCAAGAAACACAAAAAGTTAGCATGCAGGTGCAGCAAGTAATTAAGAAGACAAATGGAATATTGGACATTATTGCTAGGGGGTCGGAGTTTAAAAATAGGGAAGTCTTTTTACAACTGTACAGGGTGTTGGTTAGGCAGCTCCTGGAGTACTGTGTACAGTTTTGGTCTCATATTTAAGAAAGGATATACTGGCATTGGATACAGTTCAAAAGAGATTCACTAGGCAGATTCCTGGGATGAAGGGGTTGACTTATCAAGAACGGCTAAACAGGTTAGGCCTTTATTCATTAGAGGTTAGAAGAATGAGGGGCGATCTTATTGAAATCTACAAGATTCTGAGGGGGCTTGACAGGGTAGATGTTGAGAAGATGTTTCTACTAGTGGGGGAATCTCGAACTAGGGGACATAGTTACAGAATAAGGGGACACTCATTTAACACTGAGATGCAAAAGAACTTCTTCTCTCAGAGGGTAATGTCTGGAATTCTCTACCCCAGAGAGTTGTGGAGGCTAGATCACTGAAAGTATTTAAAGAGGAGGAAGATAGATTTTTTTGAAATATCGGGGAGTTAAGGGCTATGAGGAGCTGGCACGAAAGAGGAGTTGAGGTCTGGGGCAGATCAACCATGATCTTATTGAATGGTGGGGCAGGCTTGACAGGCCCAATGGCCTACTCCTGCTCCTATTTCTTATGTAACAGCGCTGTGGGTGTACCTACCCCACATGGACTGCAGCGGTTCAAGAGGCAGCTCACCACCACCTTCTTAAGGGTAATTAGGGATGGGCAATAAATGCTGGCCTAGCCAGTGACGCCCACATGAATGAATAAAAAAAGTTCTGTATTTCCACGTTATTCTGCACAAGTACGGGCCCCCCAAGTTTTCGGTTTCAGTGGAGTAATGACAGCAAATGTTAACTGTTTCTCCAACATTACCACTGCAAAATCCAAGGCGATATAATTGTACAAAAGCAAAATACTACAGACACTGGAAATCTGAAATTAGAATCAGAAAGTGCTGAAAATACTCTGTAGGTCAGGCAGTGTCTGTGGAGAGAGAAACAGAGTTAACTTTTCAGGTTGCTGACCTGAAATCTTAACACTGTTGCAATTGTACGGAGCTCCTGTAAGGTCCCACCCCTATGAAATATTGCTTTAACAACCAAATGTCTGCTCAGTGTGGACTCTTTTTCAATCATTGCATCTGTTCTTTGTTGGAGTATTGGGCTTGTATAGAGATGTCATCTGCAGTAGTCACAAGTGCACAGCCTCCAGGCAAACATATGTATCCTCCCATCACCTTCAAAGAATTGAGTCATGCTTGGCTGCCTTAGACTGAAAGTATCAAACAGACTCTCTGGGAAACATGCGCTAATGAATATTATTTTCTGGTGATGTTGGCATTATATAGTGATAGTTTTAATGACTTCTTATTTATGCCCTAGAGTTATTGGTAGGTGCACAAACAGCAACTTGCATACAATAAGTGTACCTTAGAAAAATCATCAATGTGTTCATAGTGTAGCTGCCTCTCCTTCTGCTGGTTGCTGCTGTAGTGTGTATGTAGATCCATGGTGAAACCACGCTTTGTTTGCCTCCATAAGGAGCAGTGAATGGAAAAATATCTGGCTGATTAACTGCAGCCCCAACTAGAGGAATGGACTTGGGAAATGGGCCTTGGAGGAGCAGCAGCTACAATACATTTTGGGAGGACACAATAGATAAAGATTGATGATTGAAAATAACTTTGAGTTAAAAGTAATTCCCAGGTGTGGCAGCCTGGAATGGCAAAAGTACAACACGGAGTAATTGTGATAAACAGGAAGTTTCTGCTAGACAAAATACATTCAATATTACACAGCGATATTTGCAATAACCAAAGATATGAGTGTTCAGAAGTTTGACTTCAGAAGTAATTTCATTAATTCAGAGATGGTCTTCAAAGCTGAAACTCCAACCTCAGAAGTCAAAAATGTTTTGAATTTGATTATTCAAATTGTATCTAATGCTTTGAAGTCTTGAATGATCATTACTAATTTTGTGCGGGGAAGGGTAAAAGTAGTCAGGGAATTTGTTGAAGCTAGGCACGTGGAGGCTGTGCTGAACGAAACAGCAGGATTTCGTTGTAATTATTTTCTTATCTTTCCCACTCGACAGGTGGCCAAATTGACAGGTTGGCCAGCTGCCGGTCGGGTAAACAAGTGGCAGGAGGCTGCATCCAGCAATTGGGAGGGGACAAGACCAGATATCAGGCCTGTGGTGGGCGATGTAATGAAAGATAAAGGCCATCGAGGGGGTGGAGAGGGTCAGGACAGAGTTCAGGGATTGGGGGGGTGGGGGTGGGGATGGGGGGTGGGCGGTTGGAAGGAAGAAAGAGGTTATCACGGGGTTGGTGGTGAGGAACAGGTCATCAATCAGTGCTTAGTGGCAGAAGGTCAGACGGCATGGAGCAAACATCACTGCTTGGTGGGGAGGGGAGGTTGGCTCCGATTGCGGCAGATTGGAAGAGTGAAGTCACAATCGGTAGAGGGGAGGCCGAAAGCTTCCTTCAGAGTTTGAGGGGCAGCATTCCTGCTCGTCAGGCCCATTAGGAGTGCAGTCAAAGGAACTTGCCTTCTTGAGCTGGCAGCTTCTGCCTCCCTTTCCCTGATGATGTTCCCGAGCTCTGGAAAACCTGTCTAGCAACTGTTAAATTTAGATAAGGTTCCCAATTATACTATGGGCGCCTGATTTAATTATGTTAATGAAGTCTCCCCCCTCTCCACTACGGGAACTTGATGCCATTAAATCCACCACTGTGAAAATGGCGGCAGGCACATATGTGGTAGGTTAGGGACATGTTCCCCATTGTAAAATGTTTAACTTATCCCCGACCCTCTCCACAGATGTTGCCTGACCTGCTGAAGATTGTCAGCATTTTCTTTTTTTTTCAGGATTTCCAGCATCTGCAGTGTTTTGATTTTGTGTAGGCCAGAAACCTCAATATTAACAGTCCCACTCCCCTCCTGCCCCGCCCCCATCTTGATGGTCATGAGAGGGTCGGGGGAAAACAACCCTAGCCTATCCAGTCTCTCTTCATAGCTGAAATGCTCCAGCCCAGGCAACATCCTGGTAAATCTCCTCTGCACCCTCTCCAGTGCAATCACATCCTTCCTATAGTGTGGTGATCAGAACTGTACACAGTACTCCAGCTGTGGCCTAACTAGCCTTTTATACAGCTCCATCATAACCTCCCTGCTCTTATATTCTATGCCTCGGCTAATAAAGGCAAGTATCCCATATGCCTTCCTAACCACCTGTGCTGCTGCCTTTAGTGATCTATGGACAAGTACACCAAGGTCCCTCTGACTCTCTGTACTTCCTACGGTCCTACCATCCATTGTACATTCCCTTGCCATGTTAGTCCTCCCAAAATGCATCACCTTACACTTCTCAGGATTAAATTCCATTTGCCACTGCTCCGCCCATCTTACCAGCCCATCTATATCATCCTGTAATCTAAGGCTTTCCTCCTCATTATTTATGACACCACCAATTTTTGTGTCATCTGTGAACTTACTGATCATACCTCCTATATTCATGTCTAAATCATCAATGTACACTTGGGAGGTTTCCTGCCCTATTAAGGAAGACCAGGAGAACCCTTGTGAAATTTCAGGGCTATTAGCAGTGTTAATGAATCAATTACTAACCAGTCAACCTTTTGTGTAAAAGGAAGATACCCTTTCTCCTTTTTTGTATCACAGAAAATATCTTGAATTACAGCAGGTTGAAATGATAACACAAGTGAAGAGGATGCGTTGGAGAATGATGGTCATATGTCAGAAAGAATGTCGTCTAATGTGGGAGGTACAGAGATACAGAACATAAACTGCATGTTCTGGCACAAGACCATATAGCTTTACTGGAAGAAAAGTTGCAGGAAATATAAAAAGGTAAGTACTTTGGCCTTATTGTGTAGAGAGTAAATAAAGGTGGGAGTGTGTACCAATGTCTGTAACATAATTGCGGGGTGCTCCCTCTAAACTGCACGGCTGTGCACAATTCGCCCCTTTAAGTTACCATGCGTATGCAGCCATGCAAAGAAATTTAAATGGGCTGTGCACTTTAAACGAATTGGCCGCACACTACAATAAGATTTATAGGGTACATTGGTGGCTTCCCTGCCAGGCACAGAAGCTAAGGTCAGGAGAGGTCCTGTTATATATGAATATATTATTATACTATCTGTAAAGTGTTAGGAACTAATTAGCTAGGAACTAGTTGTTATGTATAAGTGTGCAGTAGAGGGCCTCATTCATGGCTGCACTGGGGGAGTCATGTTATATGTAACACAAAAACTAGTTCAACCAGGTTCTACAGCACAAGCATGGTGTTGAAATAAACAAGACTGACTCTAGCTTTTTCCAAGATTAAAGTGTGATTCTTTCCAACACCTGGGAACCAGAAACAACATAAAGACGAAACAAGTCTACTGTGGCAATTTTTATTCACAGGTTCCCTTGTTGTCCAGGAGAAGCTCTTCTGGACCCCATAAGGAATCTTTGGGCCTCTCCTGTCCTGGCCTTTACTCCTCCCCCAACAATTGCATTGTGGGGGCCTGACTTAAATATGTTAATGTAGTGTCTCCCCTCTCCACAAAGTGGAACTTTTATCTTGTGCTGGGGACCATACACCTGGTGTCTGGCCATCTGATTTTCACAGCTGGACAGCCTCTTCCCTGCGACAAGCAGTATGCTAATGAGACCAGGACCCTATTATTGGCTGAGGCTGCCAGCTGCTGTTTCAGGATGAACAAGCTGTTTGATTTGCCACCTTCCTACCTAAGAGTTAAAATCAACCCCCATGTTTCAATTATAATAAAGAAAATTCAAATACTCAAATGTTTGCTGTGCAGATTTGGGGTTGTAATCACGCTGTGTGGTATTAGTAATGAAAGCATTAATATGATGTTCTTTTGTCATTGCTTTAACATGCTTTTTGTTTATAATGTGCAACTTGATGTCACCCTATTCTAGTGTGATGTTAATCCACTTCCCTTCGCACTGCCACTGACCACCTAAGTAGTAGATTTCCCAAACAAAAACAAGAAATGCTGGAATCACTCAGCAGGTCTGGCAGCATCTGTGGAAAGAGAAGAACTCTGCTTCTCTTTCCACAGATGCTGCCAGATCTGCTGAGTGCTTCCAGCATTTCTTGTTTTTGTTTCAGATTTCCAGCATCTGCAGTATTTTGCTTTTATTATAGTAGATTTCCCATCATGGTTTTTGCTTAAACTTGGCTTTAATTAGGGTTGAGTCACGCAACTGGAGTCCAGTCCCATTACAAGGTAGTTTTGTTGCTAGGTATGATCCAAGAGGGAACAAGAAATGGCAGGGTTAAGATTACCTTCTATGTAGTCTCATCGCTAGAAATTTTAGAATTTCAAGTAGCAGATACTTTTATTTAATAACAAATTAATTCCTAATTTCTAGCTTAATCTCATCCCAAAAAGCCATTACTAGCTTTCTATTGTCAGTGCAGCAGGAAGGGAAGGTTGAATTTGGCGATTTATTTTCACTGCTGTTGTGCATCATGTAGGCTTTGTTTTTTGCATCAGTGACAGATATCAGGTCAGCTGAGTATGTCTCAAACCAGCCCTTGTTGCGAGTTCACCTTTACCAAATGATCTTTCTGCTGCTTCATAGATGATTGAGCTTAGTGAATTCCAAGCTTCATCAGTGCCGGCATTGGTGCTTCCTGTTAAGGCATTGGCGGTTAGCAAGCGTTCTAGTAACAGTGCGAAGTGCTGGTGTTTGGCATCATTGCTTATGCAAGGGATGTTGATGCATGGTGAGCTGTTGTGCTTGGAGCTGTGGAACTTTCGAAGGTGCACCTTCACTCTGCTGCTGATCAGAGAGTGGTGAGTGTTGCAAATATGAACTATGGTAGGTGTGGGTGTGAAGAACACTGGGCAGATCATGCCTCCTTGTGATGACTAGGTCTAGTTGGTGCCAAAGTCCAGACCTTGGGTGTCGCTATGATACCTTGTGGCGATGTCTACCTTGCAAGAAGATGTTGGTGATGCAGAGTTCATTCAGCGCACAAAGCTCAAGAAGGCGTTGTCCATTATCATTGATCTTGCCTACCCCATGACGACCAAGGCACATTGGCCATGAATCACTGCCTGCATCAACATGAAGGTCTTAAATGTTGATTATCGCACTTGGGAGTCACAAGCTGTTGAAAGAGGGAAATGGTGACACATCCTGTGGACTGGTGTGCACTACCATGACAACCAGTTGCTACAAAAGCTTGGCAACAGGCACCAATGCCGAAACAATGACTCACAGCGTCACTTGGCAGTTTCACGTGCAGAACCTGCCTCTCAGGGATTGCCCTTCACAGCCATCAGCAAAGAGAAGAGACCCCACTTAAATGGATTGTTTGCTGCGTGTCCATCATCTTTCATAGATGGAAGGATGCCAACCCATTTTCACTGCTATCTCCAGGAGAAATTCTACTTAATAATGTGTTAATACTGGCTCCCATTATTATCAACTGAAAAATCCAAACCATTTTTATTGTCTATTGCTATTAGCATTTTAACATTTACTTTAAAGTGCACTGATTTTAAATTTGAGCATAGTTCTTTCTGTGACAGAAGTACTTACAAGCTGTAATGATGTCTTTTGTTGACCTTTCAGCAATCTTTCAGACTGGCTCACATTTCTTGTTTTCACTGCTACTGTGTTAACTACTGGGAAAATTTATCTGAAGGAGCGGTACAGCATTTTCATTAACTAAAATGAAGAGGACGATCACTATTGATTTAAAGTGATTGTAATTTTGTTAACAAGAATAAAATTAGAACTAACTTTCTTGTTCCGTTCAGCCAAATCTCTGATTTCAAATTGCAAATCTCTGTTTATAAAGATTAGGTAAACTGCTGTTCCTGTCATGTTACCAGGAAGCCAGCATAGCTTTGAAGCTCTAAGGCTAATCCCTTGGGCTGAAGTTCAAAGGTTTAACTTCAGTCTTGGCATTCCTATTCTCCTTCCAAACTTGTTCCCCTGCCTCTGATCTTGTTTCTCCCAGCAGAAATCTCTTGACTCTGTTGGCCAAAAATGAGCAAAATCACATTTTGGTTCAAAATGATGGCCAGCACTTCAAAGCTATGTTATTTCATGTGGGTGAAACTTCAAAGCTGAAAGCCTTAACTTTCTAAACCATCAATAACCTGCTTTTTTAACTTAAAGGAGTTTGTGTAATGTGCACCTTTCATATCAGAAATGTTTGTGACTAACAGATCTGTTGCATTATTGATGATGTCAGATGCTGTTACCTGTGTTTGATTTTTTTTTAGGGGGGAATTTTATGGGGCCTACAAGAGCAGCTTTGGTGGCGTGCATGGTGATTTAATTAGGTGTGAATTGTTTTTTTGGATTTCCGATGGCAGGTTTTTAATTGCAATTAAGTCAGTGGCATGTTTGTGGTGGTCCAGGGTGCCCCCACATGGTGGTAGAATCACAGCATCACAGAATCATTACAGTGCAGAAGGAGGCCATTCGGCCCATCATGTCCGCACCTGCTCTCCGAAAGAGCAATTCACTCAGTTCCATTCCCCCGCCTTCTCCCCGTAATCGTGCACATACTTCCTTTTCATATAACTGTCTAATATCCTTTTGAATTCTTCAATTGAACCTGCCTCCACCACGTTCTCAGGCAGTGCATTCCAGACCTTAACCACTCGCTGCATGAAAAAGATTTTCCTCATGCCATTTTTGCTTCTCTTACCAAATACTTTCAATCTGTGCCTCCTCGTTCTCGATCCTTTCACAAGTGGGAACAATTTCTCTCTATCTACTCTGTCCAGACCCCTCATGATTTTGAATACCTCTATCAAATCACCTCTCAGCCTTCTCCAAGGAAAATAGTCCAAACTTCTCCAACCTATCTTCATAACTGACATTCCTCATCCCTGGAATCATTCTCATGAATCTTTTCTGCACTCTCTCCAATGCCCTCATGTCTTTCCTCAAGTGCGGTGCCCAGAACTGGATGCAATACTCCAGCTGAGGCCAAACTAGTGTCTTATACAAGTTCAACATAACCTCCTTGCTTTTATACTCTATGCCCCTATTAATAAAGCCCAGGACGCTGTATGCTTTATTAACAGCTCTCTCAACCAGTCCTGCCACCTTCAATAACTTATGCACATATACAACTAGGTCCCTCTGCTCTTGCACCACCTTTAGAATTGTACCCTTTATTGTATATTGTCTCTCCATGTTCTTCCTACCAAAATGAATCACTTCACATTTCTCTGCATTGAACTTCATCTGCCCATTCCATCAACTTGTCTATGTCCTTTTGAAGTTCTACTCTATCCTCCTCACAGTTGACAATGCTTCCAAGTTTCATATCATCTGCAAACTTTGAAATTGTACACCAAGGTCTAGGTCATTAATATATATAACCTTCCTCCAGCCCAAAAAACATCCATTAACCATGACTCTTCGTTTCCTATCACTCAGCCAATTTTGTATCTATTTTGCTACCATCCCTTTTATTCCATGAGCTACAAGTTTGCTCACAAGACTGTTGGGTGGCACTGTATCAAATGCTTTTTGAAAGTCCACATACACCACGTCAACAGCATTGCCATCATCAATCCTCTCTGTTACCTCCTCAAAAAACTCCAGCAAGTTAGTTAAACATGATTGTCCCTTAAGAAATCCATGCTGGCTTTCCAATTAACTCACATTTGTCCATGTGATTATTGATTTTGTCCTGAATTATTTTTTATTTTAAGTTAAACTGACTGGCCTATAATTGCTGGGCTTATCTTTACACCCTTTTTTGAACAAGGGTTTAATGTTTGCAATTCTCCAGTCCTCTGGCACCACCCCCGAGTCTAAAGAAGACTGAAAAATAATGGCCAGTGCCTCTGCAATTTCCACCTTCACTTCCCTCAGCTTCCTTGGATGCTTCTCATCTGATCCTGGTGCTTTATTCACTTTAAGTACTTCCTCTTTATCAATTTTAAGCCCCTCTAGTGTCTGACTTACCTCCTCTTTCAACATTGCCTAGGTTGCATCTTCTTCCTTGATAAAGACAGATGCAAAGTATTCATTTAATACCTCAGCTATGTCCTCTGCCTCCATGCGTAAATCCCCTTTCTGGTCCCTAATCAGCCCCTCTCCTCCTCTTACCACTCTTTTATTATTTATATGCCTATAGAAAACTTTGGGATTTCCTTTAATGCTAGCTGCCAGCCTCTTTTCATGCTCTCTCTTTGCTTCTTTTATTTGCTTTTTCACTTCCCCTCTGGACCTTCTATATTCAACCTGGTTCTCAATAGTATTTTCTACCTGGCATCTGTCATAAGCACACTTTTTCTTCTTTATCTTAATGTTACGACCAGGTGAGATAGGGGTCTAGGGGTTTCCTCTCAGCCTTTGCCTGGTCTAACCGTAACAGGGTTTAATTTTAGAAACACTGTGTTTTTAGCTCCCCCTTAGTGAATCCTTATTCACTGCTCCAATCATAAGGCAAAGAAATCTAACAGGTTTCCTTTGATTTAAACAAGAAAGGTGGAAGTTTATTAATCTTAAACTCTAATCCAGTTAACGACTATGAATATGCGATGCGATCACACTAGCACGCATACGTGATAAACACACCCGTAGATAGAGACAGAAAAAGTAGAAAAGAATAAAAGGGAAAAGCTTGAGGCAATATATGGTAGTTACAGTCCTTTGAGTTTGATGTTGTGTCTTTAGTTCCCGGTAGGTCTTGCTGTACATTTGGGCCCAGTGCAAGCTTTAACGTGTTTTGATGAAGGAGTCTTTTCTGTCTTGAGGTTTACGTGTCTTCCGTGGGTCCGGTGGCTTGGGAGAAGGCGAGAGAGAGACAGCCAGGAGAGAAGCTTTCGTGTTCCAGCTTCAGATGCAAACTCTCTGCAGTCTCAATTCAAACTGTCCTTTGTTTAGTTCAAAAGCCTGGATCAGCCAGTCAGTCATGTGACCAGCTGGTGTGACCAGCTGGTTTAACCAGTCCTGTCTTTGTTCATTGTATCATCTTAGCAGACCCTGGAATGCAAGCTTCATTAGACCGTCAACGTCTGGTGCTCAAAATCCATTTGGGTTAATTGGACCAGGGAGTAGTTCTTTGTCTCCACAAGCACCATCTCTTAGTATGCAAATGTCCTCTAGTCAAAGGTCTGGTGATCTCTTTAATAAGTCATTTCTTCACTCCAGCAACAGTTTAAAATTAATGTTCATATGACAAAGTTAATATGCCTCATTCTTGGCAGGTGGGGGTCTTCATGACATTAATCTTTGCCTCTTTTGTCATCCTGGGAGCTCTGGATTTGTTTGCCCTACTTTTCCTCTTCGAGGGAACATTCCTTGACAGTGCCCAAACTATCTCATCTTTGAAGATAGCCCATTGTTCATCTATCGGTTTTCCTGTCAGCTTTTGACTCCAATTTATTCGCCCCAGCTCCATTTTTACCCCATTGAAGTTGGCCTTCCCCCAGTTAATTATTCTTACCCTGGATTGCTCTTTGCCCTTTTCCATAGTCAGCCTAAACCTTATGATACAATGATCACTATCCCCTAAATGCTGTCCTATTGATACTTGATCCACTTGGCCCACTTCATTCCCAAGAACCAGGCCTAGCAGTGCCTCCTTTCTCATTAGACTAGAAACATACTGCTGTAGAAAATGTTCCTGAACACACTCTAGGAACTCTTGCCCCTCACTGCTCCTTTTTCCCAGTCTATGTTTGGATAATTAAAGTCCCCCATTATAACTACCCTATAAATTTTGCACCTCTCTGTAATTTCCTTGCAAATTTGTTCCTCCATGTCCTTCTCACTAGCTGGTGGACTATAGACAACACCAAGCAACGTAACCGCATCTTTTTTGTTCCTTAGCTCTAGCCAAATTGATTCTGTCCTCAACCCCTCTGGGACATCCTTTTTCTCCAGCACTGCAATGCTCTCCTTAATCAATACTGCCATTCCTCCCCCTTTTTTCTCTTTCCTATCTTTCCTGAGCACCTTGTATCCAGGAATATTTAACACCCAGTCCTGTCCTTCTTTGAGCCAGGTCTCTATTATAGCCACAACATCATATTTCCACATGGCAATCTGCGCCTGTACCTCACCAGTCTTATTAACCACACTCTGTGCATTCACATACATGCACATTAACCCTGATTCAGACTTTATTACTTTCTCCCTTACTCTGACCCCACCTAATAACTTACTATTCCCTACTCTCGTGCTATCTATCTCCCCAAGTATTCTGTGCTCCTTGATCTTCCTTTCTGATATTTGCTCCTGGTTCCCACAGATTGCAGCTTTGCATTCATTTCCATATCATGAATACTCATTACCCTACACTCAGTACAAATTAAGTCCTACCTGCCAGGTTAAGTCAGCGGCATACACCGGTCAGCTTTCTGCAGTTGTGTCTGAGGTCAGCGGTTTAAAGTCTTGAACTCATCGGCACAAGGAAGGTCAACATTGGAATGGAGGTTTGGCTCCAAGCTTGGCACCAGCAGGGGTGAATCATCTCAGGCAGTGGCGGGGAAGGCATGGGGATCAGATGCATGGAGGAGCAGCAGAGAATGCTCAGGGAGGACAGGGTGGGGTTGTCGGGTGCATGGAGAAGCAGGGGATGGAGGAGGGCGGAGTCCAGGGTTTGTAGTGGCTGATTTTGATGATGAGGCTGGCTGTATGCAGTTGCAGGCGGTGATGGGTTGATGTGTTCCTGTCAGAAAATTGATGGTCATGAGGCCTAACCAGAGTGAGAATTGCTGTCAACGTCGGAGTCCTGTGTGTCCACATCAGGGTACTGGCTGGCAGAAGATACGGTCACAGTCACAGGGGACAACTGCATATGGTAGGAAGGGAAGTCGAGACTGAGGGCTGGCTATTCGAGGTTATCATAGGAAGGAATTGGGTATCTGTAACTATATCAAGGTGGATTTTTGGAGGTTCAAGGGTGAAAGTCGGCAGTTGGATGGTGACGGGAGTAGGGATGGGGGGAGGGATGGCATGTATAAATTGATGATGAGCTGCTCCACAGTAATGGGGGGAGGTTCTATGGTAACAGGGAGAAGGGTAAAGTTTATGTTGGGTGGGTCAAGGGTGATGGGTGCAGGCTGCAGGTGGCAGGAGGAGGTTGAAAGGTGGAAAAACATTCCTGGTATTGTAGACGCAACATTATCTGGAAGAAGAATGGAAACCACGTGTCCAATCAAGGAATGCAAGTCATTTAGGAGGAGACAAATGATGGTGGATGGGATCTCCTGCAGCACAAGAGGGTGAGGCTGCTCAGAATGAAGCCATCCAGGAAAGGCATTATTGAAGACGGGCACTGGTGTGTCATCGCATCCTCTGGACAAGGACACATTACCTTCAGATGTCTGAGAGGCAATGCCAGAGAAGCACGATGATGTGACTTGCAATGGTGACAGAAATGTGAACAATCCTTCAGCAGTACCTGCAGCCACTTGTTTTCATTGGGAACCCCATGCCACTTGTCCTCAAGGTTACTAGTTCACTCAATTTCTTTGCTACCAGGGATCAATGGGTGACATATGTGGCATCTCACAGTCTGTGACCCACAGGTGCATCAACGAGGTGACCGATGCCCATGCCCTGTCCGTCGTGCCGATGATTTCACCTATATCCCTGTAGACGAGGACAGCCAGGCAGCAAGGTCCATGGCCTTCGGCTCCATCGCTAGTTTCCCTGCAGTTCAAGGGGTGATCAAGTACACTCATGTGACCATTAGAGCTCCATGGCAACAGTCTGCAGCATTTGGCATTCGCAAAGGCTTCCACTGTTTGAACATACAATTGGTTTGCGTCTACAGGAGTAGAATCATGCATGTTTGCGCACAATTCCCAGGGTAGTGTCATGACTCATATGTTTTGCATAATTCACAGCTGAGAGAAATTTTTGATGAAACAGCAGAATTTGACAGCTGCATCCTGGGTGATGAGGGCTACCCTCATTGGACATGGTTAATGACACCAGTGCAGAATCCTCAAAGCGCAGCTGCAGATCAATACAACGCTGCTCACTCATCCACCAGAGCCATCATCGGGCAGACCATTGGCATGTTGAAAATGGATTCTGCTGCGTTGAATGGTTTGGAGGGGCTCCTGAGTACACATCACAGAGCGTCTCACGATTAATTGCTCTCTGCCGTGCCTTGCACAATCTGGCAATTAGACGTGGCAACATTCTGCAGGCAGATGAACAGGACGAACACCAGTCCTCCTCAGATGAGGATGACTATGAAGAGGTGAGGAGAAGGACAAAATTGCCAATGATGCCATTATAGATATGAGGACCTTGCAGAGACATGCAACGGACATCAGTGAGAGCTTCATATTTGCACATTTCATCCAACAATAAGCCACTTCATAAAGGAATGTTGGTAGGAGGAAAAGAAGTCTCTAAAGATGTTCACATACGCCTGAGGTCTTATTCATTGCTTTAATCAAAAAGAAGTCTCTTCTGACAACAGCACATGAACCTGCAGTGGGGATGTGCTTAACAGCCTGTATGCTATCAACTTTACTGAAAGAGACCTGCATCTCCAATTGGAAGAATAGTCCTGCATCAAGGCATTAACCTGTACACGTAGGAAGGTACAACTTTGCTGCACTTTGATGTGACCGGCAGATCAAATCTTCTCAGGGCTACAGTGGAACCGAAAACACACTAACGCAAGGAAAGTAAGGGTGTGACTGCAGAACCACAAATTTAACGCATGTTGGCAGTGAAAAAAATGAAAAATCATCAAATGACAAACAGCCATCATTGAAGACTGAAAGCTCAAATGTCAATGATAAATGGACACTGGACACTTCTTGAAATGCTTTGCAGGCATCAATGCATTCCTGCCATAGGCCTCCAATAAACATTCTCCTTTTCATCTGAAACAAAACAAATGATTTACAAGAGTGCATCAAATATTAAAGTAAATAAAGATGTATTTAAACTTCTGGAATATGTGCACAATATTTACAGTCCATGCCACCTTCGTGCTCAAAACTGTTTCTTTTTACGTTTTCAACCATTACGTCTAGGTGCCAGCCCGACATTAGCAGCTGAGGTGGAGGCAGTCTGCTCAGTGCACTGCCCCATTGCTGTGGATGACCATGGCAGGCATCCTCAGGAGGAACTGGACCTTGGTGGCTCCATCCTACTGGAGTCTACAGCAGTGGTACTTGAGTATCCCCCTGGTGGAGGTAAGGGGTCAATGTCAAGTGGGGAGGATGAGACGCCGCTTACCCTGGGGGTGTCCTGAGAATATCTGTGTGCGAGATGGCATCTGCCTGTCTCGCTGAGGGGATGAAGCACCTTGAGGTAGGTCCAGGTTCCTCATCCCCCTCTTGCTTAGACTCAGCTGCATGGAACCCATGGCAACTGCGATTGAATGCAGCTCAGATCGTATATGGCTCGCGTGCTCAACCAGACACACAATGGAGCTCGCCAAACTCTTGACTGAGGAAGCTATATGCTCATATGCCTGGACATGGCAGACGTCATCACTTGCATGCACTCCTCCATTGGCATGTGCAAAGCCACACATGACCTCAGGCATCTCCAACGTATTTTCCACATGGCTTTGCTGCACATCTGGCAGACTTCTCGTAGCAACAAACAGAGGATCATCATGAACGTGGAGCTGAGCAGGGGCCTGGTCCCTAGCAGTTCTCTGATTGTCAGTAGACCCGGCTGGCACATGCTCCCTCAGCTGCTGGGACGTGTCTGTGTCATGCACACCAACCTCTTTCTAATCTGAAACACTCCCCCCACCACACCTCTCGCAGACCGTGTGGATGTATCTGCGCTGGTGCAGGTGGAAGAAAAGGCAGGTGACGGTGCACCCTCAGTATGTAAATGGCACCGAGCTGCTCACGAATTCTACTGCATGCCTTGTCTGCCCTCTGTCATAAAGAGACGGAACCAGGGAGAAAAACAATGAAACAGCCTCACCAAGACCACTTACCACCTCCGATCTGAACAAGTCAACGATGTGCTTGTGACACTGCAAACAGGTTCCGTGCATTACCCCACATTTCAAGACCTCCTCTGCTACCTCCATCCAGGCTGCCTTGGTCAGGGGAGAGGGTCTTCTGACTCCACCTGCAGGGAAGAGGACCTCCCACCTTTCCTTGACGGCTTGGAGGAGAACCTGTAGGAAGGCATTACTGAACCATGGGGGACGGAGGGGCGCTACCTGCTGGCTGACATTTTCTTTGCTGTTGTTGCAGAGAAAAATAAATGATGTGAAGCTGGTGCTGGATTACAAAAATTAAGGGAGGCCATATCATTCTGAATTAAGTACAAGCTTTACTTTAGGTTACTATGCAGAGACTATACATGACTGGCTGCTGACCCTAGAGGCTGCAAGCACAGCATGCTTGATACTGTGGCGATCATGGTGCTTGGCCCAGTGACGGCGGGGTTCCACCAATGAAAGGCCATCCCTGCCACATAATCCCACATGTCTCCCGTGCCCGTCGCCGCATGGTTCATTTACATATTAAATCGCGTGTGAAATAGGAAAAATGGCAGAAGCGGAAGTTATGCCAACTTCCGGTCCCACCGTTGGAAATGCCACAAGATCCATAAAGTCCTGGCCAAATTTGTGTTTCTGTTTCTCTCTGTCTCTCCCCTTCTGATTCTGGCGCCCTCTTTCTCTTCAATTCTGCTTCTCTCCCGATAGCTCTTTTTGCTCCTCTCTCTGTCCTCTTCTATTTCTCTCATCCTTAAATATTGAAAATACACATCACAGCATCACCTACAGGAGTAACAGGTACGTAAAATGAGCAGTCAATGAGAACATGAGAGCTGTGTACCACATTTAATGCAATAATATAATTCCATGATAACACCTATGTTAATTAGAGATTAACAGCATTCAAAGCAGATTGAGAAAGATTGCCCTTAATTATGCCTCTGGGGAGCGTCCATTTGCAAGGTGAAATGACCAAGAAAAATAGGATGGCAATGCCATTTGACCTGGTCTCTGCCCCTTTTACAATGTCCTGGGATTTCTGGCGGTGGTATGAGGGGCTCCCCCAAGGGGCGAAACATGGCCTCTGCCTATCATAGCAACAGCTCCAAAGTAATTGAGACATAAGGGAGGAGTCCCAGCCCTCCTGCCTCAATTTACTGTCTGGATGCAGAGATGCCCCATACATCTGACCCTCCTCAAACCAGAGGCTCTGATGGGGGTGGGCAACAAGCCAAATGAGGCCCGAAGATTGAGGAAGCAGTTTTAAACAAAACCTTCTGGGCAATTCTCAGGCCTGGAGCACTATTCTAGAACTCAGTCTGGATAGGCGCAGAGCACTTAGAGTACACTATGCCACCCAGTGCCAGGGCAGAAGATGCCAGGAAAATCAGCTGTGTATCTTTACTAATCTTAGCTCTATTCAGATACTTTTATTCGGAGCTTTATATAAGGTTTGACGACATTGGGCTGAATTTAGTGAGTCTGTTGTGGATCCCAGCAGCAGACCCGGAGTGGGCGCCATCGCTACTCTTCACATGTGCAGCCGACCCCCCTGCCTGGGGTCCCTGTGCTGTTGTGCTGCTGACCAAGATCTCAAAAGGCCAGGAGCTCTCTGGAAGCCAAGAGGGAACATGTCAGGTGGAAGACACCAGATGGCCCCACAGTTCAATGATGCCTCCCTAGAGGATTTTCCTCCAGGCTGCAAGAGAAAGAAGGGAGGTCCTCTTTCCAAGGGATGGCAAGAGGTCCAGCCGCCTGACCAAGTGAGCCTGGATGGAGATCGCAGAGAAGGTCAGCAGCCCGGGGGTCACCCAACACAACTGAGTCCAGTGCAGGAATAGAGTCAATGACCTACTTGGTTCTGCCGAGGTGAGTACTCCATACCTCCCTCCTCTTTGGGGATTGCAAGTGACTACGTGGGAGGCAGTGCAACATGGGGAGCGAGTGAGCACAAAGGCGATGGCAGGGGAGCTTGGCATCACCACATCCTGACAGATGCATGGCTGCATCTCGGCGACAGGCCACCTTCTTTCACAGCTCAGCCCAATGACATTTCCTCAGAGCAGATGTGGGGAAGAGCAATGTAGGGAACCCTATCAGGGGACAAGAGGCTCCCACTAGCAGAACAGCTCTCTTGCTCTGCGTGCAAAGTTTTACTCTGTCCATCTTTCCACTTGCAGGACAAATGGACCCATAATGCAAGGTAGACCTTGCGGACTGGTGGAGGAATAGCTGATATCTGGCCTCTTTCCACAGCTGAGGAGGAGGCACTGGAGCTAGAGGGGGCCCGGGACAGCCCTCAATAATGGATGGGAGACTGGAGTCCCCACACAAGAGAGTGAGGGTAGTCTTCATTCGATATTCACCACACTTCTGGAGATACACATAACACTTAGTTAGCATGACAAGATCTGGAAAGCCTAACCCAGAGACATTTGTGTTCTCTTATGCAGGTCGCCGTTTGCAGGATGCTCCAGCTGAAAGGGGGGGAGGGGCAGCCTTCAACCCCTGAGGAGGAGGAGCAGTCAGAGGATGCACCGTCACATGACTCTCCTGCACCTTCCACCAACACATACTTCTACCTCAGAGGGTTTGTGTTCAGCCATAGAATCAAGGTCACAAGATAGTGAGAGCACCACACAAGCACCCGAGCAGCTGGCTGAGGCTGTGACAGCCGAGACCACTGACAGTCAGAGGACTGTGGGTGGCCAGGCCGTGATGAGCCCCAGGCTGATGATGAGCTTCTGGTGTCGACAGCACAGGACTTGCTGGAGTTGCAGAGAGAGGTAAGGCAACATCTGACAGAGCTGCCAGCGGAAATGCACTGCTATGAGTGGACACTGGAGGAGTCCATCAATGCCATGAGTGCTGCCGGTTTTCTCCATCGAGAGGTTGGCGACTCTCATGGAGAGCTAGATCCCCCAGATGTGTGCAGACCTGCACACCATCGTTTTGGCCATGAGCTCAACGCAGCAGTGGCAAAGTGAGAGAAGGATGAGGCACCTCGTCTTCTCCAGGTCCTTGTCCTTCTCTGGTCAGCAGGGTGGTTCAAGTGAACCTTGAAAGAGAGGAGGAGAGGCTGACCTCCACATCTGGGGACTCCCCTTAGGGTGCTTTGAGCGTGGACAGCAGCTCCTCAGCCCCTCCGCCAGTGAGCCCAGCTCCAGTAGCCACGATGCCTGAGGAGAATCCTGCAACTGTGCAGGAAACCCTCACGCAGTCGGTGCCCTCCAGGCCTCAGGCAGTTAAGAGGACAGCCGCCGAAGTCATCGCAGGCCAAGGGACAGCCTGATCAGCAGCCTGCCTCCAGCCCAGCTGCTAGGGCAGGGGTCACACCTCATAGAAGTACTCGTAAATATATTAAGAAAAGCACTTTGATTTGTGGTTTCACAGGTGTTTGCCATTTGTATTGTGTTATTAAGTTCTATTGTTTTTACAGTTCACATTCATTGTTGAAAAATGCTGATTCTTTCATGCCTTAATTGTGAGATGCTGCCTTTACCTTTGCTCCCTCATTGGGCTGTCAGTGTAAGCCCAGCCCTCCTTTGGTAAGTGTCTCAGATATGCCAGAGCAAGTGGTTAAAGCTGGGTGCTCGGCACGGAATCCAGATAGAAAGGAGGTGACAGACTGAATCCATTGAGTCTTTATTGAGTTCACTTTGAGAGGTTATCCTGGTGACTGGAAGTGGGTAAGTATGAGATTGTCACTTGCCTCCCTGGCCTATCCCTCAATGTGCCTGACCTCTAGTGCAAGGGGTTCAATATCCAGTGCTGCCTGCTCATTAGCCTCCTCCACGTCCTCCTAGTCAGTTGAGGACTGGCAATCAATCACGTCCTCTTCATGCAAGGCCTCCCCCCACAGCAGGGCAAGATTGTGTACAGCACATCAGTCCACCACCATACCTGAAACCACTGTCGCATACTGCAGGGCTCCACCAGATTGATCCAGGCACTGGAATGGCCTGCTAAATGGTCACTCGGATGGAGCCATGGCAAGTGTTGTACCTCTCCCCCACTGCATTGCGACGGTTCCTCATAGGCGTCAGTAGCCATGTCTTCAATGGGTAGCCCTTGTCTCCAAGAATCCATTCTTGAAGGCGAGCAGGGGGCCTGAAAAGCTGTGGCACCTGGGACTGTCGAAGTATGTAGGCATCATAGCTGCTTCCCGGGAAGCGGGCACACACCTGCAAGAAACACTTTCGGTGGTCACAGACCAGTTGAACATTAAAGGAATGGAAGCCCTACCTGCTGATGAAGGCGGCTGGCTGGTCCGTTGGAGCTTTGATGGCCACATGCCTGCAACTTATCACATCTTGAACCTGGGGGAATCCAGCGACGGTCCTGAGTCCACGTTCCTCTTAGCCTGACTCAGGGTTGGTCCGGTAGCACACATAATCGCCATCCCTCTTGAACAAGGCATTGGTCACTTCCTTAATGCAGCTGTGGCTGCCACCTGGGAGACCCCACACATGTCCCTGGTGAATCCCTGGAAAGATCCTGACGCATAAAAGTTATGTGCCACGGTGATCGTCGGGGTCACTGACATAGGGTGACTATCAAATCTCACAGATTGCAACTTGTCCTGCAGCAGGGCACATAAGTTGGTGACAGCCTCCCTGAAGAGGTGTTGTTTTCGCTGACAATACTGCTTGGACATTTGAAAGTAGCTGAGTTGAGCCTGGTACTCTCTGTGGCCCAGGTGGGCCCTTCTTGGCATGGCCGGCTGCTGTCGCTCTGGTCGTGAAGCTTCATGGATAGGCGCAGCTGCCTCCTGGCTCTCCCTCTGCCAGAGGTGCTGCATCATACCACAGGGGTCCACAAACCCAGGGGGCTGGATTTTGTTCCCAGCCCGATGTTAGGTTCCGTGGTGGAGGGAGCCAGAGAATCAGAGCGGCAGCGGTCACCACGGAACTCGAGACTGGGATTGTCGGACCCAATCTTCTCAAGGGTGGGATAGACCGGCATCAGCCTTCCCATCCAGAGGCCAAATAAGGGCCTCTTCCTGCTGCCGCTGCTGGGATCTTACCAGCGGCAGGGGCGGGCCTCCGCCATGCGGGAAGGATGCCTTGGAAAACAAGGCGCCTGACCTGCGGGCTTGGGAGTGGTGGGGTCCCTCCTTCATGGGCAATTTATGGCCCATGGAGGACCCCCCCTCCTCCACCACTGGGAACCACTGTACCCCCCAGGACCCACCTCCCCCAGGCTAAACGCCCAGCCCATCTTGCCGGGGCCTTCTGGACTGGCCCCAGCGACCCCGCCTCACCTACTTCGGGTCAAGGATTCCATTGCTGGGCCTAGGTTTGAGGCCTCTGCAGTACCAGCAGTGTCCACCGCTCCCTGTGGCGCTGCCGATACTGTTGAACTGCCGGCCCTGTGATTAGCTGGCAGCTCTTGGGAGCAGGATCCCCCTCCCTATTAAGTCTTTAAAGGGATCCTGCCTCCGTAAATTTTTGACCTCAAAAGACCTGAAGATTGCCCCGGAAGTTAGAAAAAATGCAGAGGCAGGGTTCTCCCTGTCTTTTTGGCCTGGCACCGGTAGCCCCGCCTCCTGCAAAAAATCCAGCCCTGGGTGTTTGACTCCCGTGTATGAGAGCACTATCCTTGCAGAGACAAACTTGCCTTGGCATCTTTGCTTACTCCCCTCAGCTTGCGTGCTAATGGCCCTCAGTGCCCATCCTTGCTGAGAGCCACCCAGCACCCAGTGGTATGGCCACCCGACCCTCACACCCAGTAATATGGCCACCTAACCTTCTCACCCGAGACCAAGCCCACCTGGCATTGCTGTCCGAGATCAAGCCCACTCAGGCAGAGAGCACAACACTGTAGGTTGACAATGGCCTCCACGCCCCCCTCTTCCTCTATCCAGTGCTGGTCACGGCTCTCTTTCTGTCGTGGCACGGAGGCCAAGCTTTGGTGCTGCCACATTTCAATGGCCGGGGATACGAAAGCACGTGAGGGCCACTCACCATTCAATTAATTCCAAGCACCCCATTGAATCGCAATCAGTTGCATACTAATGTATTATAACTATCTGTTCAGCAATTTAAATGGCAGTCCCATCACCACGGGGTGGTATAGTAGCAGGAGGATTATTAACCAGAGGACACAGATTTAAGATGATTAGAAAAAAATTCAAGGGATAGAGCAGGAGAAATTATTTTACACAGTGAGTTGTTATGATCTGGAATGCACTGCTTTCAAGGGTGGTTGAAGCAGATTCAATAGTAACTTTCAAAAAGGAATAAGACACATTCTAGAAAAGGGGAAATTTTCAGGGCTGTGGGGAAAGATCGGGCGAATGGAACTAATTGAATAGGTCTTCAAAGAGTGTGCACAGGCACAATGGGCCAAATGGCCTCCTTCAGTCTAGTATGATTTGATGGTTCTAAGTAGAATTCATCTGATTTAATTTACCTAATCTGAGGCTGCATTAAGCAGCACACAATTTCCCCCTCCACCCACAGCATCGACCACCTTGAGAAAAAAACTCAATTGCAATTTATGCTCGACTGAAGTTCTAGCTGGTTTATATTGGATGCAGTAGCAAAAAAAAAATCACACGTTTAATTTAACATCAAGTTTAATTACAGGTATTTTGTAGTTCCCGGTGTGTGTTGCCATGACTGGCTACCCTGAGTGGTTATATGAAGCATTAATTTGATGTAATTTTAAATTAGGTGGTGGTTGTTTGCATCACTTTAATATTTGAAGGCTAACATTTATTTGTATTGTATACACGGTATCTGTCAAAAGCTGTGGATTTCTTTCAGTTCTGTTTTCATTACTTATTTTTCTCCCCTTTCCCTTTGCCTCAGTGGAGGTAGACACTGTAAACAAAATCAAACCGTTAAATACCAAGGAAAATATTCCTGCATTTACAAAAAAAACCTTCAAAGACTACTTGACCTATTTTTGGGAGAGAGTGGTTTTAAGAAGTTATGCTGCCTTTGGAGGCTGTTGGAACATTCTTAAGATCTGACAGAATTTGCATAAACCACCTCTGTTTATAAGAGATAGTTAAATGGAACGACATGGAATATACTCAGAGCAGGCTTAGTACAGAATACCTTTTTGTTAAAGAAATGATCACATTTAACTTATTTTTACATGTCTACTTAATGATTACAAAACAATTCAAAAATTGTCTGGTTATTGATTGTCAGTGACTTTTGCCTTAATAGAAACAGCAGTTTCATCAGATATTAATGCTTGAAGTATGGTGTGGTTCAATTAACTGCCTTTATTAGTGATTCGAGTAATTACTTAGGGTGCTCAAAACACTCACAAAAGCAAACATAATCCAGATAAGTTAATCACCTGATGATAGCAGCTAATTCTATGGTTTAGTATCACCAGAGGGATAGAGATATTTATATAAGCTTTGCCTGATGGCTTAGAGTGTAAACCACAGAAACCAGAAGGTCTGTCACATGATTTTATATCTTTGGGCTGGGGAGACAGAAAATCAACCAGGCGTGCTGCTCCTGATCACTGTCCAAAACTCCTGCTGGATAGTGCATAGCAGCTGAGCACATGATTGGGCTCTATCATGTTGCTCAACATGACTGAATAGCCATCCAGCATGCTCAGGTGGTAAATAAGGTATTACCTCTCCTGTCTAGGCTGACACATGCTACTCCACTCGAGTCACTGCCTACAAGAAAGAGGAGGAGAGAAAAATGGGGGAGGAGGGGTGGCAGTAAATGCTTATATAATTTGTTGTGATCCACAATTTTTTTTTTTTTGTTTATTGACCAACGAGCTCTGGAATGGAAACTACCTGCAAAAACATTTTCCTTTAACAAATATTCATATCAACAATGTGGCCACTAATTAGCATGCCTTTGAATGGAATGTTTATTATTAATTGAGAGTGGACTTGTGCTGGCTTTATCCAAATCATGTGTAAATTCAGTAATTTGAAGTTGACTACAACACACAAGGCAACATTAATGCATTTTTACAAACTGAACCTGTAAATAGTACTTCATGAAGTCCTTATATAAGTCAACAAACTGATGAACTTAAACATCCCATTCTGTTGGTCTCAAATTGATGAAGAGAATATTTTAGACAAACATTTTTCTTAATTGATTCTCGGGATATCACTGGCACAGCTGATATTTGTTGCCAGTGTTGGCTCCTAGCCTTTTTGACAGGTGAGGTACAGGTAGACATGACAAACCAAGCAGTGCCCTTTCCTGTGGAATCTAATTACCAAACATATGAGCTGTGTTGCCTGATTTATCAGTGATTTATTTGAGTATCAATTATCCTTAATGGAAAGTCCTTATATATTAAGTATATCCATAAAAATTATTATGGTATAGTGGGTGCACTTTTCTAAAACAGCGAAGTTTATTATAACTGCCTACGTTATTCACAGTGAATTCAAGTAAAGGCAATTTGCTGCCCAGATTTTTAACAGTTTGATTTACTTCTTATGTCCAGTCTTTAGCCATGGGCAGACAGATTAAATATATTCATTACTTACATGGCTTGTTCTTTTTGGATGAATTCCTGCACTCCTGCAGTCTTCTGGTAATCGGGACGGGGTCTTTGGTTGCAGATGGTTAGTTCTTAACCAAGCAGCCAACCCTGTGCTGCTCCACTCAGAGTGCTGTTGCTGGTGGTTTCATTGCCAGGCTCAGGAAGGTGCAGCTCTTTTAATAAGTAGCCACCACCTTTGCACTGTCAGTTGGCCAAGGCTCCCAGTGATGGAGCTATGAATTACAAATCTTTCACACTAACTACTCAAATGCACACACACACAAGAAGCTAGGTGAGGCACCCATCTCTAGTTGCCCTGAGGTAGTGGGGGTGGACAACCTTCTCAAACTACTGCAAGCAGTTTGATACAACTGTGTGGCTTGCAAGATTAATGTGGAACACATAGGCCAGGCTAGGTCAGGCGAGCAGGTTTCCTTCTCTAAAGGAGATTAGTGAAGCAATTGGATTTTTATGATAACTTTTACTGATACAAGTTTTTTATTTTCCAGATTTTTTAAAAACTGAAGGGATGTTGATGCATGATGGGCCGTTGTCTTTGGAGCTGTGGAATATTCCGGGATGCACCCTTACTCTGCTGCTGGTAAGAGAGTGGTCAGTGTCGCAATTTACCCTGTGGTAGGTACATGTGTGAAGAACACTGGACACGTCGCGCCTCCTCGTGATGGTCCAGTTGGTGCCAATGTCGGGTGATGCCATGATACATTGTGGCGATGTCTACCCCGAACAAACAACCCTCCGGTGATGCAGAGTTCATTCAGGGCACAAAGCTTAAGAAGGTGTTGTTCAAATTATCGTTGATCTTGCCTACCCCATGACGACCGAGACACATTGACCACGAATCTCTGTCGGCCCCAACATGTGCGTTGAAGTCACTCAGGATGAATAGCGTCTCGCTATTTGGGATGTTCCTCAGAACGTCACCTAGGGAGTCATAGAAATGCTCTTTATCTGAGATGCTGGCATTCAGAGTTGGTATGTAGACACATATGATGTTGATGGTCTTCACCTGAACCAGAGGGGTACCAATATCCTGGGGGGGGAGGTTTGCTAGTGCTCTTCGGGGGGGTTTAAACTAATTCAGCAGGGGAATGGGAACCTAAATTGTAGTGCCAGAGTACAGGATGTTGAGAGTAGTGAGGTCAGGGATATGGTTACAAGGACGCAAGAGGGCACTGGCAAGCAAGAACCTGGTTTAAAGTGTGTCTATTTCAACGCCAGGAGCATCCGGAATAAGGTGGGTGAGCTTGCAGCATGGGTTGGTACCTGGGATCTCGATGTAGTGGCCATTTCGGAGACATGGGTAGAGCAGGGGCAGGAATGGATGTTGAAGGTTCCGGGATTTAGATGTTTCAGTAAGAACAGAGAAGATGGTAAAAGAGGGGGGGGTGTGGCATTGTTAATCAAGGAGAGTATTACAGCGACAGAAAGGACGTTTGAGGACTCGTCTACTGAGGTAGTATGGGCTGAGGTTAGAAACAGGAGAGGTGAGGTTACCCTGTTGGGAGTCTTTTATAGACCTCCGAATAGTTCCAGAGATGGAGAGGAAAGGATAGCGAAGATGATTCTCGACAGGGGTGAGAGTAACAGGGTAGTTGTTATGGGGGACTTTAACTTTCCAAATATCGACTGGAAATACTATAGTTCGAGTACTTTAGATGGGTCTGTTTTTGTCCAGTGTGTGCAGGAGGGTTTTCTGACACAGTATGTAGACAGGTCAACCAGGGGCAATGCCACATTGGATTTGGTACTGGGAAATGAACCCGGCCAGGTGTTAGATTTAGATGTAGGTGAGCACTTTGGTGATAGTGATCACAATTCGGTTAGGTTTACCTTAGCGATGGGCAGGGACAGGTATATACCGCAGGGCAAGAATTATAACTGGGGAAAAGGAAATTATGATGCGATTAGGCAAGATTTAGGATGCGTAGGATGGGGAAGGAAACTGCAGGGGATGGGAACAATCGAAATGTGGAGCTTATTCAAGGAGCAGCTACTGCGTGTCCTTGATAAGTATGTACCTGTGAGGCAGGGAGGAAGTTGTCGTGCGAGGGAGCCGTGGTTTACTAAAGAAGTTGAAGCGCTTGTCAAGAGGAAGAAGAAGGCTTATGTTAGGATGAGACGTGAAGGCTCAGTTAGGGCGCTTGAGAGCTACAAGCTAGCCAGGAAGGATCTAAAGGGAGAGCTAAGAAGAGCAAGGAGAGGACACGAGAAGTCATTGGTGGATCGGATCAGGGAAAACCCTAAGGCTTTCTATAGGTATATCAGGAATAAAAGAATGACTAGAGTTAGATTAGGGCCAATCAAGGATAGTAGTGGGAAGTTGTGTGTGGAATCAGAGGAGATAGGGGAAGTGTTAAATGAATATTTTGCGTCAGTATTTACAGTAGAGAAAGAAAATGTTGTTGAGAATACTGAGATTCAGGCTACGAGGCTAGATGGGATTGAGGTTCACAAGGAGGAGGTGTTAGCAATTTTGGAAAGTGTGAAAATAGATAAGTCCCCTGGGCCAGATGGGATTTATCCTAGGATTCTCTGGGAAGCTAGGGAGGAGATTGCAGAGCCTTTGTCCTTGATCTTTATGTCGTCATTGTCGACAGGAATAGTGCCGGAAGACTGGAGGATTGCAAATGTTGTCCCCTTGTTCAAGAAGGGGAGTAGAGACAGCCCTGGTAATTATAGACCTGTGAGCCTTACTTCGGTTGTGGGTAAAATGTTGGAAAAGGTTATAAGAGACAGGATTTATAATCATCTTGAAAAGAATAAGTACATTAGAGATAGTCAGCACGGTTTTGTGACGGGTAGGTCGTGCCTCACAAACCTTATTGAGTTTTTCGAGAAGGTGACCAAACAGGTGGATGAGGGTAAAGCAGTGGATGTGGTGTATATGGATTTCAGTAAGGCGTTTGATAAGGTTCCCCACGGTAGGCTATTGCAGAAAATACGGAAGTATGGGGTTGAAGGTGATTTAGAGCTTTGGATCAGAAATTGGCTAGCTGAAAGAAGACAGAGGGTGGTGGTTGATGGCAAATGTTCATCCTGGAGTTTAGTTACTAGTGGTGTACCGCAAGGATCTGTTTTGGGGCCACTGCTGTTTGTCATTTTTATAAATGACCTGGAAGAGGGTGTAGAAGGGTGGGTTAGTAAATTTGCAGATGACACTAAGGTCGGTGGAGTTGTGGATCGTGCCGAAGGATGTTGTAGGGTACAGAGAGACATAGATAGGCTGCAGAGCTGGGCTGAGAGATGGCAAATGGAGTTTAATGTGGAAAAGTGTGAGGTGATTCACTTTGGAAGGAGTAACAGGAATGCAGAGTACTGGGCTAATGGGAAGATTCTTGGTAGTGTAGATGAACAGAGAGATCTTGGTGTCCAGGTGCATAAATCCCTGACGGTTGCTAACCAGGTTAATAGGGCTGTTAAGAAGGCATATGGTGTGTTAGCTTTTATTAGTAGGGGGGTCGAGTTTCGGAGCCACGAGGTCATGATGCAGCTGTACAAAACTCTGGTGAGACCGCATCTGGAGTATTGCGTGCAGTTCTGGTCACCGCATTATAGGAAGGATGTGGAAGCTATGGAAAGGGTGCAGAGGAGATTTACTAGGATGTTGCCTGGTATGGAGGGAAGGTCTTACGAGGAAAGGCTGAGGGACTTGAGGTTGTTTTCGTTGGAGAGAAGGAGGAGGAGAGGTGACTTAATAGAGACATATAAGATAATCAGAGGGTTAGATAGGGTGGATAGTGAGAGTCTTTTTCCTCGGATGGTGATGGCAAACACGAGGGGACATAGCTTCAAGTTGAGGGGTGAAAGATATAGGACAGATGTGAGAGGTAGTTTCTTTACTCAGAGAGTAGTAAGGGCGTGGAACGCCCTGCCTGCAGCAGTAGTAGATTCGCCAACTTTAAGGGCATTTAAGTGGACATTGGATAGACACATGGATGAAAATGGAATAGTGTAGGTCAGATGGTTTCACAGGTCGGCGCAACATCGAGGGCCGAAGGGCCTGTACTGCGCTGTAATGTTCTAATTCTAATTCTAATACTGTGCCTCCATCAGATGATAGCCACAGGGAGATGAGACGCTCCAAGACTGCTACTGGTGGCTCAATTGACTGTGTCAGCTGGTTGCTCACTGCCAAGCCTACACCACGCTCACAGTGATCTTCAGCACTCTTTCCATGCCAGGTGAAGGTGTAATTAACCTCTCGAATAGAGCCTATGTCGGCCAATCTGGTTTCTTGTGGAGCAACAATGTCGACGCCAAGCTTGTATAGCTCATGGTCAATCAGGGCTGTCTTGCGAACACTAACTGTGGAGTGCGGGTCTCTGTTCATTGCAGGACATAGTCCTCACATTCCACTTTCCAAGCCAAAAGGTTACCTTTATTTGCTGTGTAACCTAGGCATGGTTTTAGGCTCCAAACATGATGGCCCACCATGCATCAATATCCTTTGCATAGCAATGATGCCAAATACCAGCTGTTTGCACTGTCGCTAGAATGCTTGGTACCCATCAAAGACTTAACGGGAAGCACTGATGCTGGCACTGATGAAGCTTGGAAATCGCTAATCACAATCATCTATGAAGCAACAGAAGCATCATTTGGTAAAGGCGGAACCTGCAACAAGGGCTGGTTTGAGACCTACTCAGCTGAAATGATATCTATCATTGATGCAAAAAACAAGGCCTACATGATGCACAACATAAACCCAAAAGTTAAGACACTGCATGACCTGAAAGTAGCCAAGACTGCTGTGCAAAGGAGAGGGAGATACCGGGGCAAACAAGCATTAGTTCAACTTATGTCAAGAAATCCAAACTGCATGTGACAAAGGAAATCTACATGCTATGTATGAAGGGATCAAGAGGGTGCTTGGCTCTGCCATCACCAAAGTTGCTCCCCTGAAGTCAGCAATTGTTGAAGTACTCACTGACAGCAGTAAACAGATATCCCGCTGGGCTGAACACTACTGTGCACTATACTGCTGTGAGTTGGACATCTCTCAGCCTGCGCTTGATGCTCACCCGCAACTTCCTGTCATGGATGAGTTAGATGAAGAACTCTCATCACTTGGGCTAGAGGAGGTCATAGATGACCTAGCGAACAGAAGGGCACTGGGCAAGGATGGAATCCCAGCCGAACTTCTCAAGCATGGAAAGTCCCATCTTTTGCCACATCTTTATGAGCTTCTTCTCTGCTGGAAAGTAGGCTCTGTTCCACAGGAAATGCGTGATGCCAAAATAATCACACTATACAAAAACAAAGGTGACAGAGGAAACTGCAACAACTACAGGGGCATCTCACTCCTTAGTGTCATGGGGAAGGCCTTTGCGAGGGTTGTACTTAAAAGACTCCATTTACTTGCAGACTGCGTGTACCCAGAAGCGCAGTGCGGTTTCCATGCTGGCAGATCTACTGTGGATATGATCTTCTCCATGCGCCAGCTACAAAAGAAGTGTAGGGAACGGAGTAAACCTCTTTAACTTACTTTGGTAGATCTCACTAAGGCATTCGACACCGTCAGCAGAGCCGGGCTCTACAAGATTTTGGGAAAAATTGGCTGTCCACCAAAGCTCCTCAGTCTCATCCGCTCCTTCCATGACAACATGCACTCCTCTCTCCAGTTTGATTGCTCCACTTCCAACAACTTTGGAGTGAAGAATGGAGTGAAACAGGATTGTGCCCTAGCCCCCACTCTGTTTGGCATCTTCTTCTCCATGTTCCTGACCTTCACCTTCCCTGTAGATATGGAAGGAGTCTACTTGCACACTAGGTCAGATGGCAAGCTCTACAATCTATCAAGGCTGAAAGCGAAGACAAAATCACATCACTTCCTGATCAGAGAACTCCTCTACACTGATGATGCTGCGCTAGTCGCTCACATGGAAACTCAGCTACAAAGACTCAAGACTGTCTCTCCTGTGCCTGTAACTTGTTCTCCTTGACCATAAGCGTCAAGAAAACCATGGTCATGGGACAAGGTGTTACAGCTCCACCCCTCACCACACTAAATAACACCCCACTGGAAGTAGTTAATAAATTCTGTTACCTTGGGTCCATGGTGACAGACAATCTGTCCTTTGATACAGAGCTCGAAACACGAGCTTTGGCCGACTTGTGAAATGCAAATGGGATAACACCAAGCTGACCCTTAGGACCAAGCTCATGGTTTATAAGGCCTGTGATCTCAGCACCTTGCTGTATTGCTGTGAAACATGGGCGACTTACAGCTGCAAGGAAAAGAAGCTCAATAATTTCCATCTTCATTGTCTGCGTTGCATTATGGGTGTATCCTGGCAGGACAAAATCACAAATGTGACAAAATCTCAAAGGCAGAGCGCCCAAGTGTGTTGGCACTAATCAAACAGAGGTGGCTTCCGTGGATCAGACATGCCCGCAGGATGGAAGATGGTCGCATACCCGAGGACCTTCTGTTTGGTGAGGTAGCCAGGGCCAGACGACCAGTGGAGCGCCCAAAGCTCTGCTTCAAGGATGCTTACAAGCTTGACATGAAGGCCCTAAATGTCGACTGTCACACCTGGGAGTCACTAGCTGGTGAAAGAGAGAAATGGCGACACATCCTCTGGACTGGTGTGCACTACCACGATGATCAGTGGCTACAACAGCTTGGCAACAGGCGCCAATGCCAAAAACAATTCACACCGTCACTTGGCAATTACCTGCCTCTCAAGGATTGGCCTTCACAGCCATCAGCAAAGCTGCACCAAGAGAAGATACCCCACCTAAATGGATTGTTTGCTGTGTGTCCATCATCTTTCGTAGATGGAAGGATGCCAACGCAACCTTTTAAAAACTGAATGCAAAATTCTCAAACTGCCAATGTGTGATTTGAACTTACATTCCACTGGATTATCAGTCCAGGCCTCTAGTCCAATAGCATAGCCATTACACTACTGTACATAGATGATGGAAATGCTTATTGTTCAGAAATATATAAGAACAAAGAACAAAGAAAATTACAGCACAGGAACAGGCCCTTCGGCCCTCCAAGCCTGCGCCGATCCAGATCCTCTATCTAAACATGTCGCCTATTTTCGCCTATAAGCTTACAGTCCTTAAGAAAGTACATGTAAACATTCATGATCAGAAAGTAATTATAAACTACAATTGATGCTTAAACCTTTCTAAACATATTTTAACTGCAATGAAAAAGATGGCATTATTAGATAAGAAAGAATTTCATTCACATCGGAAACAGCCAAAGCATCAGGTATATAAAGCAACTTCTTGCTGATCTGTATACAGGGAGCCACAGGGTTGATTTTTCCATCAGCAGTATTATTACTGCCAGTGAAATTCAGCCTGGGATAACAGGGAACATGTATGGCCAGTGTTCCTGCCCAGTCCACACTGTGCCCCATGTGCATTTCCCTGGGGCAGTATGCCCATGCAATTCATTCCTGACTCTCTGAACAGAAGCTTGTTTAAACATGCATTTAACATGCTAGCAAAGCCCACGAACAACCCCAGCTGTTCTTTTGTTCATTAGACTCAAGCATTGAAAGAAAGCCAAAAGCAAAATAACTGCAGATACTGTAAATCTGAAAGAAAACAGAAAATGGTGGAAACACTCAGCAGGGCATCAGCATGTGTGGAGAGAGGAAGGTAGAGTTAATGTTTCAGGTTGATGATCTTTCATCCGATCCGGGAGATGTTACAGATGAACAGCAGGAGCAGGGCCAGGGTAAAAGGGACAGGGCTTGAGATTGAGAGGTGGTAGAGTGTGTCCATGTGATGGGTGGTGAAACATATGATGCAAGGGAGTGAATGTTCAGATATTGGGGTAGGAAGCAAGGACCATTCTTGGGTGTCATTGAGAAAGATGGAGAAACAAAGAGCCATACTCACTCTCGCTGCTTCTTTCAGATCATTGAAGTGTTTCCATCATTGAATCCAGGTCCTGAGGACAATACTCCTGGAGCTGATGATCACTGCCATTCATCTCCACCCCTGGTGTCTGTCGTCTTTGCAAGTTTCATGACAGGTGGGAAAGAGTATTTCCCTCCTCATCCTTGCCACCTCTATTAAGGCCCCCAGGAAGGCCTCAGGAAATCTGCAGTTTGTGTCTGATTTATTGCTGCAGAAAATCTTCTTGCAGCAACATTACACAGCAATCTCCCTGAAGAAAATGAAACTACCCCTACATTGTGCAAACCTGCTTCAATTAGGCCTCTGAAGACCTGTTGGAAATTATGCCAAGCAAGTGGTCAGTCTTCCCAACTGCAGTGCAGTTGGGAAGCCCAACAGGCCAAATAGATGTTAATAAGTTTTACAGGGAGGTTAGGTCAGAGGATGTGTTTCATGCTCACCCAGAGACACACATTACAAACATGCACCTCCAAACCCAACAACCACAGTTTCAGTATGTTCCTATATGTAGGAGCCCAAGTGAATCCCCAGTTAATGCCCACCACCTGTATACAATTAAATATGTCCTTTCCACTGTTTGTGATGGGCGAGGTACAAGCCGTACCCAACCAGCCTGTGCTTGCAAAACTCAAAACACGGTGTCCAACATTAGATGTGATACTGCGATTGGACAACATTTGCTAAATAATCCTCACTGTGCTAAGAATTACACTGACAACCAATTTAAGTTTATCGGTAAGTCTCGCAGTGTGGCGCATTTGCGCATACTGGAAGCTACATATACTAATACACAGGGCCCTGTTCTTTGCAGACAGAAAGAACATGTACAAACATTGCGCCTGTTTCAGCTAAATAAAGTAAGTGACAGCCATTTGCTGGTTCATTCTTCAGGGCAATGCCTTGACCAATCAGGATCAAGCTGCCTGGTTTAAATTTCAAACAAAGCTTGGCTTTAACTGTCAGTCACCGTAAACTGTTGCATTCTCCATGGCAACGCCTCTACTAATCAGAGTTCACTTGCCAACCAATTAGTACTCTCTTCTCACACAGTATAAAATTGTTGTTTTCCCTTACATTGGTATTCTTGTAGATTTTCCTGTTGAGTGCAAGACGAAAAGCTTTGACAACATGCCTCTATTTTCTGCAATAATTAAATAATTAATATACAATTAACACCTTATACGCCTCTGATATATTTGTGTTGCTATTTCTTTCCATGTCTCTCTTCTTTTGCATCTGTCTCTCTCTCTCTATCTGTTATTCTGCTCCACACCCCCTAACTACTTTTCGATTCTTTTGCTTTCCTTTTCTGCTTTTCTCTCTATCTTTATTATTTATTTTTAGATTGGAACTAGTGGGTAGTATGGTGTGGAATAGTGGGGAAAGGAGCCGACAATAGCTGCAGGCTGCATTTGGGATGGGAGTTGTGGGAGAAAATGCAATCCTCAATGGCTCTTTTCACATCCCCAGTTACTTGCACTTTCCCTAACCCATCACAACCCCTTTTACCTTTCCACCATCCCCCTTTCCTACCTCCTCACTCCCATCGCTACCACTTTGTCCTAAAATTTAACTAATTTACATTGTTTTTATGAAACCATCACCAATATCAATTAAAAACAGCAATGATTGTAACACTGAGCCCTGAGACACTCCATTCAGTAACTCCCCCATCCTGATATTGCCATTTCAACTCATATCCATTTTTGCTTACTGTTCAGGCAGTTTCTTCTCTTTGCCATGAATCCTTACATCTTTAAACTTAATTAATAATCTTTCATGTGGAACTTTTGGAAATCATAAGCACACACAATGTAGGGTTTACCACATTCAACTTGAGTTGTTAATTCCTCAAAGAAATCAAGGAGGCCTGTCATGCAAAAGTTGCGCTGTGTTGATTGCTGTTTACTAGGTTGTGATTCTACAGATAATCTTCAGTTTAACTCCTGATAATCAATTCCATTATCTTACATTGGTTTAAGTAAGACTAATACCTTGGTAGTTGCTGTGTTTATTTAATTCCCCTCTTTGAAAATGGGCACCATGTTCATTCATTTCCAATTTACTAGTGTTTCACCAGTGGTCATTAACTAACTCATAATGATTGTCAGTATCCCACAAATCTCCTTCCTAGCCTCCTCACTCAGAGATAAATACCTTTTAAATCTAGAGATTCATCTGTTTTACCTTCTTTCAGCTTATCTCGGGCTTCATCTCACTTATATTGTAGTCTTCAATTATACCTCGATACTCAGTTTTGAGGGTGGACATGATGTTCATGTCTTCCCTTGTGAATACTTGGAAGAAGAAATCATTTGGGATGTTAATTATTTTGCGCTCATCCTCAGTTTCAAGCTCATTTTCATATTTTAATATTCTCACCTCTTTTCAACAGTCCTCTTGCTATAGTACCACTGAAAGAATTATTTATTGTTACATTCTGCTCTTGTAGCTTTTCTCCAGATCCCTCTTAGGCCCTCTGTTTTGTGAGGGGGCAATGGCACACTAGGCACCCTGTGTATGGGGAGGGTGCCAGAAAGGGCAGGAGCATTAAGGTTTTATGGATTAGGGACAATCAATCCAGCTGGTCGGATCTTGATGTGGTCATGTTGTGCCACTCTGAGTGTTGGCCAAGATGGGCAATGCCGTGGCACGCCATATAGTTGATCCAGGAAAGCAGCTGATGTACCCGTCAACACCAATTCATGCCCTGTTAGGAACCTTTGAATACATGTAGGCTTCAACTTTATTTATCACATGGAAATAGGTATGGGTCATCCTACATTGCGTGATCCTCTGCACGTGAGGCTCCCAGGGGCAATACCAACAGGCAGGTGCAATCCACGTAGAGGCCCCCGGTCGTGAGAAGCAGCCCCCAAGAGGACCTTGCCATTGCGTTCACTGTGCATCTACAGACCCCACTTGATATGCCATCGGATGTCTGAGCACCAGTGTCAGAGGAGATTGCGCATATAGAGAGGGTGGTGACACATCTCTGTGCCCTGCTCAAGGATGACCTGCAGCACATGGGCTCCGGTGGACATCCCATGCCTTTGTTCCTCATAGTCGCAGCGGTTTTCATGCCTGACGCCTCTGCAGCCTTTTAGAGGCCCACCAGAGACCTGTGTGTGGTCACACAGTCAGCAGTGCACCGCTGTATCAGGGAGGTCACCAATGCCCTGCACCGGAGGGCCAGTGAGTATGTCCGCTTCAGGACGGACTCTCACAGCCAGGCCCAGAGGGCCATTGGTTCTGGCACCATGCCGGAGGTTGTAATGTTCAGAGACTGCACTCATGTGACCATCAGGCCTCCCGCCAGGCTACCACCTGCAGACATCACCATTAAAGGAGCCTTCTCAATCTAGGTGAAGCTGGTATGTGATCACCGCAGATGCTTGCAGTGAATGTGTAATCGTTTCTCAGGCAGCTGCCATGACACCTGGGTCTTGCACCAGTCCAGCTGTTCACTGAACTGGCTCAGACGGAGGGGTGGCTTCTTGGAGATAAGGGCTATCCTTTGCAGACATGGCTCCTGACACCAGTGAGAGACTCCACCACTGCTACAGAGGAGAGATACAGCACCAGCCACTGAGCTACATGAGCCACCATTGAGCAGGAGATCAGCATGCTGAAATAGTGCCTCCAATGCCTGGATGGATAGGGTGATGCCCTGCACTACGGGCCGGAAGGCCGGCTCCTTTCTTTGCTGCTCTGCACAACTACGCACCCAGTAGGAGCCAGGGCTGGCATGATGAGGAGAGACGTCAACAGGATTCCTGCTCGGACTATGAGGATACTGAGGACCTACAACATGAAAGACGGATGGAAGGGCAGATGGCACCCAGGCTCTACACGCAGGGCTAGCAGTGAGCTAGGGATGTACGGAAGTGGCTTATCAGAGAAAGGCTGTCTGCTCCATAGGAACCAACATGAGTTCTGCAAGCCACACATCGCCCTCGCTCACCTGCTGTGCACCAGTCCACATCTGCAACATCACTGTGAAACCATTAGAGGCAGCAGCTGACTGAGCCAATGTCCATGTCACTGCATCCCTGGAGACGCTCATGTGTAATGGTGGCATGGCAATGATGTTCTTGCATACGTTGGCTCTCCTGAAGGGCCAATGGTGCAAAGGGATGTGACATTGGCACTACATGCTGGCACACATCGTTCGCACAATGTACGATTATTCCCCCAGGTGCGGCACGACTACAAGAAGGAATGTTACACTTGAGTGGGAGAAAAGGATCACAACTTCACAGCACACTGGGACACAGCAGGGTAAGTATGTGGCAGCAAAGCGGAAAGTGCTGGGGTCACTCAGCAGGTCAGGCAGCATCTGTGGAAAGAGAAGCAGAGTTAACTTTCAGGTCTGTGAACTTGGTCAAGTTAACTCTGCTTCTCTCTCCACAGATGCTGCCTGACCTGCTGGATTTCTGCAGCACTTTCTGTTTTGCTGTCAAATTGACAGCAGCCCCACTCTTCAGCAGTCAGGTAAATATTCTTTGACAGCTGTCAGGAAGCAGGTGCTGGGGCGCTTAAAATAGGGCCCCAGCACCTGCTGCACGACTGTCAAAGAGTTTCTCACTGGGCAAAATGTCCCACCTCTCCCCACGTAATATTGGGGGGGAGGCACGACACAGTGATGCTAATGAGCCGCGGCAATAAATATCGCAGGGGCTCTGTGGCGGCCGCTAAATGCGGGCGCCACGCTGAGTTCAAAGGGCGCCCAATAAAATTCAGCCCAATGAGAAAAAGTGTTATCATGTATGATATGTTGCTTATGTTTGACTGTGGAAAGCTTCTGGAGACAAAAGTTTCAGAGCTCACTCTTTCTTGATGCTGGATTGGGCTCTTGTTTTAGCAGTTTTAGTGGGCTTAAAAGTGAATAAATCCCCAGGCCCAGATGAGATGTATCCCAGGCTGCTACGTGAGGCAAGGGAGGAGATTGCAGGGGCTCTGACACAAATTTTCAAATCCTCTCTGGCCACAGAAGAGGTGCCAGAGGACTGGAGGACAGCGAATGTGGTACCATTATTCAAGAAGTGTAGTAGGTAATTACAGGCCAATGAGTCGAACATCAGTGGTAGGGAAACTATTGGAAAAATTCTGAGGGACAGGATTAATTTCCACTTGGAGAGGCAGGGATTAATCAAGGAGCAATAGAGTCATACAGCACAGAAACAGACCTTTCGGCCCATCGTGTCTGTGCCAGCCATCGAGCACCTACTAATCCCATTTTCCAGCACTTGGCCCGTAGCCTTGTATGCTATGGCGTTTCAAGTGCTCATCTAAATACTTCTTAAATGTTGTGAGGGCTCCTGCCTCTACCACCTCTTCAGGCAGTGCGTTCCAGATTCCAACCACTCTCTGGGTGAAAACATTTTTCCTCAAATCCCCACTAAACCTCCTGCCCCTTACCTTAAATCTATGCCCCATGGTTATTGATCCCTCCGCTAAGGGAAAAAGTTTCTTCCTGTCTAATCTATCAATGCCCCTCATAACTTTGTATACCTCAATCATGTCCCCCCTCAGCCTTCTCTGCTCCAAGGAAAACAACCCTAGCCTTTTCAGCCTCTCTTCATAGCTGAAATGCTCCAGCCCAGGCAACATCCTGGTGAATCTCCTCTGCGCCCTCTCCAGTGCAATAACATCCTTTCTATTGTGTGGTGCCCAGAACTGTACATAGTACTCCAGCTGTGGCCTAACTAGTGTTTTATACAGCTCCATCATAACCTCCTTGCTCTCATATTCTATGCCTCGGCTAACAAAGGCAAGTATCTCATATACCTTATCTGCCTGTGCTGCTGCCTTCAGTGATCTATGGACAAGTACACCAAGGTCCCTCTGACCCTCTGTACCTCCTAGGTTCCTACCATCCATTGTATATTCCCTTGCCTTGTTAGTCCTCCCAAAATGCATCACCTCACACTTCTCAGGATTAAATTCCATTTGCCACTGCTCCGCCCATCTAACCAGCCCATCTATATCATCCTGTCATCTAAGGCTTTCCTCCTCACCATTTACAACACCACCAATTTTTGTGTCATCTGCGTACTTACTGATCATACCTCCTATATTCACATCTAAATCATTAATGTACACTACAAACAGCAAGGGTCCCAGCACGGATCCCTGCGGTACACCACTGGTCACAGGTTTCCACTCGCAGAGACAACCCTTGACCATCACCCTCTGCCTCCTGCCACTAAGCCAATTTTGGATCCAATTTGCCAAATTGCCCTGGATCCCATGGGCTCTTACGTTCTTAACCAATCTCCCATGCGGGACCTTATCAAAAGCCTTACTGAAGTCCATGTAGACTACATCAACTGCTTTACCCTCATCTACACATCTAGTCACGTCCTCGAAAAATTCAATCAAGTTAGTTAGAAACGATCTCCCTCTGACAAAGCCATGCTGACTATCCCTGATTAATCCCTGCCTCTCCAAGTGTAGATTAATCCTGTCCCTCAGAACGTTTTCCAATAGTTTCCCAACCACTAAGTTAGACTCACCGGCCTGTAATTACTTGGTTTATCCTTGCTACCCTTCTTGAATAATGGTACCATGTTCGCTGTCCTTCAGTCCTTTGGTACCTCTCCTGTGGCCAGAGAGGATTTGAAAACTTGTGTCAGAGCCCCTGCTATCTCCTCCCTTGCCTCACATAACAGCCTGGGATACATTTCATCTGGGCCTGGGGATTTATCCACTTTTAAGCCCACTAAAACAGCTAATACCTCCTCCCTTTCAATGCTAATATGTTCAAGTATATCACAATCTCCCTCCCTGATCTCTACACATACATCGTCCTTCTCCATAGTGAACACAGATGAAAAGTAATCATTTAATGCTTCACCTATGTCCTCTGGCTCCACACACAGATTGCCACTTTGGTCCCTAATGGGCCCGGCTCTTTCCCTGCTTATCCTCTTGCCCTTAATATACTTTAAAATGCCTTAGGATTTTCCTTTATCTTGCCCACCAGTGTTTTTTCATGTCTCCTCTTCGCTCTCCTAATTAATTGTTAAGTACCCTCCTATACTTTCTATACTGCTCTAGTGCCTCCACTGTTTTCAGCGCTCCAAATCTGCCATAAGACTCCTTTTTCTTCCTGATCCAATCCTCTATATCCCTTGACATCCAGGATTCCCTGGACTTGTTGGTCCTACCCTTCACCTTAACGGGTACATGTTGGCTCTGAGCTCTCATTATTTCCTCTTTGAATGACTCCCACTGGTCTAATGTGGACTTTCCTACAAGTAGCTGCACCCAGTCCACTTTGGCCAGATCCTGTTTTATCATACTGAATCGGCCTTCCCCCAATTCAGTACCTTTATTTCTGGTCCATCTTTGTCCTTTTTCATAACTACCTTAAATCTTACAGAGTTATGGTCACTATCCCTGAAATGCTCCCCCACTGACACTTCTACCACTTGTCCAGCTTCATTCCCTAGGATTAGGTCCAGTACTTGCCCATGGGATCCAGGGCAATTTGGCAAATTGGATCCAAAATTGGCTTATTGGCAGGAGGCAGAGGGTGATGGTCGAGGGTTGTTTTTGCGATTGGAAGCCTGTGACCAGTGGTGTACCGCAGGGATTGGTGCTGGGACCTTTGCTGTTTGTAGTGGGCATTAATGATTTAGATGTGAATACAGGAGGTATGATCAGTAAGTCCGCAAATGACATGAAAATTGGTGGTGTCGTAAATAGTAAGGAGAAAAGCCTTAGATTACAAGATGATATAGATGGGCTGGCAAGATGGGCAGAGCAGTGGCAAATGGAATTTAATCCTGAGAAGTGTGAGGTGATGCATTTTGGGAGGACTAACAAGGCAAGGGAATATACAATGGATGGTAGCACCCTAGGAAGTACAGAGGGTCAGAGGGACCTTGGTGTACTTATCCATAGATCACTGAAGACAGCAGCACAGGTAGATAAGGTGGTTAGGAAGGCATATGGGATACTTGCCTTTATTAGTCGAGGCATAGAATATGAGAGCAGGGAGGTTATGATGAAGTTGTATAAAACGCTAGTTAGGCCACAGCTGGAGTGCTGTGTACAGTTCTGGTCGCCACACTATAGAAGGATGTTATTGCACTGGAGAGAGTGCAGAGGAGATTCACCAGGATGTTACCTGGGCTGGAACATTTCAGCTATGAAAAGAGACTGGATAGGCTTGGGTTGTTTTCCTTGGAGCAGAGAAGGCTGAGGGGGGACCTGATTGAGGTATACAAAATTATGAAGGGCATAAATAGGCAGTGTCAATAACCATGGGGCATAGATTTAAGGTAAGGGGCAGGAGGTTTAGTGGGGATTTGAGGAAAAAAGATTTCACTCAGAGGGTGGTTAGAATGTGGAACACACTGCCTGAAGGGGTGGTAGAGGCAGGAACCCTCACAACATTTAAGAAGTATTTAGATGAGCACTTAAAATGCCATAGCATACAAGGCTACAGGCCAACTCCTGGAAAATGGGATTACAATAGATCGGCTTGATGGCCGGCACAGACACGATGGGCCAAAGGGCCTGTTTCTGTGCTGTATAACTATGAATCTATGACTCTGAGATTTTTACCTCTTTAAAGTTCAGTCCAAGGACTTCTTTCATTTCTCCCTCATAATCAATAAACCAAGACCCGTGAAAATTGATTTGACACATTATTATTTAAAATGTTTATTATATTAAAAGCCTGACGATATGTTTCCATGAAAACTTCCTATCACTAGAGAAAACAATGTAAACATAAGGCTTTAAAAAGATCAGTGCGTTGGAACTGTTCTAGCAGTGAAGCAGGCAACAAGCTCCAAGATGCTGAATAAAAGCTGCAAAATTGTGAAAAATTATGTCTTTCTAGGATAAAAGGAAAAAATGCTGAAAATACAGCACAGCCTGGTAGCATCTGTGGAAAGAGAAGCAGAGTTAATGTTTCAGGTCAATGATATATCATCAGAACTGTTAAAAGTATTTCTAGCTCCTTGTTCAAGTATATCTGTTTAGTTAATCAAGAGTGCCAAGCCTGCTATACTCTCAGCACTCCATGAACTGCTTTGCCTGTGCTGGGATGAGGGAGCAGTACCACAGGACATACGCGATGCCAATATCATCACCCTCTATAAGAACAAGGGTGACCGCGGTGACTGCAACAACTACCGTGGAATCTCCCTGCTCAGCATAGTGGGGAAAGTCTTCGCTCGAGTCTTTTTAAACAGACTCCAGAAGCTGGTTGAGCATGTCTACCCTAAGGCACAGTGTGGCTTTCGAGCAGAGAGATCCACCATTGACATGCTGTTCTCCCTTCGCCAGCTACAGGAGAAATGCCGTGAACAACAGATGCCCCTCTACATTGCTTTCATAGATCTCACCAAAGCCTTTGACCTCGTCAGCAGACGTGGTCTCTTCAGACTAATAGAAAAGATCAGATGTCCACCAAAGCTACTAAATATCATCACCTCATTCCCTGACAATATGAAAGGCACAATTCAGCATAGCGGCGCCTCATCAGACCCCTTTCCTATCCTGAGTGGCGTGAAACAGGGCTGTGTTCTTGCACCTACACTGTTTGGGATCTTCTTCTCCCTGCTGCTCTCACATGCGTTCAAGTCTTCAGAAGAAGGAACTTTCCTCCAAACAAGATCAGATGGCAGGTTGTTCAACCTTGCCCGTATTAGAGCGAAGACCAAAGTATGGAAGGTCCTCATCAGGGAACTCCTCTTTGCTGACGATGCTGCTTTAACATCCCACACAGAAGAGTGTCTGCCGAGACTCATGGACAGGATTGCGGCTGCCTGCAACGAATTTGGCCTAACCATCAGCCTCAAGAAAACAAACATCATGGGACAGGACGTCAGAAATGCTCCATCCATCAATATTGGCGACCACGCTCTGGAAGTTGTTCAAGAGTTCACCTACCTAGGCTCAACTATCACCAGTAACCTGTCTCTCGATGCAGAAATCAACAAGCGCATGGGAAAGGCGTCCGCTGCTATGTCCAAACTGGCCAAGAAGGTGTGGGAAAATGGCGCACTGGCACGGAACACAAAAGTCCCTGTGTCCTCAGTACCTTGCCGTACGGCAGCGAGGCCTGGACAACGTATGTCAGCCAAGTGCGATGTCTCAACTCATTCCATCTTTGCTGTCTCTGGAGAATCCTTGGTATCAGGTGGCAGGACCGTATCTCCAATGCAGAACTCCTCGAGGCGGCCAACATCCCCAGCATATACACCCTACTGAGCCAGCGGCACTTGAGATTGCTTGGCCATGTCAGCCGCACGGAAGATGGCAGAATCCCCAAGGACGCATTGTACAGCAAGCTCTTCACTGGTATCAGACCCACCGGCCGTCCATGTCTTCGCTTTAAAGATGTCTGCAAACGTGACATGAGGTCCTGTGACATTGACCACAAGTCGTGGGAGTCAGTTACTCGTGATCGCCAGAGTTGGCAGACAGCCATAAAGGTGGGGCTAAAGAGTGGCGAGTCGAAGAGACTTAGCTGTTGGCAGGAAAAAAGACAGAAGCACAAGGCGAGAGCTAACTGTGTAACAGCCCCGACAACCAATTTTATCTGCACTGATCACCACTAGGTGCTTACCCATTGTCTCTCGAGACAAGGAGGCCAAAGAAGAAGAAGACATTTCAGTAACTTTTACACAGAAATGGAATTTTATAAACTGCAGAATGCTGCAGTTCAGAGAGATCTGGGTGTCCTTGTACATGAATCATGAAAAGTTAGCATGCAGGTCGAGCAAGTAATTATGAAGGCAAATGTAATGTTGGCATTTTTTGCAAGGGGGATAGAGTACAAAAGTAGAGAAGTCTTGCTACAACTGTACAGGACATTGGTGAGACTGCACCTAGAATACTGCATACAGTTTTGGTCTCCTTAATTGAGGAGGGATATACTTGCATTGAAAGCAGTTGAGAGAAGGTTCACCAGGCTGATCCCTGGGATAGAGTCATAGAGTGATACAGCACTGAAACAGGCCCTTCGGCCCACCGAGTCTGTGCCAACCATCAACCACCCATTTATACTAATCCTACATTAATCCCATACCACATCCTCACCTTCCCTCAATTCTCCTACCACCTACCTACACTAGGGGCAATTTACAATGGCCAATTTACCTATCAACCTGCAAGTCTTTGGCTGTGGGAGGAAATCGGAGCACCCGGCGGAAACCCACGCAATTACAGGGAGAACCTGCAAACTCCGCACAGGCAGTACCCAGAACCGAACCCAGGTCATTGGAGCTGTGAGGCTGCGGTGCTAACCACTGCACCACTGTGCCGCCCTATGAGATGAAAAGGTTGTCTTATGAGGAAAGGTTGAGAAGGTTGGGCCTATACTCATTGGAGTTTCGAAGAACGAGACGTAACCTTATTGAAACCTATAAGACCTCATTACAGCTTTGGTCCAAACATGGACAAAAGAGCTGAACTCAAGAGGTGAGGTGAGAGTGACTGCCCTTGACATCAAGGCAGCATTTGACCAAGTATGGCATCAAGGAGCTCCAGCAAAACTGGAGTCAATGGGAATCAGAGGAAAAACTCTCCACTGGTTGGAGTTATACCTAGCACAAAGGAAGATGGTTGTGGTTGTTGGAGGTCAATCATCTCAGTCTCAGGCCATCACTGCAGGAGTTCCTCAGCTGCTTCATCAATGACCTTCCCTCCATCATAAGGTCAGAAATGGGTATGTTCACTGATGATTGCACAATGTTCAGCACCATTCACGACTCCTCAAATACTGAAGCAGCCCATGTCCATATGCAGCAAGACCTGGATGGAATACTCTCCTCTTGCCCGGATGGGTGCAGCTCCAACAACACTCAAGAAGCTCGACACCATCCAGGACAAAGCAGCCTGATTGATTGGCACCCCATCCACCACCTTCAACATTCATTCCCACCACCACCGACGCACAGTGACAGCAGTGTATACCATCTACAAGATGCATTGCAGCAACTCACTAAGGCTCCTTCGACAGCACCTTCCAAATGCGTGACCTCTACCACCTAGAAGGACAAGGGTGCAGATGCATGGGAACACCACCACCTGCAAGTTCCCCTCCAAGCCACACACCACCTTCCTGACCTGGAACTATATCGCCGTTCTTTCACTGTCACTGGGTCAAAATCCTAGAACTCCCTTCCTAACAGCACTGTTGGTGTCCCTACATCCCAAGGACTGCAGTGGTTTAAGAAGGCAGCTCACCCCCACCTTCGCAGGGGCAATTAGGGATGGGCAATAAATGCTGGCCTGGCCAGTGATGCCTACATCCCCCGAATGAATAAATAAAAAAGATTCTGAGGGAGCTTGACAAGATAGATGCTGAATGGATGTTTCCCGTCATGGGGGAAATCTAGAACTAGGGGGCGCAGTTTCAAAATAAGGGGTCTCCCATTTAAGATGAAAATGAGGAGGAATTTATTTTCTCAGAGGGTTGTTCGTGTTTGGAATTCTCTTCCCTAAAGAGCAATGGAGGCTGGGTCATTGAATTTATTCAAAGCTGAGTTAGACAGATTTTGATCACAAGGGAGTCAGGGTTATTGTGGGGTGGGGGGATGGTGCAGGCAGGAAAGTGGAGTTAAGGCCGCAATCAGATCAGCCATGGTCTTATTGGGCTGTCTTATGAGGAAGGATTGGACAGGTTAGGCTTGAATCTGCTGGAATTTATAAGTGTAGGAGGTAACTTGATTGAAACATATAAGGTCCTAGGGATCTTGACAGGGTGGATGTGGAAAGGATGTTTCTCTTTGTGGGAAAATCTAGAACTAGGGGTCACTGTTTAAAAATAAGGGGTCATCCATTTAAGAAAGAGATAGGGAGAATTTTTTTCTCTCAGAGGGTCGTGAGACTTTGGAACTCTCTTCCTCATAGGGTGGTGGAAGCAGAGTCTTTGAATATTTTTAAGGCAGTGGTAGATAGATTCTTGATAAGCAAAGGGTGAAATGTTATCAAGGGTAGGCATCGAGTAATCTGTTCAGCCATGAACTTATTGAATGACGGAGTAGGCTCGAGGGGCTGGATGGCCTACTTCTGCTCCTATCTCTCATGTTCAAACAAAGCTTAACAGTACAATGTTATGTTATGCCATCCTTGAAGTTTTCTTTTAACTATGATTGATATTGTTGGGGGGTAGCAGGGTCATTTGAGACCTCAGGGGATGGTGGTCCCTGCCCTTTTGCAGATCTCCCCAGGCCCAGGTAAGGGTCCCATGATCAGGGTTACGAGCCACGGCCAACAGCGGAACCAACAAATTTTCAGTGGTGATGGCGGAAGAGCTAGAACTTCAATGGACAGCAGCAGGGCAAGAGGACTTGTGTTTCCTTTAAAGTGCACATGAGGAAGGCAATGGGAAACCATCTCTTGTATGTTTTTCCTAGTCATATTGCTCATTTCTCAGGGGAGTTTAAAAAATGGCTGTGAGGCATGAAGAAATGAGCAGAGGACCTGCCCATGGGCAGATCACCACTAGTACTACTACTGATATTGTTGATTGTCATTTAACTTTCCTAGTTTCACAGTACTTGTACTGCTGTTATTGTTCTCGGCTGTATCTCCACCGTCTGCTTACCTGATTATCAAATATTGTTTTGTTCATACTATTTTCAATTACTGTGAATGACTTCCCCTAACTTGATTTTTTAAATTACTTTTCAAATGTTGTTTAGCCCCTGTATGTTGTATGTTTCATTTGACTCTCAATTACTAAAAAAGGGGGGAAAGCACAAAAAAGTTACTGATGTGAAATATTATGGGCTGAATTTTTTCAGATGATGAGAAATTCCGCTGCTGGGACCGAATGTGGGAGCCCACCCCGTGCCAACAGGCAGCAGGTGCTGGGAGTGGCATTTCACAGGTGGCCGCCCATTGAGGGACCACTGATGGGATCGCTGCCTCCCAGAGCTGCCGGCCCAATCAGAGTGCTGGCAGTTCAGCAGCACCACCATTGCGGGTGAGCATTGCTGAGGCTGCAGCATGAAGGAGAGGCGCTTCAATGCTGAGGTGCCCTTGAAGATGAGGTAAGTTTTGTTGAGCAAGCTGCCAGACCTTGATGATCGGGGGAGGGAAGGACATTTTCCAGCGGCAGTGCCTTAGCCACGGTGGGGGGCAAGGGGCCACGCCGCTGAGATTCCCACCGCTGGTAATATACAGTGGGCAGCACAGTGGCGCAGTGGTTAGCACCGCAGCCTCACAGCTCCAGCGACCCGGGTTCAATTCTGGGTACTGCCTGTGCGGAGTTTGCAAGTTCTCCCTGTGACTGCGTGGGTTTCCGCTGGGTGCTCCGGTTTCCTCCCACAGCCAAAGACTTGCAGGTTGATAGGTAAATTGGCCATTATAAATTGCCCCTAGTATAGGTCGGTGGTAGGGGAATTGAAGGGATGTGGTAGGAATATGGGATTAATGTAGGATTAGTATAAATGGGTGGTTGATGGTCAGCACAGACTCGGTGGGCCGAAGGGCCTGTTTCAGTGCTGTATCAAATAAATAAAAATAAAGCGGGAAGACAACAGGCTCCCCTCCCGACACCTTCTCCTGCCATACAAACAGCCCTCCCTCCTCTCAGCCTGTCACCATAGGACTGGTAAAAGTCAGCCCTATATTCATGCAGTAAGAATTTCCCCACGCACTTCTCGAACCATTGAAAGGGCACTGTTCCCAAATAATGTAGTATAGTATGCAGATTGCAATCTCTTTTATATCCCTACCGTTAACACGAAGATGCCTTTAATGGTGGCTTGCCAAACTTGAAATTAATTATCAGATTATTCTTTGCGCTTGTTAATGTGAAAGCAGATACACATGAAGAATATAACAGTTGTTTCTTCTAAATAATGTGAATAGACTTTTAGACTACTTTACATTGAAAATTAAGCTTACAATGCTTGTTGTCTAGAGCAGTTCAGATTGGTGGATCTGCACTCTGATTTCTCTCTAGTTTTCCTACGATTTGCTCTGCAATCCCAGATACAACTAGACCGACTCGTTGAAAAAAATCAGCATTTCTGTTGATGGAACAGTGCTCGCGAGAGTCTTATTTTTCACGTTTTCTTTCCTTTGTTCTGCTCCTCACACAAGTACTGATTATTTTTTCTTATTGTAAAGGCTAACAGTGACTTACTACCAGCCCTTCCAATACCACCCCGAAACCATTTAGCAAGGAAATGGTGTTTGAGGTGAAAATGGAGGAGGTGGGGAAGAAGAGTTTAAGGAGATGATTGGATATGAAGGTAAAAGGTAGGATGTCATAAACATACATCATGATAATTAACATAAAAGTGAATGGAATTGCTGGCATGACAATTTACAACAGTAAATGTTGACAGGAAAACAAAAAAAAATGTGACAACAGAAGCTATAGTTTATGAAAAGGAATTCCATGCTTAGCACAAGATTTTTAATAACATCTCGATATTGGAATGAACTGAATAATCATGTTAGACCAAGATTACATTATCTGTTCCTCTATATGATGGATTTTACATTTGAAAACATTATAACCATTTGAATCAATGACACCATTATTTATTAGGCAACAGTTGCTTTCAGCAGATTAATATAATAATATATAATAATATAAAAACAGATAATTTTAGCTGCAGGATAGAATAAATTGTGAAAATTATGGTTTTCTCTACATCACTATCATGGCATCATCTTTATACGGTTTCTGAATTGGTCCTCAAGTTAATTTTGGTCCTCAAAATCACCTCCTAATGGAAAATAATATTGGTGTTTCACAGATGTTGTAATTTAATTGTTGATAACCACTGCCTCAGGTTGAGCTGTGTGCCACATTATGATTATATGGCAGCATCACCAGTCAGTGATACAAAGCAATTTTGCAGTGAATAATCACCTGACTTTTTTTCTTTTGAATAGGCAGCAGAAGCTTCACTTAGACTGCCTCCAAGCAGCAATTAAGATTCAGAAAATCAAGAGAAAGGCACAAGATATGGAAAGAAAAAAAGCACAACGACAAAAACAAAAAAAAATGATTGAGAATGATTTCCCTCGTTTCCCTTCCAATGTCTTTGGTTATTTTCCACTGAAAATGCAGAGAGACCTGGCAGGCAAAGATCAGCTATCTTTTTTAAAACCTTTAATTAAAAGTAATCTTTACTGATCTTCATTTGAATGGGTTCAGAGAGCTGAACTTCCCATTTATCCTAAACTATTCTGCAAATAGGAATGTATTGCTTGGCTTTGTTTTAAGGCTTTGACACTGCAACACAATTTTAACACTGTGCTTTGGGAAAAGAGTGTGAAGTTCATCAATATTCAATTTCCTTGACTGTGAAAACAAAATGAATAGAACACATTCAATTTGAAATGTATGCTAATTATTTCTGTTTTCAGAGATGTAAAATAGATTGGAGATAGTGAAAAGATTAATCTACAATTTTACAATGTCTTCTTCTTCTTTGGCCTCCTCTGTGGAGGCCAAAGAAGAAGAAGACATTGTAAAATTGTAGATTAATCTTTTCACTATCTCCAATCTATTTTACATCTCTGAAAAGATAGTGAAAAGATTAATCTACAATTTTACAATGTAAATCACAGCAAATTCACCAAGTTTAAAACTCTGTTCTAATGAGGGAATTTCTTTTTAAATCACAGGTCAAATTTAATTTAGTCGTGCATGCTTGCCTTAGACTAATATTCAAGCATGAACAGAACCACCAGTAAAACCTTTCATTTTTGAAACTCTTGAGACAGAAGCAGTTTAATTATTTGTGAATCATCCACTACTGAAGTGGTCTGCTTTTTCAAAACAATTTGTTTATGATAACTGAAATTTTCGGAAGGCCTTTTTGTAATGTTCCTTTTCTGATTTTCAGCACCTTTTGTAACATTACATGTGTCCATCTAACCTTCAGAATCGAGCTAAAAATAGGCAGAAATTAAAGTAAAAAGTGACTGTTCACTATAAATGTGACATAAGACTGATATGTATACCAAATTAATGATTCATGGTGGATCCCTCTAACTCATTCATATCTGGAATGTTTGTGAATGCTCCTCCTCATTTGGTTTTTATTTTCTAAGTAATTAATACCTGCCATATACATAGAAACAAGAGTAAGCCATTTAGCCCCTCAAGCTTGTTCCACCATTCAATGAAATCATGACTGATCTGCAACCTAACTCCATATACTCACCTTTGTTTTTTCTCTTCCATGCACAGAGAAAATGGCCAAGAAAGTCAATCAAGCAGTACTTATTCTACTGGCATAAAATAGGCACCAAAGTGTCCAATATGGTAGACCTGAGCAAACGCTTATCTGTGCCACAAGTGCACTGCTCACCATGTTGAATTGGGCTCTTCCGTAGGTAGGGCATGTGCTAAAAGTAATAAAAAGCCTCATTATAATATTTAAGTCTGGAAAATGATCTGCCCCAGTGCCTGACTTGCCAAGCGATAAACTCACTTGGCAACTTGTGGCGCTAACAAACAGGATGGACCCTTCAACGCTGCTATTTTTGATTAGATTAGATTAGATTAGAGATACAGCACTGAAACAGGCCCTTCGGCCCACCGAGTCTGTGCCAAACATCAACCACCCATTTATACTAATCCTACACTAATCCCATATTCCTACCAAACATCCCCACCTGTCCCTATATTTCCCTACCACCTACCTATACTGGTGACAATTTATAATGGCCAATTTACCTATCAACCTGCAAGTCTTTTGGCTTGTGGGAGGAAACTGGAGCACCCAGAGAAAACCCACGCAGACACAGGGAGAACTTGCAAACTCCACACAGGCAGTACCCGGAATCGAACCCGGGTCCCTGGAGTTGTGAGGCTGCGGTGCTAACCACTGCGCCACTGTGCCGCCCCTAAGGGAGTCTTCCACTGCTTACAGGTGAGATGTTTTGACTTTTTAGGCTGATTTTTTAGGTTATTCTCTGTGCATTTTATTTCTTATTTTCTGTCCTCTACAACTGTTTAGTAACTTGCATTATCCAGTTTTTGCTGTTTTATTACAGTCCTTCTTTGGGACTGCAGACGAGTGAGAGCAGCCAAAAAGACAAGAAAGAGTAGGAGCAGCTGAGGGAAGAGCATAAAGGAGGACAATTTGCAAGAGACCGTACCCACACTGATGGACAACATTGTCATGATCATGGAGCTGACCACTTGCTCCACATCGGACAGTGAGCTCAGGACTACCCAAAGCACTTCACACCCATTAGTGTACTTTTCAAGTGTAGTCTCTGTTGTAATGTGTGAAATGCACAGCTAATTTGTGCCCCGTGAGTTCGCACAAACAGAAATGTGATAATGGCCAGATAATCTGGTGTTTTGATGATTATTAAGGGATAAATGTAGGCAAGGACACTGAGGAACACTTTCCTGCTCTTCTTCGAAATAGTGCCATGGGATCCTTTACATCTACCTGAGAGTTTAATATCTTATCCAATACATTCAGCTTGATAACTGGAGTACCTGTACTTTTTTCTTAAAATTCATTCAGGGGATGTGGACATTGCTGGCAAAGTCAGCATTCATTGTCCATTCCTAATTGCCCTTCAGAAGGTGGTGGTCAGCCAACTTGTTGAACCACTGAAGTCCGTGTGGTGAAGGTACTCCCACAGTGCTGTTAGGGAGGGAGTTCCAAGATTTTGACCCAGTGATGAAGGGATGGTGATATATTTCCAAGTCATGATGGTGTGTGACTTGAAGGGGAACTTGGAGGTGGTGCCTGCTGACCTTGATCTTCTAGGTGGTAGAGGGCACAGGTTTGGAAGGTGCTGTTGAAGGAGCCTTAGTGAGTTGCTGCAGTGCATCTTGTATATAGTACAAACTGTAGCCATACAGTTTAAGATGGTGGATGGGCTGCCAATCAAGCTGCTGCTTTATGTTGGATGGTCTCTGATAGAGAGGTTTCCAAGCCTGTTTGTGAAGACACTGAGATTAGGATGCTTTGGTGAAGATTGTTTATTGTTTGCCACAGAGCTTACTTCTGCTCTCCAAACAAGACCACCAGCTCGTGCTGGCTGGCTCTTTATGTATACACACCAGAATACAATTAACTAATTAACACCCAACACCTGTTCACCCTATTATCTTGAACTAACAGCATCAGCAATTAACATGCTGTATATTCCCCCCTTTAAAAAAACTTGTTTAAAGAAAAAGTGATCTTATTGTAAAAAAATCTCCAAGTTTTACTAACTTATAACACAAGACGACCCTCTTGGACATCCAACAATCTTTTCAAAGAAGCACCACTCTCCATAAAACAATCTGACAACTGATGACTTGTGTCAATCCATTTTATTTTGGAAATTTCTTTTCAACATTTCTTTTATACTCGCGAGATCAATCCTCAACCTCTTTTCTGTGACACTTTGTCGAATGGACATTGTCTCAGCGAGACTAGCGTACTATAGAAAAACTTTTCTCCAATTGCTCCTTATACAAGAGTTCCTTTAAAATACTTGATAAATACATACCCATATCTATCGCTTCTATCAATGTAAGTGTCTCAGCAGCTAAGGTGCTTTTAACTATCCTCTTTATTTTCTTCGATTCCCAGGCTAACGGACAACATTTATCAATTCTTCCCACCAAAAATATAATGAACCCTGGTGCGCTCGAATAACCATCGGGAAGATTAGTGTGTGAGGCGTCACTAAAAATGACCAATTTTATTTCTTCTGGTGACCCAGTGCTGGAAGCTTGAGTGTACATTTATCAAAACTCAATCTCTTCAACGTCCTATTTGCTTTCAGCACTTCCCCAACAGTAGCATGCTTCAGCATGATGCTCAATTCTAATACATTATAGCAAGCATCCAGCCTAGTTTGTGTGCACACCCAATTCAACTGCCCAATTAAGCCCTTAACAGGTCTACTTCTTCCTTGATTCCAAAGGCTTCCTTTTGTAAGAATCTAGCCCGATTTATTGAGATCCTATTAACATTCTCTAGGTAAGACTGTAGATTTAGGGTTACCCCCAACTTAGAAGTAAAAACAAGAAATGCTGGAAATACTCAGCAGGTCTGGCAGCATCTGTGGAGAGAGAAGCAGAGTTAACATTTCAGGTCAGTGACCCTTCTTCAGAACTGGCAAATATTAGGAATGTAAAATGTTATAAGCAAGTAAAGTGGGGGTGGGGCAAGAGATAACAAAGGCAAAGGTGTAGATAGGACAAGGTCACAGAATAGCTGACCAGAAGGTCGTGGAGCAAAGGCAAACAATTATTATAACCCCAACTTAGTCTGCCTAATATTCAACCCTATATATTTAAAAGCTCTGGAAACCTGACTTCCAATTTTAAATTCCTGTAGAACTTTATCTACCACAAATTTTCAAATGCCTCAGATCCTCCCCACAGAAAATCGTCCACGTGACTCAAGAAAATGCCTGCTAGTTTTTCTTCATAGTATCAATGAAATATTGCCAGATCCATAAACACACTTGTTTAGCTGCCTTAATTTCCCTTCTATATCTCCAGCTTCTTTTGGTGGCTTTGAAAATATTTTCCTTTGAAATTTCTCCCCTTGCAAAATGCTGCTTTGATGTCAATGGACTTACATTCCCATGAGTGTGTTGCTAAAATGGCTAGGAAAATCCTCAAACTGGCTTTTCCTGCTGTTGGGGAGTCCACTCTAACTTGCTGGTCGCTTAGTCGTTCATCAAATCCCCGAGCTACAAGTCTGGCCTTCACTTTATACGTACCATCGGGAAGTACTTTCTCTGTACAGATCCATCTATGGGACAATGCTGGTTGTCCTCTATCTGGCACCTCCGTGTATACACAAAACTCTCTCCAGTTTTCAAGCTCTTTTTTCTTCGCATTCTTTATCAATTTACTATCTAACTTGTTAGTAGCCACTAGAGCTTCTCTATCGTAAGGACTCCTACTTCTTCTGGTGCCCGTCTGCTCTCTGGTCCTAGCTCTAGTGAAACCACGTCCCCTAGTGGAGCTCCCATCCCTTTCTGGACTACTACTACTACTTGACCTGTCCCTCCTACAACAAGACTTCCTTTCACAAGTTAGAGTTATAGAGTCAGAGTTATACAGCACAGAAATAGGTCCATCGTGTCTGTGCCGGCCATCAAGCACCTAACTATTCGAATCCCATTTTCCAGCACTTGGCCAGTAGCCTTGTATGCTATGGCGTTTCAAGTGCTCATCTAAATACTTCTTAAATGTTGTGAGGGTTCCTGCCTCTACCACCTCTTCAGGCAGTGCGTTCCAGATTCCAACCACTCTCTGGGTGAAAAAATGTTTCCTCAAATCCCCTCTAAACCTCCTGCCCTTTACCTTAAATCTATGCCCCCTGGTTATTGACCCCTCCACCAAGGGAAAAAGTTTCTTCCTATCTAACCTATCAATGCCCGTCAATTTTGTATATCTCAATCATGTCTCCCCTCAGCCTTCTCTGCTCCAAGGAAAACAACCCTAGCCTTTTCAGTCTCGCTTCATAGCTGAAATGCTTCTGCCCAGGCAACATCCTGGTGTATCTCCTCTGCACCCTCTCCAGGGCAATCACATCCTTCCTATAGTGTGGTGCCCAGAACTGTACATAGTACTCCAGCTGTGGCCTAACTAGCATTTTATACAGCTCCATCATAACCTCCCTGCTCTCGTATTCTATACCTTGGCTAATAAAGGCAAGTATCCCATATACCTTCCTAACCACCTTATCTACCTGTGCTGCTGCCTTCAGTGATCTATGGACAAGTACACCAAGGTCCCTCTGACCTTCTGTACTTCCTAGTGTCCTACCATCCATTGTATATTCCCTCACCTTGTTAGTCCTCCCAAAATGCATCACCCCACACTTCTCAGGAGTAAATCCCATTTGCCACAGCTCCGACCATTTTACCAGCCCATCTATATCGTCCTGTAATCTAAGGCTTTCGTCCTCACTATTTACAATGCCACCAATTTTCGTGTCATCTGCAAACTTACTGATCATGCCTCCTATATTCACGTCTAAATCATTAAGGTACGCTACAAACAGCAAGGGTTCCAGCGGTACACCACTGGTCACAGACTTCCACTCGCCCATCACCCTCTGCCTCCTGCCACTAAGCCAATTTTGGATCCAATTTGCCAACATGCCCTGGATCCCATGGGTTCTTACCTTCTTAACCAATCTCCCATACGGGACCTTATCAAAAGCCTTACTGAAATCCATGTATACTACATCAACTGCTTACCCTCATCTACACATCTAGTCACCTCCTCAAAAAATTCAATCAAGTTAGTTAGACATGATCTCCCTCTGACAATGCCATGCTGACTATCCCTGATTAATCCCTGCCTCTCCAAGTGGAGATTAATCCTGTCCCTCAGAATTTTTTCCAATAGTTTCCCGACCACTGATATTAGACTCACCAGCTTGTAATTACCTGGTTTATCCCTACTACCCTTCTTGAATAATGGTACCACATTCGCTGTCCTCCAATACCTCTCCTGTGGCCAGAAAGGATTTGAAAATTTGTGTCAGAGCCCCTGCAATCTCCTCCCTTACCTCACATAACAGCCTGGGATACATCTCATCTGGGCCTGGGGATTTATCCACTTTTAAGCCTGCTAAAACATCTAATACTTCTTCCCTTTCAATGCTAATATGATCAAGAATATCACAATGCCCCTCCTTGATCTCTACACCTACATCTTCCTTCTCCACAGTGAATACAGATGAAAATCACTTAAAACTTCACTTATGTCCTCTTGCCACTTTGGTCTCTAATGGGCCCTACTCTTTCCCTGGTTATCCTCTTGCCCTTAATATACTGATAACACACCTTAGGATTTTCCTTTATCTTGCCCGCCAGTGTTTTTTCATGTCCCCTTTTCGCTCTCCTAATTATTTTTTAAGTAGCCCCCAACACTTTCTATATTCCTCTAGTGCCTCCGTGGTTTTCAGCGCTCTGAATCTGCCATAAGCCTTTTTTTTTCCTGTTCCAATCCTCTATATCCCTTGACATCCAGGGTTCCCTGGACTTGTTGGTCCTACCCTTCACCTTAACGGGTACATGTTGGCTCTGAACTCTCACTATTTCCTCATTGAATGACCCCACTGGTCTGATGTAGACTTTCCTACAAGTAGCTGCTCCCAGTCCACTTTGGCCAGATCCTGTTTTATCATATTGAAATCGGCCTTCCTCCAATTCAGTACCTTTATTTCTGGTCCATCTTTGTCCTTTTCCATAACTACCTTAAATCTTAGAGTTATGGTCACTATCCCCGAAATGCTCCCCCACTGACACTTCTACCACTTGTCCGGCTTCATTCCCTAGGATTAGGTCCAGGACTGCCCCTTCTCTTGTAGGACTTTCTACATACTGGCTCAAAAAGCTCTCCTGTATGCATTTTAAGAATTCCACCACCTTTAAACCTTCTGCACTAAGACTATCCCAGTTGATATTGGGGAAGTTGAAATCCCCTATTACCCTATTATTTTTACACCTCAGATTTGCCTAACTATCTGCTCCTCTATCTCTCCCTAACTGTTTGGAGGTCTGTAGTACACTCCCAGCCAAGTGATTGCCCCCTTTTTGTTTAAGCTCTACCCATATGGCCTTATTTGAGGAACCTTCCAAGATATCATCCCTCCTTTCTGCAGTAATTGACTCCTTGATCAACAGTGCAATGCCACCTCCTCTTTTACCCCCTCCCCCATCACGCCTGAAGATTCTATACCTTGGAATAGTGAGCTGCCAGTCCTGCCCCTCCCTCAACTATGTCTCTCTGATAGCAATAATATCATAATCCCATGTGCTAATCATCGCCCTCAATTCATCTGCCTTACTAGTAAGACTCCTTGCATTAAAGTAGATGCAATCCAATCTTGCATTTTTCACTTGTGCGTTAACAGGTCTATATTTGCTCTGCCTTCCAGACTGACTCAGTTTCTCTTCTATATTTGACTGTGCATCACCCCCTACTGTACCTCCACTCTGTATCTCATCCCCTGCCAAATTAGTTTAAGCTCCTCCCCCCCACCCACCAACAGCACTAGCAAACCTCCCAGTAAGGATGTTGGTCCCGTTCCAGTTCAGGTGCAACCCATCCAACTTGTACAGGTCCCACCTTTGCCAAAAACAGGCCCTGTGATCCAGGAAACTAAAGCCCTCCCTCCTGCACCATCTCCTCAGCCAAGTATTCATCTACTCTATCCTCCTATTCCTATACTCACTAGCACGTGGCACCGGGAGTTATCCAGAGGTCTGGAGGTCCAGAGGACCTTTGAGGTCTTGGTTTTTAATCTGCTACCTAGCTCCCTAAATTCTTGTTGCAGGACCTTATCCCTCTTTCTACCCATGTCGTTGGTACCAATGTGTACCACGACCTCTGACTGTTCACCCTCCCCTTTCAGAATGTCCTGCAGCTGCTCCGTGACATCCTTGACCCGAGCACCAGGGAGGCAACATACCATCTTGGAGTCACGTTTGCAGCCACAGAAATGCCTATCTGTACCCCTTACGATAGAATCCCCTATCACAATAGCTCTTCCACTCCTTTTCCTTCCCTCCTGTGCAGCTGAGCCACCCATGTTGCCACAGGCTTGGCTCTTGCTGCATTCCCTTGAGAAGCTTTCTGCCCCAACAGTATCGAAAGTGGAAAATCTGTTAGATAGGGAGATGGACCCAGGGGACTCCTGCACTACCTGCCTAGTTCTCCTACTCTGCCTGGCAGTCACCCATTCCCTTTCTGCCTGTGCAGTCTTTACCTGCAGTGTGACTACCTCCCTGTACGAGCCATCCACGATGACCTCAGCCTCGCAGATGCTCCACAGTGTCTCCAGCCGCAGCTCCAGATACAAAATGTAGATTTCAAGTAGCTGCAGCTGGAGACGCTTCCTGCATACTGGAAGTGTCCTTGACTTCCCACATTGCACAGGGCAGCACAGTGGCACAGTGGTAGGGCGGCGCAGTGGTTAGCACCGCAGCCTCACAGCTCCAGCGACTTGGGTTCAATTCTGGGCACTACCCGTGGGGAGCTTGCAAGTTTTCCCTGTGTCTGCGTGGGTTTCCTCCGGGTGCTCCAGTTTCCTCCCACATGCCAAAGACTTGCAGGTTGATAGGTAAATTGGCCATTATAAATTGCCCCTGGTATAGGTAGGTGGTAGGGAAATATTGGGACAGGTGGGGATGTGGTAGGAATATGGAATTAGTGTAGGATTAGTATAAATGGGTGGTTGATGGTCGGCACAGACCCGGTGGGCCGAAGGGCCTGTTTCAGTGCTGTATCTCTAAACTTAAACTAAACTAAACAGGAAGAGCACTCCACTTTGTTGAGCTGCCCTGCCATGACTTACCCTTAATTTATCCCCTTAAATTACCCAAAAGTTAGATTATATATATTAAGGACCTTGATTCCCTAAAAAAACACTACCTACTATGTTTAAAAAAGACTGTAGACCTTTTCCTTTACTTTTAGTTACTTACCCAGCTATTTAGAGTTATTCCCTAACAGCAGTTACTCACCAACCAATCACCTTGTAGCTTTCCTGTGATGTCACTTGACTTTTTTCTTTTTTCAAAACTCCAGCGCACCTGGGCTGCTCTCCGCTCCGCTCCCTGAAGGTAATTGAAGGCCCCAAGCCTCACGCTGAAAGTTATCCACTCCCGGTTCTAGGCGTACTCACACAGGTCCGACTGCTCTCCGCTCCACTCCCAGAAGGTGAGTTCATGACCTTTTCCTTGGACTATGATCATCTTCAGGTCCACTGTCTGAACTTACACTATGTTTTCTGGCCTTCCACATTTTCAGTTCCTTCTGCCAATCTATAGGTCTGATATCCTGTCCCTTGTCTTGTACATTAAGCCAATGTTTGTATTTCCCAGTGGCCTTTCCTGCCCTTCCTATAATGGTGGTTTCCCTCCATTCACTGGTCCCTTCTGGCATATATGTCACTCTCATCCCAACGTTCAGTAGTTGACCTTTGGAATAAATGGCCTTATCTGGATCTTCACTATCACTTGGTCCACTCTCAGTCAGCCCATTATCTGCCATAATCTGTTGCTCAAAGATCAGACACATGTGTATGCGAAGTACATGGTGCACCAGCGTCCATCATTTGTTCAGTTGCTGTCAATGTATAATCAGTGCCAATAAGCCAAGAGGAATGTACTGTAATGGTTTGGTTGCCATGTTGCAAAATTACTATTTTGCCATCAGTGCCTATAACATTTCCTGGGCCTCTCCATTCTTTTTGCCTTTCTCTTTTGCAATACACCATATCCCCGGTATCAAAATTATTTTCTGATGGCTTGATCCGATATCTCAAAGCTCTCCTGATCTTTTCTGAAACCTTGACCTTAATAAATGCTCTTCTCCCTGCATGCATGGCATGCAAATGTTCCACAAAATTTGAACTAATTGTAGTCCCCTCTAAAGCCAGGGGATGATCCCACATTACTGAAGATATTTTCGGATTCCTGCCATAAACTAATTGATAGGGGCTGTAGCCCCCAATCATTTGAAGTGTTTTTTTAGCATATACTGCCCACACCAGAGCAGTAGTCAATTTACAATTTGGCTGATCTGCTAAAAGTTTTCCAAGCATTTTGTCAATCACAGTATGATTTCTTTCACAAATCCCATTACTAAAAAGGACTTTCTGCTGCTGTGTGCATTGCTACAATATTCATATTTTCACATACTCCTGAACTTATCACTGGCAAATTCTCCTCCATTGTCAGTTTGAAACCTAGCTGGTGTTCCCAGTCCCGTTCCTATTCACCTTTCCATTATCTTGTCCAGTATTACTTTTTTGTCTTTACTATAATTACCATCGACAGACTGAATATAGTCACCACGTCTATAAAGTATAGAAGAAAAATGTTTTTTCTTTATCCCATACCTTCAAGTCCATCACTACAGTTTCATTAAAGTCTCTTGCTAATGGGAGACTCACTATGGGTCGTGACGGGGTCCTCCTGTATTTTTATTACAGATAACACATTTTCCACTTATATCTTCCATAAGTTTGGTGTAGTCAACATCTACTACCCCTGCATCTTTGTCCTATGACAAGATGGATGTGCAACCTGTTGATGTAGTTTTGAAATAATTTGCTTTTTCTCCTTTAAAGCCCTACCCCACTTCTTTAACAACCTGCTGAGAGATGTTAGGTCTCGCTAAAGGAATACAATAATGTCCAGACTTTGTAAACTGCAAAGCTACATATTTCCCAAAGACAAATCGCCTTATCATGTTCCATATCCAATTTCATCTGAGCCTTTCTCATAGATGGTTTACTTAACAAAGGTATTTCACTGGATACTATACCTGTACTAATAAAATGGTTTACCCCCACTATTTTGCATGAAATTACCACTCTTTTTAGTGATTTCAACGTCATCCCCAAACCTGAAACAGGTTGCATTCTTTGACCTTATTTCAGTCTTCCTTACTTAAAGAATCCATGTAACACTTTAACCAGTCCACTCCACATACTGTGGGCATACACCCACTGTCTAGTACTGCGCAATTGAACAAATCTGCGACTAGGGCACTCTACCAGACTGAAGCTTCTCGTGACCAGTACAATTTCTTCTGATTGATCAATAGCGTCATCCTTGCCTTCCAAACCTTCCACATCATGTGTCATCTCAAAAACCCTGTTATTCTTTTTTGGACAATGCAACGCATAGTGAAACTTTGAGTCACATTGAAACACCTGTTGACCACCCTTTGGTTATTCCTGGGGTTCATCCTTCTGCCATAATTCCCCAATTCCTGCCATCGGTTATAGCTGCCAAAAGGGTTTCTATCCTCATTCGTTGTGTGTGTTTCTCCTTTCGTACTGATGCTTGAGCCCCATACTTGAATAGCCTTGAAATGCTGCTAGCATTGTATCCTCCACCTTCATGGTCACCACTAAAGAGCCCAGCTACACCATGAAAGCGGCTGGAAAGGAATATTTTCCAAAACTTTTTTTTAGGGCGTCAGACATCTGATCAAACAGCATATCGGTTTCTTTGAATCTAACTCCGATTAAAACCATGGGCCTATCCATGTTTGATATCCTCGCACAATCCAACAATTTGAAGGGAAGTACTGATCTAGGAATTTACAAGCAGATTGCTGCAACCTTGCATATAGTCAGTTAAACTCCATAATATTCTTTTATGGAAGAATCATCCATTTTTCTAAATTTATCAAAATCCAACCACGCCTCATAGGTACTCAATAAGTCATCTTTCATCTAAATTTCATCCATAAATTTCAAGAGTTTGTCCAAACCTTCCTCATCGTCCAAGCGATGAGCCTCTAGCTCCGAGAACACTTTGCCCCTGATCTTGCTTCTGGCAGGAAGTGAAAGGGCAAGGGCCATTCCTTGTTTCCTTTTAGGTAACAATGTAACCCATATCCATATATCAACTTCATTCTTCCATTGATTGTATGGTTTGGTTACACAAAACAGTGGTGCAAAATTATATCCCAACACCTTACACTTGGTTTCAGACATCTTAAAAAAAAAATCTCCAAATACAGCTTTCTCAAAAAAACACTCCAATCCTAATCTCCTGTCTGAGTCTCCATTCTTCACTTTCAGGCAACCATCCTCTGCTACCAAGGTTAGCGAAGTTTCCAAGCCTGTTTGTGAAGAAGTCACTGAGACTAGGATGCTTTGGTGGAGATTGTTTATTGCTTGCCACAGAGCTTACTTCTATTCTCCAAACAACACCTCCAGCCAGTGACGGCTGGCTGTTCTTTATATATACACACTAGAATACAATTAATTAACACTCGACACCTGTTCACCCTATTGTCTTGAACTAACAGCTATTTATCATCCATTAACAGAACTTCAGACCCTAACAGTCTCAAGCTTCTTGAGTGTTTTTGGAGCTGCACTCATCCAGGCAAGTACCTTGTAGATGGTGGAAAGGCTTTGGGGAGTCAGGTTAGTCACTTGCTGCACAATACCCAGCCTCTGACCTGCTCTTGTAGTCACAGTATTTATGTTGCCAGTCCAGTAAAATATTTGGTCAATGGTAACCCCCAGGATGTTGACGGTGAGGGACTCAGCAATGATAATGCCATTGAATGGCAAAGGGAGGTGGTTAGACTTTCTCTTGTTGGAGATAGTCATTGTCTGGCACTTGTGTGACACGAATGATACTTGCCTCTTATCAGTCCAGGTCATGCTGAATGTGGGTGCGGACTGCTTCATTTTCTGAGGAATTGCAAATGGAACAGAGCACTGTGAAATTATCAGTAAACATCCCCACTTCTGACCTTATGACGGAGGGAAGGTCATTGATGAAGCAGCTGAATATGGTTGGACCTAGGACACTACCCTGAGGAACTCCTGCAGCAATGTCCTGGGGCTGAGATGATTGGCCTCCAACAAGCAGAACTATCTTCCTTTGTGCTAGGTGTATCTCCAACCAGCGGAGAGTTTTTCCCCTGATTCCCATTGACTTCAATTTGGCTAGGGCTCCTTGATAGCACACTCAGTCAAATGTTGCCACGGTGTCAAGGGCAGTCACTCTCATCTCATGTCTGGAATTCAGCTCTTTTGTCCATGATCGGAGTAGGGCTGCAATGAGGCCTGGAGCTGTTGTCCTGATGGAACCAAAATTGGTGTTCAGGTTATTAGTATGTATCACTTGATATCACTATTGATGACACCTTCCATCACTTTGCTAATGATCGAGAGTAGCCTGATGGGGCGGTAATTGTCTTGATTGGATCGGCGGCGAACGTAAACAATAGTGGTCCGCCCACGCGGACTGCAGGTGGCCGAGCCACTGCGATATTAAATGCGGCAGCTTATTTAATTCGCTGATGACATGGAGGGGGTGGGCAGTCTGTCCTCAGCAATGGCATCAGCAGCCTTTACACAGGCGCTGATGCCATTTTTAAAGGGCTTTGAGCCCTTCCATTTTATTTGAATATTTAAAGAAAGAGGTGGAGAAAAATTTTACAAACATTTAATCAGCCCCTCTCCCACCACCCACCCACCCCCCCCCCACCGATAACCATACACTGCATTACTTGCCCTCTCCCCCCCAAAACACTTCCCATGCCCACCTGACCTTCCTCCCCCCCCCCAAAGTTCATAAACTTTTAACTTCACCCCTTCCCAGCATCCCCTACACCAATCAGATTAGTTTGACTGTGCTCCCCCCACTCCCGCACTGAAACCTTCTCTGCTCCTCCCACTCCACCAGTGTCCTGCCTCGGATCCCCGGACGGGGAACCGAAGATGCAGGAGTGCCGGCTGCCGGCACCAATATCGCACTGGGACGGACAACGGGAACAGGTAAGTAATCAATTCATTAGTTTTAATAAATTAACATATGCAAATTTTTCCTGTCACAGTGCGATGGGGGGGGGAGCCGCCACAAGTCCTCGCTGCCGCCAGCAATATTGGGCCAGGCCTTCCCAGTGTTGAGGCCTGTGGCGGGCCTCTGCCGGAGGCATTTTTCGCCCCCGCCCCTGCCATGACCCCTGACATCGGTGGGGCTGTAAAATCCACCCCATGATTTGTCTGAGTTTTTGTAGACAGGACACACATGGGATATTTTCCACTTTGTCGGGTAGATGCCAATGTTGTAGCTTCACCAGAATAGCTTGCCTAGAGATGCAGCAAGTTCTGCAGCACATGTCTTCAGGATGACAGCCGTGATGTTTTTGGTGTCGATAGCCTTTGCTGTGCCCAATGCATTCAGCTGTTTCTTGGTATCAAGTGGAGTGAATCAAATTGGCTGAAGACTGGATTCTGTGATGGTGGGGACCTCAGGAGAAACCTGAGATGGATCATCCACTCAGCACTTCCAGCTGGAGATGGTTGCAATACTTCAGCCTTGTCTTTTGCTAAGCTAGCGCTCAAACCTTTGAGCAATAGGGGTTCTTTGAAGCTTTTGAAATGCATTTTCTATACCTATAATGTTAAAAAACATCTTGGATTAATGTTCTATGCTAAATCTTGTAAGTGAATTTCGGGTTGGAATAATATTATGCAATAACAAAATGAAAAACTTGCATGCCTTTCATGACCACAGGATGTTCCAAAGCACTTTGAAGTATAGACACTGTTGTAATGCAGGAAGCACAACAGCTAATTGTGCAAGTTCCCACAAACAGCAAAATATGATAATGACCTGATAATCTGCTTTTATGATGTTGATTGAGTGATAAATATTGGCCAGGACCCTGAGATAACTCCCCTGCTCTTCTTTGAAATAGTGCCATGGGATCTTTCACATCCACCTGAGAGAGCAGACAGGGCTTCAGTTTAACAACTCATCTGAAAGATGGCACCTCCAACAGTGCAGCACTCTCTCAGTACTGCACTGGAGTGTCAGCCTATATTTTTGTGCTCAATTCCTGGAGTGGGACTTGAACCCAGAACCTTGTGATTCAGAGGTGAGAGTGTTATCAACTGAGGCACAGCTGATATTTCCAATATAGTATGATGTTAAGCATCTACCCATCCTTTTTAACTCTTTCACTCAGTCACCCACTCAGCATGACAAGAGGGTGGTGTATTGCATTGCCGCTCATCTGCAACTACTTACCTTTGCCATTATGTGATAAATTTGTCCCTCTGCCTTTCTCTAGGTCCATCAGCTGACATGGCCCATCCGAAGACACTTGGGAGCTTGCTGTGTGCAAAGTTGGCAGCCACATTTATCCCTTCAAAAAGGAATTTATTGGATGAGGAGTGCTTGTGATGATTCTGAGATATGGTATGGCACTACATATATCTTTCTTCTGTTGATACAGACTATCACTCCTTGGGGGTAAAAACGAGCAGTCTATTTGCTATTGCCCATCTTTCAACTGGCAATAAAAATAGAAATGATCCCCTTTATATCACAGTTACTTATTCAACTGCCAGTACAATAAAGCACATTCAAACGAAAAGTAGTAAGTCAGTAAGGGTGCACTAAACATGGCTTCTCTTCTTGCTCCACACTGATATGCAGATTTCCTAAAACATCCACCTTGAATCCCTCCTCTTTTTCATCTGCAGGCTGCTCCTCAATGACATCATCCGTAAGCAAGGTGTCAAATTCTGCAGTCTCTGATTTTTCAAAAAAAATTCTTTGATGTGTTCTCTGTTGCCCTGGTAACCAAGATTTCTGCCTTGTTCTTTCGCAGTGTGGATGTGCTTTCCAGACTTTCCAGACTCCATCTTAAACTTTTTTAAAAATCACAATTTTAAAAACATTATCATATTACAAAATCCAGCGTTCATAACTCAGTGAGATTACTAATTAACCCTGCTTCATTTCTATAGGAAGGATGTGATTGCACTGGAGAGGGTGCAGAGGAGATTCACCAGGATGTTGCCTGGGCTGGAGCATTTCAGCTATGAAGAGAGACTGGATAGGCGAGGATTGTTTTCCTTAGAGCAGAGAAGGCTAAGGGGGGAGCTGATTGAGGTATACAAAATTATGAGGGGCATTGATAGGGTAGATATGAAGAAACTTTTTCCCTTATCGTAAGTGTCAATAACCAAGGGGCATAGATTTAAGGTAAGGGGCAGGAGGTTTAGAGGGGATTTGAGGAAAAGAATTTTCACCCAGAGGGTGGTTGGAATCTGGAACACACTGCCTGAAGTGGGTGGTGGAGGCAGGAACATTCACAACATTTAAGAAGTATATAAATGAGCACTTGAAACGCCATAGCATACAAGGCTATGGGCCAAGTGCTGGAAAACGGGATTAGAATAGATAGGAACTTGATGGCTGGCATGGACAGGGTATGCCGAAGGGCCTGTTTCTGTGCTGTATAATGCTATATTGCTCACAATAGCCAGATTCATTAGCACATCCAATGTACATCACTGGTATTGTTTTTTTTAATGATGTACAATAAATGTAAAAAAATATTTAGCTAATCCGGACAAATGTGAGGTAATGCATTTTGGAAGGTCTAATGCAGGTGGGAAGTATACAGTAAGTGGCAGAACCTTTAGGAGTATTGACAGGCAGAGAGATCTGGGCGTACAGGTCCACAGGTCACTGAAAGTGGCAACGCAGGTGGATAAGGTAGTCAAGAAGGCATACGGCATGCTTGCCTTCATCGGTCGGGGCATAGAGTATAAGAATTGGCAAGTCATGCTGCAGCTGTACAGAACTTTAGTTAGGCCACATTTAGAATATTGCTTGCAATTCTGGTCGCCACACTACCAGAAGGACTTGGAGGCTTTGGAGAGGGTACAGAAGAGGTTTACTAGGATGTTGCCTGGTCTGGAGGGCATTGGCTATGAGGAGAGGTTGGATAAACTCGGATTGTTTTCACTGGAACGACGGAGGTGGAGGGGCGACATGATAGAGGTTTACAAAGTTATGAGCGGCATGGACAGAGTGGATAGTCAGAAGCTTTTTCCCAGGGTGGAAGAGTCAGTTACTAGGGGACATAGGTTTAAGGTGAGAGGGGCAAAGTTTCGAGGGGATGTGCAAGGCAAGTTCTTTACACAGAGGGTGGTGAGTGCCTGGAACTTGCTGCCAGGAGAGGTGGTGGAAGCAGGTACGATAGCGACGTTTAAGAGACATCTTGACAAATACATGAATAGGATGGGAATAGAGGGATACGGTCCCCGGAAGTGCAGAAGGTTTTAGTTTAGGCAGGCATCAAGATCGGCACAGGCTTAGAGGGCCAAATGGCCTGTTCCTGTGCTGTACTGTTCTTTGTTCTTGTTCTTTGTAGGTAGGTGGTAGGAGAATTGAGGGAAGGTAGGGATGTGGTAGGGAAGATGGCATTAATGTAGAATCAATATAAATGGGGGGTTGATGGTTAGCACAGACTCGGTGGGCAAAAGGGCCTGTTTCAGTGCTGTATCTCTCTATGACTCTAATCACATTCATTATTACATTGCTGTTTGTGTGCAATTTGGCTGCAATTTTTCAACATTACAACAGTGACTACACTTGAAAAGTACTTCATTGGCTGTAAAATGCTTTGGGACATCCTGAGGTCGTGAAAGGCAATCTATCTATCCATTGATCTTGTTTCTTTTTTTCTTTCTTTCTTGACTGTTCTATCAATACAATGATACTGGAGTTAGATTAAAAAATTATAGGGAGGCATATTTTCCACTAACTCTATTCTGTTTTCACTCCATTGCAGAGTTAGCCCTCTATTGGAGATGACAGGATAAAAGAGACCATAGCGTATTACATATTCCTAACCAATGCTGCTCTGTGTATATCAGTCTGCAGCAGGCATGCTGTCATGGCTGAAATGTTCAGGATGTCAAGTTTTCCCCAGGTGGCAAGATCCATTCTGGCTGAGGACTGACAAGGTTAATTGTGAATGAAGCAACTGGGTTTCAGTGTTACTTAGCAACAAGACATAGCTGTCCAAAGTTTCAGTACTGCAGTGTGAACTCAGTATGTAGTGCAGGACTGTGCCAATCTATAGACAAATATCTTTCATAAATAAATAATATAAAAACTATAGTTCAGCAAGCATTTTAGAACATAAGAACATAAGAACTAGGAGCAGGAGTAGGCAATTCATCCCCTCAAGCCTGCTCCGCCATTCAATACGATCATGGCTTCAACTCCACTTTCCTGCCTGTTCTCCATAACCCTACAACCCATTATTAATTAAAAATCTGTCTATCTTCTCAAATTGATTCAATGTCCTGGCATCCACCGTATTAGAATATCCAGAATATCCACCAAAATTTAAAGTAAACTTTTTACTTTACATTCCCCTAAGTTCAGAAGCATTGTTTGAGGATTCAACACTTCTAATCATTGCTTCAAAACTTCTCATGTTTATACTGTTTCTGAAATGTCATCTGACTTTTAGCATTTAAATGTGACCTTCCTGAATGCGTTTTGCTTCTTTTAAAATCCATATCTTTAATTACCATTTCCACTTAATGTTTTACTGGACTTCCTTTGCTGTTGAAGTTGTGAGCATTTATCTGGTCAAAATGTTTATAATTGTATTTATTTAACCTCTCTTGTTCCTGTGAGTACATTCCATTTATTGTTTCATTATCTATAATTGCCCTTTCCAAAGCAACCTCCGAAGTCGATCTGTCTGCACAAACCAATTAAGTTTATTGCTATCTCTTACTGAATCTTGCTGATTCCTGGGATGAAGGGGCTGTCTTATTAAGAGCGGCTAAACAGGTTAGGCCTTTATTCACTGGAGTTTAGAAGAATAAGAGGTGATCTTATAGAAACATATAAGATTTTAAGGGGGCTCGACAGGGTAGATGTTGAAAAGATGTTTCCACTAGTGGAGGAATGTCGAACTAGGGGACATAATTACAGAATAAGGGGGCATACATTTAAAACTGAGATGCAAAGGAATTTCTTCTCTCAGAGGGTGGTGAATCTCTGGAATTCTCTGCCTCAGAGAGTTGTGGAGGCTCGGTCACTAAATGCATTTAAGGAGGAGGTAGATAAATTTTTGAAATCTCAGGGAGTTGAGGGTTAGGCAGAGCAGGCTTGAAAGAGAAGTTGAGGACTGGGACAGTTCAGCCATGATCTCATTGAATGGCGGGGCAGGCTTGAGGGGCTGAATGGCCTACTCCTGCTCCTATTTCTTATGTTCTTATGACAGGATATTTCAATGTGTGTGTTTATCTTCCCAGCCCCTGACAATACAGACACCAATGGATTTCCCAACTTGTTTCTGGTTCATAACAGGGACCGTTGACAGGGGCAAGGGATGGAGTTGGTCGCTAGAGAACGGAGTTTGTGGCAGTCTGTTCCCAATATTTAATTGGAGTAAGTTTCTGCTCAGCCAGTACTGGATGACGAACAATCAGTCTGACAATTTTGAGACAGTGGAAGGGTTGAAAGAGATGGTGCTGAGGTAGAGAGCTGAGTATTGTCAGCATACATGTGGAAACTGACGCTCTGTTTTCAGATGATGTTGCAGAGGGGCAGCTTGTAGCTCGAAATAGGGTGAGGCCAAGGATAGATCTATGGGGGGGTGGGGGGGTGGGGGGGGAACCTGAGGTAACAATACAGGAGCAGGAAGAGAAGCCATTGCAGGTAATTCTCTGACTACAATTAAATAGATAAGAATGGAATCGAGTGAGTGCAGTCCCGCCCGGCAGAGTTAACGTTTCAGGTCAGTGACCCTTCTTCTGAACCTGAAACGTTAACTCTGCTTCTCTCTCCACAGATGCTGCCAGACTGACTGAGTATTTCCAGCATTTCTTGTTTTTATTTCCAGCATTTCTTGTTTTTGTTTCAGATTTCCAGCATCCCCAGTATTTTGCTTTTATTTGAGTAATCCAGGGGGCCAGATTCATACTGTGGAGACATGGATTCAAATCCCACCACAGCAGCTGGGGTTATTTAAATTCAATTATTAAATCTGCAATTATAAAGCTAGTCTTGGTAATGATAATCATGAAACTACTGTATTGGCATTTAAAAAATAAAACATCTAGACATCTGCTGGCCTACATGTGACTCCAGACTCACAGCAATGTAGTTAACTCTTAACAGCCCTCTGAAATGGCCAAGCAAGCTATTCAGTTGTATGGGCAATAAATGCTGGCCTTGTCAATGATGCTCTCATCCCAAGATCAAATAACAAAAAGGTTGTCTGACTTCCAGTATTGTCCCTCTCCCTTTCAATTCTGTTATTATCACCCCTCTTCAAAAAAAAACACTCGACCCCCCATTGTCCTTGTAAATTACCACCCCATCTGCAACCTCACTTTGCTCTCCAAGGTCCTTGAATGTGTCATTGCCTCACAAATCCATGCCCATCTTTCCCACAAACTCAATGTTCGAAGCACTCCAATCAGGTTTCTGCCCTGCCACAGCATGTAATGGCCATAGTGAAAGTCACAAATTACATCCTCTGGGACTGTGACTACGATGTACTGTCTTTCCTTGTCATTCTCGACCAGTCTGCAGCTAGTATCCTGTAAAGTACAGGAAGCAGTTTTAAATGTTGCTTTTGTTTCTAATCTTATGAATTCATCATTTGTAATTTGTAAATGAAAATAGAAGATGAAAGGCTCATAATGTGTGTTTGCATTCAATCATTTTTTTCCGCTATTGCTTGCTGTGATTCTGTTTTTATAAGTAACTCTCCTCAAGCAATTGCTTTAGCTTGACGCGGGTGTATGAATTCTGAAACATAAACACAATCTAAGCGCAATCTTTGCCCTCTTTCACTAATTGTCAGTATGATGGAACTTCTTTTCATCTTATTTCTCTGTAACATTTGACCTCAAGTCTACAGAATGCATTGTACTAATGAAAATAACATATCCACGATCAAAGCAATGTTTTTCACCTTTCAAACCTTCCTGAAATTTTAATGTTGAAAATGGTTGTGGTACTTGCAAATACTACACAAGACTGGGAGATGATTAAATGGTGCCGACCAAATATCATTAACTCTCCTGCTGGGTGTACTTTGCAGTGCCCTGTTAGAACTCAACCTTTATCTTAAAAATACTTACAAGATATGAATTTCTGAGAATTTTCTTGGCTCTTTTTTTGAACACTGGACACCTGGGCCTAACAGATATGTCTAGCATTTAACAGAGACAGACAGTAATATGTCAGAAGATACATGAACAAGGATACCAACACTGCCAGGAAATAGGAGGGGGAGTGGAAGGGAATGGGTGCAGCAGGAAGTGGGCAAGAGGCAGCATGTGTGCTGTGCAATTATCCTCCCCACCCACCCAACCCCCGCCACCTATCCTGGATTGACTAATAAATTGGCATAGGTGGGCAAGAAACTCAGGCTATTCAGTCACCATAAATTAGTGGTCATATTGACAATGTTATATTATTTACCTGTGCAGGAAAATCTGGGGCATTGGGGGCCATCAACTTATCACAACTTGGTCTTTGGCAGCTTACTATTGCGTCCACTGGTGTAAGTGCAGTGAGACGGACGGCTGCAGGCTTGATGGCAGAATGAAGCAGCTGTAACTCCTGAGTGGCTTGGTCCTCATCATCCTCTTCACCACCATCTTCCTTCTCCTGTGCTGCTTACTGGTGTGGTGGAGCTGCAGGAAAAGAGGGTAGAAGCCAAGAATGGATGGGCATCAGCCGCGAGGAATTAAGGAGACAGAGAAAGGGTTGGAAGGTTGTGGCTGTGAAGGTTATGAGTCAGTAACCTCCAACATGGCATCTTGCGCTATGATACTCAGCTAACCTCATATGTGCAACCCAAAAACCTCTTCCTCCAATTTATTACTCTCATATCCCCATATCTCATACTTCACGTCTCTTATGCCACTTGGGACACTTTCCTCAACTGCTAGCCTTATCCTATATGGATCCAATATGGCGGGTGGGCCTGCCACATTTGTAAAGGCTCCTTGTTTTTTTTATTCATTCATGGGATGTAGACATCGCTAGGCCAGCATTTATTGCCCATCCCTAATTGCCCTTGAGAAGGTGGTGGTGAGCTTCCTTCTTGAACCACTCCAGTCCATGTGGGATAGGTACACCAACAGTGCTGTTAGGAAGGGAGTTCCAGGATTTCAACCCAGTGACAGTGAAGGAATGGCGATATAGTTCCAAGTCAGGATGGTGTGTGACTTGGAGGGGAACCTGCAGGTGGTGGTGTTCCTATGCATCTGCTGCCCTTGTCCTTCTAGGTGGTGGAGGTCACGGGTTTGGAAGGTGCTGTCTAAAGAGCCTTGGTGCATTGCTGCTGTGCATCTTGTAGATGGTACACACTGCTGTCACTGTGCGTCGGTGGTGGAGGGAGTGAATGTTTGTGGATGGGGTGCCAATCAAGCGCGCTGCTTTGTCCTGGATGGTATCGAGCTTCTTGAGCTGCACCCATCCAGGCAAGTGGAGAGTCTACCATCACACTCCTGACTTGTGCCTTGTAGATGGTGGACAGACTTTGGGGAGTCAGGAGGTGAGTTACTCGCCGCAGGATTCCTAGCCTCTGACCTGCTCTTGTAGCCATGATATTTATATGGCTATTCCAGTTCAGTTTCTGGTCAATGGTAGCCCCCAGTATGTTGATAGTGGGGGATTCAGCGATTGTAACGCCATTGAATGTCAAGGAGAGAAGGTTAGATTCTCTCTTGTTGGAGATGGTCATTGCCTGGCACTTGTGTGATGCGAATATTACTTGCCACGTATCAGCCCAAGCCTGGATATTGTCCAGGTCTTGCTGCATTTCTTCATGGACTGCTTCAGTATCCGAGGAGACATGAATGGCGTTGATCATTGTGCAATCGTCAGCGAACATCCCCACTTCTGACGTTATAATTGAAGGAAGGTCATTGATGAAGCAGCTGAAGATGCTTGGGCCAAGGACATTACCCTGAGGAATTCCTGCAGTGATGTCCTAGAGCTGAGATGATTGACCTGCAACAACCACAACCATCTTCCTTTGTGCTAGGTATGACTCCAACCAGAGGAGAGCTTCCCCCCTGATTCCCATTGACTTCAGTTTTGCTAGGGTTCCTTGATGCCATACTCAGTCAAATGCTGCCTTGATGTCAAGGGCAGTCACACTCACCTCACCTCTTGGGTTCAGCTCTTTTGTCCATGTTTGAACCAAGGCTGTAATGAGGTCAGGAGCTGAGTGGCCCTGGTGGAACCCAAACTGAGCGTCACTGAGCAGGTTATTGCTATGCAAGTGCTGCTTGATGGCACTGTTGACAACACCTTCCATCACTTTACTGATGATCGAGAGTAGACTGATGGGGCAGTAATTGGCCGGGTTGGATTTGTCCTGTTTTTTGTGTATTAGACATATCTGGGCAATTTTCCACATTGCTGGGTGGATGCCAATGTTGTAGCTGTGCTGGAACAGCTTGGCTAGGGGTGCGGCAAGTTCTGGAGCACAGGTCTTTAATACTATTGCCTGAGTGTTGCCAGGACCCATAGCCTTTGCAGTATCCAGTGCCTTCAGTTGTTTCTTGATACCATGTGAGTGAATCAAATTGGCTGAAGGTTTGCATCTGTGATGCTGGGGACATCAGGGGGAGGTGGTGATGTTGGCATCGGTGTCCAGGGCACTCGCCTGAAACAGGCATTAAGCTCTATGCATATGCAAGTAGGAGGACTAATGCCTCTTTGAGGTCCCCTTTGCAAAATTAGATGCTGCAGGACTGCAGCATGAGTCAGTCACGCTGTGATCAGTTTTTCAGGAGCTAGGGGCTGTTGGAGGTTTCCACTGCAAAAGTAAGTGTCAATTTATTGTACTTGGCTTATTGTAGAGCCAGGACGACCATTCCTGCTAATGGCAATCGCATAATAGCTCTTGATTGCCTCCAGCAGCAACCCCGCCCCCACCCCACCACCACTCTTGTCACAATCTTGGTTGGCATCCGAGCTGGTCGATTTTGCTGCCTCCTGAGATCAGTGACCTGCCTCTGGGGCCGCAGCTGGTACCTGCAGCTTGCTGGTACCAAGCAAATGAGGTAAGCAGACCAAATGATCGTGCACCTAAGGTTGGCTTCATTAGGTGATCAAGGTAGACTGAACCAGGATTGTGTCCCAATTTAGGCACAATCCAGTTTTTAGGTCCACATTTCGAATAGTACCTGTATTACTGGACTCTCTGTACAGAGTTTCCCATCATCCCAAAATTGTGAATACTGCAGTCCAGATATGAAGAAAGAATGGTGGAAGGAAGGAAAATTAATACTTTAGTATTGAATGTTCTTACATGCAACAATGCATGAATATATTTTATGTTATCCAATTTGCAAATCAGCAGCTGTTGAGCCTTATTTTATTGGATTAGAGTCCTGTGTCAGATCCTAGTTAGCCCATTACTAACACATCTAAAAATCATTAGTGAATTTATTACAGTTGCAGAACTAAAAGCAGAGAGCAATTTTAACAAAATTGTTTTTAAAATTGGTCTCAGCTTTTAGTTCTGCAATTGTAGAATGAACATATTAGATCTTCTGTCACTGTAAACTATATTGCTTTCCCTGATGACAATGTGAATGACCCCACTGGTGGAATAGAGTCTGTTTGTTCTTTTTATTAATTCTTGCGATCTGGGCAAGGCTGGCATTTATTATCCATTCCTAGCTACCCTGAGGAGATATTTGTGGAACTGCTTCTCAAACACAGCAGTCAGTGTGGTAAAGGTCACAATGCTGTTAGGTAGGGAGTTCCAGGTTTTTGACCAAATGCTGATGGAGGAACTGCAATATATCAGGGCTTTTTACAGCTTGGAGGGCAACTTAGAAGCAATGGCATTCCCATGGACCTGCTGCCCTTGTCCTTCTAGGTGGTGGAGGTCACGGGTTTAGGACATGCTACCAAAGAAGCCTTGGCAACTTGCTGCAGTGCATCCTGTAGATAGTAAACACTTGTGGTGGAGAGGATGTTTAAGCTAGTGAACAAAATGCCAAATCAAGTGGTCTACTTTGTCCTGAATGGTGTCAAACTGCAGAAGTGTTATTACAGCCGCAGGCTTCCAGGAAACTGGAAAGTATTCCATCACACTCCTAACTTGTGCTGTGTAGGTAATGACGAGGTTTTGAGGAGTCAGGAGGCGAGCCCTTGTCACAGAATACCCAGCTTTTGACCTGTTCAAGTCGCCACAACATTTGTGTGCCAGGCCAACTTGAATTTCTGGTCAATGGTGACCCTCTGAATGTTGATGGTGGGGAACTACAAAGGTAAGAGAAGAGGTGGTTGGACTTTCTCTTGTTGGAGATGTTTATTGTCTGGTATTTGTGTGGCATGGATGTTACTTGCCACTTATCAGCCCAAATTTGGATGTTGCTCAGGTCTTGCTGCATGGATGGACTGCTTGATTATCTGAGGAGATGCAAATGGAACTGAACACAGTGCAATCATCAGTGAACATCCCCAGTTCTGACTTTGTGCTGGATGTAAGGTGGGCCCAGGTCTAGGTACAGTATCTGTAAAATCATGATATCTGGAGGGTCTAGAGCATGAGGAGGAGTAGCAAGGAAGAAACCACATAGCAGGAGCAGCTATCAGAAGAGGGAGAAGGAGGAGAGCAGCACTGCATAGGAGGGCACATCCAGGTAGGATATTCAGGGAGCACTTCTCCTACAGGAACAATGTATGAGGTAGCCTTCTCTTCACTAAGGAGTCTGTTACTGAGCTATGCCACCTGCTGCAGCCACAAACTAAATTTTGCCCTATGGCATGGATAGTGCTACCTGTGGTTGTCAAGTTCACTATTATCCTCAACTTTTGCCATGGGCTCCTTTCAGGCTGCAACATATAACATGAGCCACATCTCACAGCTTGCATTACACAGATGTATCAGGTAGATCAGTGAGGTTTTCTATGCCAGGAGAACACCTACGTCTCTTTGAGAAAGGGAACAGAAGAGGGAAGGAAAGGGGCAGCAATCACCTGTGCCCTTACCAGCCAGAGATCTCAAAGGCCAGCTCATTGAGAAGCACGTCATCTAAATTATCCCACCCATTCCCCATCCCCAACAGTTGCACCATCCTTACCACCACCATCGAATTGCCCTCCTTCTTTCCAGACCTACTGGTCATGCCTTCAAATCACTACAAAGATAAACACCAAATTCCAAATCCAGAACAAAAACCAAATTTATCAAATATTCTGACAGCTTTGCTCGACATGATTAAGGCTGTGATTATACTAGAACTTTACAATAGAATAGCAGAGAATTTGTTTTCAGCCACCCTTCCAATAAAATTTCATAAATACCTCTTCACCCTATCAGCTCTCTGCTGTTCCTCCAGGTATGAATGCATTAGGGATTTAATTAGCACTGTGTTTATGAGGAGATGATTCAATTAACTGCAAGATGGGAGAAACAAACACATTTAAGACACCTGATGATGTTCAATCAGCATGTACTAGAGAATATAAATTAAGATAATCATAGTTTCCCTTGGAGGAAAGTCATGGTAATATTAAAACAGAGCTACAATTACCATGCTCTATCAAAAGTGATTTATTCGGATGTTATTGTAGTTGGTTTCATGTTAACATGTTTGCTGTTTTTGGCCCTGGGCACCATATCAAGCATTAAACTGGATATAATTTAAACATTACTTCATTCTTTTTAAATACTTACAAGTGCATTTATCAGTGAGCTATTCAAGGCATAAAGAAAAATGTTGCATTATAGTTAGCTGAAAGCAGTGAAGTAAATCTTATCAGCAATTTTGATCATCACTCAGAGTTCACCCATTGATGCCTGCAGCAGCATTGCATTATTGGTATTTAACACATGAAAGAACTTTACGTTGATCACTTATTTTAGGGACATTGTTCTGAATAGGACTTCACTAGAGAGATATCTATTTTAATTGTTTTATTCTGGTCCCATATGGTGCTTGTTGATTTGAGCTTAAACATTGATAAGGGCTTTCCACTTCATCGTTTGCCCACAATTATCTGCCCATTGAGGTGAACGAAGGAAAATCATGGGGATGGCAAGCACAGAAGTGGGAAAGCTCCAGCTGTTTTCTAAATGCAAGATGCAAATGTCTGACATAACAATAAGCATAAAATTCTTGTACAGCATTCTAGCAACCAGTCCCATCACCTATCACAATTATCTTTTCACTATCTGATGCTGCCTTTTCAAACACTGTGGGAGCTGATGACTTGAAGACATCCATGATAAATTAATTTTCATATTTCTATCTAACCATTTTAATATGAAGTTTGTTGCAAAAAATACACTTCACTTATTAACCTCCAGTCTTAAAGAGAGAATTATGCAGCTACTAATCTTACAGAGTGAAGAGTGTGCTCGTGCCTAAGGAAGAAAGCTTTTAGCAGCTGGTGTTTTATTTTGCCTGTCTTCGTCAGGCCATTGAATTTTGTCTAGCAGTCGGGGTGAGAGAGGTAGTGATCAGTACCACTGTTATCTCATGGCACGTGGCACGCAAAACACTTTTTTGTGTTGCAGCACCCTCCCATGAACACTCAGCAGGCCTTCTCTGCTTTGTTGCATCTCACCCAGAAGAGTTTGTATGTTGCTGTCATTAAAATGTTATGCTCTTTATTTTTATCTCCTTTCAATGCCCTGCTTCCATCTTTGGGGGATTCTGCTAAGTTTCCCACTTGAAGACATGCTTTGAAAGTGTCACAAAATCTCACATGACCCTTCTACCAGACACATACCTACTATTTACCTCCTTATTCCAAAGTGTTCACAACTTATGTACTGCACCCCCATCCGTTCCAGACAATTTCCACCCCTCAGCACAGTACTCCCATGTGACAGGGGAGTTGCGTTCAGTCAATGTCAAAGGGTGTGTAAATGAGCTGACTCCACGATTTACAACTAGGTGAGCACTGGAGACAATTGTCAGGTGGAAGCGCCTTCTGCGGGACACAACATTGGCATAAATGGCCTCCTGCATTTTCAGGAATGATACCAGTTTGCATTTGGCAAATCCAGATTGCTTACCGGGAAATCATGGGTTTGTATTTAGCAGGTGCTGAAAAGGTAGACTAGATTTTCAGTTAAATCAAGTTCAAAACAGCCAGGTACTGATGGAATCTGATCTCCTCATTGCCTTACAACCCAAATCCTATTTTAATTTGCATCTAACTAATGCCATTGCCAACATTATCTTTATTTCTGTTTATTTTTATTGTATTTGTGTTTACACTTTATATTGATATTCTGCATCCAGTTGTAAATAGCTCATCGTGCTGAGACCCCACCAGAACCAGCTATATTTAGTGTTGACCCTCTGCCCCCATGTGGTTGTTGTGCAGTAAACAAGCTGATCAGAAACCTATCTGTGTTCATTTTATGCAGCACAGTGAAGCACAAAGTGTCATGCTCTCTGCATCTGCTTTGCATCCACAGCCACAGAGTTCAATCTGTCAGATGGTTGCTAATGACCACAACTTTCCCCATCTATCTGACAATTCAATGTGAACCAGTTAACAGGATCAGTGTGGTGCAACTTAAAGGTAGGAACGAACGTGCTGAGACTATGGATAAAAAGGGGCAATCAAATACTTATATCTATCATCTTACTAAATTGTACAGTCCATTTACACCGTAGCTAATTCATATTTTAAAATCTATAATTGCTCCAAAATGAAGAATACTTATCTTGATTATCATCATATTTGCTAGTAGAGTTTTGAACCTGGATCTGCAAGGACTATGTTTGGGTCAGCCAAAGTTCCAGTGTACCTTTGTTTTCATGAATTAAGTCATATGATTGTAATTTTATTACAATATGATCTATTTCTGATTGTTACTGCTGCTGCTGGTAGCACTGAATGGAGAGTGGGGGAATTGGGAAATCGCTGATGCAGAAACCACTTGCTGGGTCTCCCCTCATGATGCAGCAGGTGCACAGTTTCAAAGCTGGGAGAAGTGTAAAGTGGGCAAAAAGAAGCTTTCACCAAAAACAGTTAAAGATTTCACAGCAATATTAAAGTTTAGTATAATCACGTGTTCCTCAGGACATCCACAATACGTAACCTCATGACCCAGCATATCCCTCACTCTACCGATATCATCAAGCCAGGGCACCAAAGAGAGTGTAGGAGAGCATGCCAGGAGCAGGACCAGGTGCCAACCTGGTCAAGCTACAACACAAGACTACTGCAAAATAGTGGAAACAACATGCTATAGACTGAGCTAAGCAACCCCACACCCAACTGATCAGATTAAAGCTCTGCAGTCCTGCCACATCCATTCATGAATGGTGGTGAACATTTAAAGAACTAACCAGAGGAGGAGGCTCCAAAAACATCAGCATCCTCAATGATGGCAGAGCCCAACACTTCAAAGCAAAAGTCAAGGCTGAAGCATTTGCAACCATATTCATCTAGAAGTGCCAAGTGGATGATCCATTCAGCCTCCCCTGAGGTCCTACCATCACAGATGCCAGTCTTCAGCCAATTCAATTCACTCCATGTGATATCAAGAAATGGCTAAAGACACCGGATACAGGAAAGGCTATGGGCCCTGACAACATCCTGGCAGTTGTACTGAAGAATTGTGCTCCAGAACTAGCCATACCCTTAGCCAAGCAGCTCCAGTACAGCTACAACACTGGTATCTACCTGACAATGTGGAAAATTGCCCAGGTGTGTCCTCTCCAGAGAAAGCAGGATAAACCCAATCTGGCCAATTACCAGCCTTTACCGTAAAAGTCTCCTTTTAATCATTAGCAAAGTGATGGAAGGTACTGTCAACTGTGTAAGACTCTTAAAAAAGGGGGCTCACTTCCCTCTAAGGTCCTGACCACATCCTAAGTATCAATCACACAAAACAGACTTTGGATACCATTTCTACTTTATGTGGAACACCTTTATTAACTTACAACACCAGTTTCTTAGTAGACCCGCATACAGAAACTCGCTCCCAGGTAGTCAGATCCGCTGGACAATGTCTTCCGCACAACTTCCTGTGACTGTCCAAGTCACAGTTCCCGGCTGCAGCAACAATGTCCTTGTGAGCTGTGGCTTTATACCCTTTCTGACCCTGATCCCTTGACAGATAAGATAACGTCTTGAATTGGGTCATCCGATTGGGTTTCAGTGCCTTATCAATCCCACCCTGGCTATGCAAGACCACCTGCATGTGGTCATATCCGGCTCTCAACAGGGGGAGTCTTAGGTGCATACCATCCATAGATGTGATATCTGCATCATGATCAGGCAAGAAGGAAACCATTCACACATATTTCAAAAGGCCATTGTCCATGAGAGTGGTTGTAGACAGGCTGTTTGATGATCTAACAGCCCAGGTTATCACATCAGTGGCGTGTCCTGATTTGTCTGCCTGTGTGTGTATATGTGGGGGTCCCAGTTCACTTACATTGTCTTTTATTTTTAAAAAGTTCAATATGAACCCCAGCGATGATGTCTTCGGTCAAAATTCTTCTCCCTTCATCCCGATGTCCTTCGCCTCCACGTCTTCACCACTGGGTGAGCTCCACATGCTGGCCCACACCACAACTGGTTACATTTTACTTAGGAACAGAAATGCAGAGATATTAACAAATGCCTCACAGAATAACAAAAATACAAGAGATATCCAAATGCCTTACAACAGTGCTATTAAGCAGCACTTAGCAAAAACCTGCTCTCAACACTTAGTTTTGGCTCCACCATGGCCACTCAGATCCTCACCTCATTACTGCCTTGGTCCAAACATGGACAAAAGAGCTGAATTCCAGAGGTGAGGTGAGAGTGATGCTCTTGACATCAAGGCAGCATTTGACTGAGCGTGGCATCAAGGAGCCCGAGCAAAATTGAAGTCAATGGGAATCAGGAGAAAACATTCCACTGGTTGAAATCATACCTAGCACAAGGAAAATTGTAGTGGTTGTTGGAGGCCAATCATCTCAACCCCAGGATATCACTGTAGGGTCCTCAGGATAGTGGCCTAGGCTCAACCATCTTCAGCTGCTTCATCAATGACCATCCCCCCTTGACATTCAATGGCATTAGTATTGCTGAATCCCCCACTATCAACATCCTGGGCATTACCATTGACCAGAAACTGAACTGGACCAGCTGTGGTTACAAGAGCAGGTCAGAGGCTGGGAATTCTGTGGCGAGTAATTTATTTCCTGACTCCTCAAAGCCTGTCCACCATCTACAAGGCACGTCAGGAAATGAGATGGAATACTCTCCATTTGCCTGGTTGAGTGCAGCTCCAATAATACTCAAGAAGATCGGCACTCCATGCACCACCTTAAACATTCACTCCCTCCTCTGCCGCCACACGGTGGCAGCAGTATGTACCATATAAAAGATGCACTGCAGCAACTCACCAAACTTCCTTCAACAGCACTTTCCATACCTGCAACCTCTATCACCTAGAAGAACAAGGGCAGCAGTCGCATGGGAATACCACCACCTCCAAGTTCCCTCCAAGCTACACACCTTCCTAACTTGGAACTATATCACTGTTCCTTCACTGTCACTGGGCCAAAATCCTGGATCTCCCTTCTTAACAACACTGTTGGTGTACCTACAGCAGTTCAAGAAGGTGGCTCACTACCAACTTCTCAAGGACAATTAGGCATGGGAAATAAATGCTGGCCTTGCCAGCAATGCTCACATCCCATGAACAAATTTTTAAAAAGGAGTAAATGCAGAAGCTGACTGCTGGGTCTCAGTGGGAGTCTCTCTTCTATTGTAAGTAAGCAAGCTGCAAATTTAGAATAGAAAATCATAGAATCATAGAAAGTTTAAGGCACAGAAAGAGGCCACTTGGCCCATTATGTCTGTGCTAGATGAAAAACAATCCACCCATTCTAATCCCACCTTCCAGCATTTGGTCCGTCGCCCTGCAGATTACAGCACTTGAGGTGCATATCCAGACTCCTTTTGAATGAGTTGAGGGTTTCTGCCTCAACTACCCTTACAGGCAGTCAGTTCTAGATGCACCCACCCTCTGGATGAAAAAGATTTTCATCATCTGCCCTCTAATTTTTCTACCAATCACTTTGAATCAATGCACCCTAGTCACTGACCTCTCTGCTAAGGTGTATAGGCCCTTCACCTCCACTCTATCAGGCCCCTCAAAATTTTGTACATTTCAATCAGATATCCCCTCAGCCTTCTCTGTTCCAAGGAGAACAACCCCAGCCTATCCAATCTTTCCTCCTGGCAACATTCTCATAAATCTCCTCTGTACCCTCTCTAGTGCAATTACATCCTTTCTGTAATGAGGTGACCGGAACTGCACACAGTACTCAAGTAGTGGCCTAACCAATGAGTTATACAGTTCCAGCATAACCTCCCTTCCCTTATATTCTATACCTCGGCTAATAAAGGTAAGGATTCCATATGCCTTCTTAACCACCTTATCGACCTGTCCTGCTACCTTCAGAGGTCTGTGCACATTCACTCCAAGGTGCCTCACTTCCTCTTCACTTCTCAGTATTTTCCCATTAATCCTGTATTCCTTTGCCTTGTTTGACCTCCCCAAATGCATCACCTTACGTTTCTCTGGGTTGAATTCCATTTGCCACTTTTCTGCCCAACTGACCAGACCATCAATATCTTCCTGCAGCCTACAGCTATCTTCCTCGCTATCTACCACATGGCCAATACTTGTGGCATCTGCAAACTTCTTGATCAGGCTCCCTACATTTATGTCCAAATCGTTAATATATACCACAAAAAGCAGGAGACCCAGTACTGAGCCCTGCAGAATGCCATTGGAAACAGCTCTCCAGTCACAAAAGCACCCATCAACAATTACCCTTTCTTTCCTGCCACTGAGCCAATTTTGTATCCACCTTGCTGCATTTCCCTGGATCCCATGGGATTTTATTTTTTTAACCAGTCTGCCATGTGTGACCTTGTCAAAACCCTTGCTAAAATCCATATTCACCACATCAACTGCACTACCCTCATCTATCTTCCTTGTTACTTCTTCAAAAAATTCAATCAAATTGGCCAAACAAGATCTTCCCTTAACAAATCCATGTTGACTATCCCTGATTAACCTATGGCTTTCTAAGTGACAGTTTATCTTGTGTCTCAGAATAGATTTCAAAAATTTGCCCATTACTGAGGTTAGACTGACTGGCCTGTAATGATTTGGTCTATCCCTCGCTCCCTTTTTAAACAGAGGTACAACGTTCACAGTTCTCCAATCCTCTGGCACCACACCTGTATCCAGTAAGGACTGGAAAATGATGGTCAGACCTTCCGCTATTTCCTTTCTTGCTTCTTTTAACAGCTTGGGGTACATTTCATCCGGCCCTGGTGATTTGCCAACTTTCAAGGATGCTAATCCCATTAATACTTCCTCTCTCCCTATGTTTATCACATCCAAAACTTCACACTCCTCCTCCTTAACTACAATATCTGCATCATCCCCCTCTTTTGTGAAGACAGACGCAAAGTATTCATTAAGAACAACATCAACATCTTCTGCCCCTACACATACGTTACCTTTTTGGTCTTTTATGGGCCCTACTCTCTCCTTAGTTATCCTCTTACTCTTAATGTATTGATAAAACATCTTTGAGTTCACCTTGATTTTGTTTGCCGATATTCTTTCATGCCCTCTCTTTGCTTTCCTAATTTCCTTTTTGATTTCACCCCTTCACTTTCCATACTCCTCTCAGCTTTCTGTAGTATTGAATTTTTGGTGTCGGACATAAGCTTTCCTTTTCTGCCTTATCGTACCCTGTAGGCTCCTTGACATCCATGGGGTTCTAGATTTGGCCGTCTCACCCTTTTTATTTGTGGGAACATGTTTACTCTGAACCCCTTGAATCTCCCATTTGAGTGCCTCCCACTGCTGTAACACTAATTTACCTTCAAGTCGCTGTTTCCAGTCCACTTTCACTAAATCACTCCTCAGTTTAGTAAAATTGGCCTTGCTCCAATTGAGAACTCTAATTCCTGTTCTATCCTTGTCCTTTTCCATAATTATGTTAAAACTGTTATGAATTATGATCACTACCACCAAAGTGCTCTCCCACTGCCACTCCTTCCACCTGCCCAGCCTCATTCCCGAAAATTAAGTCTAAAACTCTTGGCCAACTCTTGTTGGACTTGCTACATACTGGTCAAAAAAGTTCTACTGAATGCACCTCAAGAATTCTGCTCCCTCAATTCCTTTCACACTAAAACTATCCTAGTTAATATTGGGGTAGTTAAAATCCCCTACTATTACTGCCCTATTGTTGTTGCACTTCTGAGAGATTTGCTTACATATCTGCTCTTCTATCTCCCTCTGACTGTTTGGGGGTCTATAGTACACTCCCAGCAGTGTGATTGCCACTTTTTTGTTCCTTAGCTCAATCAATATGGCCTCATTTGATGAACCTTCCAACATATCATCCCTCCTCACAGCTGTAATAGTTTCTTTGACCAAAATTGCCACTCCCCCTCCTTCTTATTCCCCTCCCTATCGCATCTGAAAACCCTGTAACCAGGAACGTTGAGCTGCTATTCCTCTCCCTCCTTAAGCCATGTTTCTGTAATAGCTATGATATCATACTGCCATGTGTCTATCTGTACCCTCTGCTCATCTGCTTTATTTGCTATACTCCTTGGATTGAAATAGATACCCTTGAGCACTGCCAAACTCTTTTTTTTAATTTTCTAACCTTGTTTCCTCTGTCTTCCAGACTCATCCATTAATTTTGTGCCTTCCATTTTCATTTCTGATTTTGTCCCAACTGAGTCTACCCTCAGTTCCCCACCCCCCGCCAACAGCACTAGCAAAATGTCCTGCAAGGAACTCAGTCCTGGCTCTGTTCAGGTGCAACCCATCTGGTCTGTATAGGTTCCATCTCCCCCAGAGCCAGTCCCAATGTCCCAGGAATCTAAAGCCCTCCCTCCTGCACCATCTTTCCAGCCTTGCATTCATCTGTCTTATCCTTCTATTTCTATACTCACTTGCAGTTGGCACTGGGAGTAATACGGAGATGACTACTTTTGAGGTTCTACTTGCCAATTTCTTACCTAGCTCCCTAAATTCTGACTGCAGGACCACATCCCTCTTTCTCCCTATGTCGTTGGTTCCGATGTGGGCCATAACTGCTGGCTGTTCACCCTTCCCCTTCAGGATGTTCTGCAGCCACTCAGTGACATCCTTGACCCTGGCAGCAGGGAGGCAACACGCTATCCTGGATTCACATCTGTGGCCACAGAAACGCTTGTCTGTTCCCCTGACTATTGAAACTCCTATCACTATGGCTCTTCCAGTCTTCCCTGTACCCCCTGTGCAGCTGAGCCACTGGTGGTGCCATGGACTTGGCTCTGGCTGCACTCCCCAAATGAAGCATCACTTTCCTCAGTATTCAGCACCCTGTTGGAGAGTGTGATGCACTTAGGTAAAGGCCTGCTACCCAACCCGAACCCGACGGGACCCGATGACATGTATCGGGTTCGGGTTGGGTCAGGTCACACTTCCAGGTCTGACTTTCAGGCTTGGGTCGGGTCGGGTCGGGTCCAGGTCAGGCCAGGTCCACGTTGGGCCGGCTGCGGGTCGGGCTAGGTCCAGGTCGGACACACACGGTACTACCTTTTGCATTTGCTGGAAGGGAAAGGGAAGTTAAGTAAGTAAGCATCAAAATTTGAAAAGCCTGCCTGAGCTGGGAGTCCGGGACGTCAAGGAGGGAAACGTGCATCCGGACTCCACAGACTCTGAGTCTGCGCAGTGAGCAAGTGAGTGTCTCTATGACGTCATCACGCTCATGCTGCAGCTTCCTTCCATTCCATCCATCCAAAAGTGGTAAGTACAGTGAGTGCACTATGGATGTAAAATGAATGCTGTCAACTGGAGAAAGTGAACATTCCAGTCGTCGGGTCGGGCTCAGGTCCAATGTGGTTCTGTCGGATTCGGGTCAGGTTTTTTTTTCCATAACCGAGCAGGCCTTTACACTCAGGGGTCTCCTGCACTACCTGCCTGATTCATTTTGACTGCCTGGCAGTCACCCATTCCCTCTCTCCCTACATACTCTTAAGTTGTGGGGTGACCACATCTATAAACATGCTATCCATGTGGCTCTCATTCTCATGAATGCACCACAGTGTCGACAGCTGCCGTTCAAGTTCCAAAACCTGGAGCTCAAGCTGCTGCAATTGACAACACTTTCTGCACAAATGATTCTCCAGGATACGGAAGCATCCTGGAGCTCCCACATAGCATAGGAGGTGCACTCTCGAAGTTGAAGCACCCTTGCCATTCCTTTATTTATTAGTTGACCCTTTGCTACTGCTAAAAAAAAGAAACCTTATCAATACTACAACACCTTCGAATTATTAATAAAACCTTACTAGTACTGATAAATTCTATTAATAATCAATACAGTTCACTAGTTAAAATAAACCTTGCTCCAAAAAAAAGATAATACTCACCAGCTACTCACTTGTTCCTTATTATTAATACTTAATCGTTTACTCGTTTTTAGTCTGCCAGTTGTTGAGATGCTATAATCCAGCTATTTACCTACACACCTTAACAGTAGGGTACTAACCTGGCTATTTACTGATACTCCCTTTATTTAACTGCTCCCTGCTCCGTGTTCCTCCCACAGGTCCGCTCCTGTCCACTGCTCTCCCGGAAGGTAAGTAATTTGTGCCGTGTTCCAAGCATCTGAGAACCAAGTGGACAATATGCATTATACAGGTTAATAGCATGTTAAGCTAACTTTGTGAGGTCAAATGATCATATGACAACAGTTAAAATTTTAAATAATGAGCAATTTAAGTAATAAAGTCTGCCCTAGTATGGGCATGCATGTAAAACTTCGAGAGAGGTACCTTCTAAAGGTTTAGTGGGACAGCCTCAGTAAGAAAATAGCATGGTGAGGAGAAACAGAGAGGAATGGATACTTTATCCAGATTCTTTATAGAGTGCAATGCTGACCCGCCACACCTCGGCACATTTGCTGAGAGTATTCATGTTTTTAAAATATATTTTCATGAGAGACAGCACCAGAAATTGAACACAATTTATACCACACTTGTTAGAAGCTCACAGGACAACAGTCTTGCTTATACTGTGTCTTTATTGAACTGTTGTCTGATGGCTGCCTACAATGAATGTCTCATGGTAGAGGTCATATGACTATGGCAAGCCAGGAGGCACATTAGTACAATATTGCATTTCTCTCCCAAACAACACTAATTCAAAACATCACAGGTCAAATGAAAAGACTTTACAATTGTCCAGAGGAACATGTTTTTTGTGTCATGCTCACGAAGGGAACAGTGATGAAATATGAAGTGAACTGGAGGAATTATGAAATAAAAGGCAACTGTTGAACTGAAATACAAGAAAATGGACACATTTGTGCCACAGACAAAATGGAGTAGAGATCAGGTGACCCCTCTTGTACTGTTCAATAAACATGTTTGTCTGTTGAAGATGAAACACATTATCTATGTCTGATTTAGCTTTGGGGAAAACAAATTGAAATAGAAAACAGCCCATTCCATGCTAACAACTCCTATCTGTAGGAATGGAGCTAACTAAGACTTTTGCAGACAGACTGACTCTGAAGCCAAGGCCAAAATACTAGGTGTGAAGCAACACCTATTTATCAGAATGGATCACATTCAGCCGCCATCATGTAACAATGGTTCCCAGATCCTGGAACATTGTATGAATCACCACAGGGGAGAGAGGCCTTAGTCACCTGACTGACACCCAAACCTGACAAGTTTCTACCTTAAAATGTATTACGCTGCAGAGAGAAGCCAGGTTTTATGCTGGGGGTTTCTAAGTCTAGAAAAAGTGATGCTGAGAACCCTGCATTGCCTTTTCTGTGGAAGCCCCACCGAATCTAGTGTCAATTAGGTACTTAAGTGGACAGCGGCGGGCCTTCCATGAGATCAAGGACCCCGGCGCCAGAGGTTCCACCCTCGGAGAGATGCCTGACAATCAGAGGCCAGCATCTCTTCCACTGAGCAGCGCCACCAAGGAGGTGGTGGCTGCTGCCAGTGGAGCACCTACACGAGGCCCAGGAGCATCGCTGGACCCAGGCCACAGGTAGGTCAGGGTGGGGGGGATCACATGGGGTGGGGGTCATGGGGGAGAGTGGTTTAGAGGGTCGTTAGCAAGGCAAAGCAGTGGCTCTCAGTAGCCCCCCCCCCCCTCCCGATGCCGGGTCCCTCATTCAGGCACTGTGTCTTTTAACAAGGGCTTCCCCCTAGAGCCGGGAAGCAGTCCACATAGTTTTCATGCCATGCTTCCCATGCATGATAGCTCTGCCCGCCGCATTGCTAATTTTGGCAGTGGTGGGATGAAGCCCTTAATTGGGCATTAATTGCCTTGTTAAGGACCTCAATCGGTGTTGGGGACTTAATTTTGGCAGATGTGGGAAGGTGGCGGGGTACCCACCTGCCACCATTCCACCTAATTTTATGTTCTCCCCACCTCCAAACTCATTGCCGAGGAGAGAATAAAATTCCCCCCAGAGAGGTAGAACAGCCAGAGAAGGTTCTCCAGCCATTATGGCTGTGAGACCATTTCAGCCAAGGAGCCCTGCTGACAGTATCTCTTAACTACTGCAACAGAGAGATTGCAAGGTGACTTTTGGAACTCCCTATCTGCAAAAGTGAACCAGGATTTCCATCATTGACTTTGGTTTGAAGCTTAACCACAAGGGGCCTGCGACACTTCAACCTTTTCAAGACAAAGAACATTCAGGCCTTCACCATTAAAAGATTTCCTCCTGAAAAGCTTCAAAAGGTTTTCTTAAAACAATGAACCCTTTTACCACAGTTGGACTCTAACTGCATGCTGCCACTCTACTCTCTATCTTTTCGTGTGTGTGTGCATGTGCGTGTGTGAATGTGTGAGTGGGTGATGTCGCAAACATTTTTCAATTATTATTTAAAATAAATATTTATCTTTCTTTTTTTAAACCTATAAGAAAACTTGTCATTTGTCTATTTATTTGACCCTTAAAACACTCAAGGACGAAAACACTATTTTTAAAACATTATCTGTGCTCAGCTGAGAGGTGAAAAGGGGAAGTCACGCACACCACTTCCCACCTATCCGTGACACTTGTATATCATCTTATTTACACTTTCCATAATTACTGTATCATTATACAGTCTGAATTATCCTTTATTGAGAAATTAGGATTACCTTAAGTAATTATATCATAGCCAAGGACTTAAATTTATTTGGTTCATTTATTTTTACTGTTGAAGCCAGATAAGGGTGAGAACTACCCCTTACACAAAAGATTGATTACACTGTTATGAAAGGAATGTCACCTCACTCCTTTTGCATCAAAGCAGGGAGTATTAAGATTAGCAATTTCATCTCTGCTGTTAGAATTTCCCAGTTCTCACAGCTATTCAAAGAATTCATTCCTTGTCAGTTGTACTTCATCCAATACTGTCAGATGGGCTATAGAGCGTTAAACTGGGATTTTGATATGAGTTAGTTCTGCTGTGAATCGGCTACTATACCCCTTGCTCATAATTAAAGTAAAAATCATCTTTCTAAAAGCACTCTGCATAATTGAGGTGAGGAAGAGGGATTTAAGAAGAGCGAACAATTGTACTTTTTAAGATTGGACTCAGTACCCTGCAGGATTTACAGCAGTGCACGTCTGACTTTCCAGCAGCAATGCATAACAAATTCACGGCTATCTGCAGAGGAACTCAAGAAGCAAAAGGGCAGAGCCAGACACACTAGCATAATGTCTCCACCTGAATGATCTTAGCATCATAATGGAGAATCTAGAATCATTCTGGTTGAAGCATATGTCTAATGGTATTTTTTCTCCATTACAGTTTGGTGGTTTCTAAGTGGGAATTAACCATGACTGCACTGGTCACCCAGCAGCTATCTGCCTATGTGAGCCTTCAAATAATGGAGGAACTGTAGACTGTGCCTAATGAAAATATCATGAGAACTTCCTGGATAATAGGCATTATGATTTGTATTATGATTCTCTGTAATACAACACCATAGATACATCATTTTAATATTAATTGATTAGAAGCCATATCTGTTCATGCAAGAAATGGTGTTGATGTGGGAAGACCTGATGGTCATAAGGGCACCATTTACTATGCTCAGGACTGTGTTCAGCTAATGCCTTCTTTCTGTCGGACAGTGATGAGGTAACAATGGCAAACAATCCCCTGTGACTTGACTTGATGTATTTAAGGACTGCAGATTGGTTGATCTAGCAGATGTTCCCCATGATGGTTTGGAAGAGTATGGCGACACAAAAATGTAATGCTGTTGGTAACCTTCACAACTAAGATAAAAAAGATACCTGCTAGTTAGCCTGGAACTCAGGGCATGGTGACAGCCTCTCACAGGCACAAAGAGAGATGTCCTCAGACATGCCTGGGAAGAATTGTTGAGGTCTATTAATGTGGCTTGTGGAGTTCTGATGTGTGTGGACATAGTGTTTGCACCTGCATTAGCATCCCCTCACAAAACTGTCTTCCTTATCTAGATTATGGAGCACTACAGAGATCGCCAAAGGAATCAACATCCTTTGCAATTTATTGGCTACAACTTCAATTGCAGCAGCAAGCATCATCAGTTGAGAAAGTATACACAAATGGTGTCGTCCACAACTAATTCAGGAAGTAATATACAAATAAACATCATTGCTTTTTTACAAAAAAATCTATGGGGCTTTAGTCCTCAGCCCTGGTCTACTAGCACAAGTGTGACAGGACAGGCACTCGTGACCCGAGTGGAGTATTTAGCATCAGCAGCAAGTCACAACAACAAAAACTTGCATTTATATAGCACCCTTAACATAACAAAATGCCCCAAGGTGCTTCACAGAAGTATTATCAGACAAAAGGAGACACCGAGCCACATAAGGATATATTAGTTCAGGTGACAAAAAAACTTGATCAAAGACGTAGGTTTTAGGAAAGCCTTAATTGAGGGGAGAGAGGCAGAGAGAAATTCCAAAGCTTATGACCAGGCAGCTGAAGGCAAGGCCACCAATGATAGAGTGATAAAAAATCTTTATTAATACAGTAGCAGGCATTCTGCCTTAAAATTGGTGCATCTTGAATGCCTAATAGAGGATGGTGGGGGAGTGGCAGGAAAAGCAGTGTTAGTCAGGTGCTGATGCTGCTGCTGACACCACCGGCCTAATTATTTAATTAGGCCCAGTTGACCACGTTTACGATGGTGGAGAAGCAGATTTTATTGAGGCTCCGAACTAGAAACCAAATCTTGACCACCTGATGGGCCTGAAAACTGCCCCGAGCAGGTCCCAAGCAATGTCCTTGTGGCAACATTGCACTCTGGCTGATTTACATCAGGAGCGTGCCACTGATCCTGTGAAAATTAGAGTGGGGCTGCTGGGGAGGCAGATGGTTACTCTCAACCTTTTCAGTAGAGATCTATCACAGAAGCACAGAACTGTTACAGCACAGAAGGAAGCCATTCGGTCTATCGTGTCTGCACCGGCTCTGAGTGATTTAGATGCAAGATCAACTTCAGCAGGCCAGGCTGATTGATTAGTCACAACACCATCCTTACATGAGCAAAATGAGAGCTGGGGGCAAAACCTGCCCAAAGAATGTGAAATTCAACGAGGACCTGATTTCCATAATTAGAATATTACAATGAGGTTGACTCTGGCTACTAGAGCAACCTTCCTTTGCCTGATACTTTACTTAGCTTTAATTATCGGTACATAATTCTGCCTAGCTGATTTCTCAACCCATGCCACCAGTGGAGCATTGCACAATATAGGCCATAATTTCCACTATCAATAGTGACAAATTTAATCTGTCACTAGTATGCACTTACTGATGGCCACTTCAACGTTAGTGAAATAAAAGCAAAATACTGCGGATGCTGGAAATCTGAAATAAAAACAAGAAATGCTGGAACCACTCAGCAGGTCTGGCAGCATCTGTGAAAAGAGAAGCAGAGTTAACGTTTCGGGTCAGTGACCCTTCTTCGGAACCCTTCCGAAGAAGGGTCACTGACCCGAAACATTAACTCTGCTTCTCTTTCCACAGATGCTGCCAGACCTGCTGAGTGGTTCCAGCATTTCTTGTTTTTATTTCAACCTCAGTGAAACCTGTCTTGACATACTCAACAATGCCCAGTGACAGGTCTTCAGTAGCATTGACTAAATAAGGCATGATATATTCAGTACTACCTCCTTCCTTGCAACAACATCATATATCATCCCTGTGTGTGCTCTCGAGATGACTAGTTGGCTCGGTTGACCCTATATTACTTCAAAATATTTGGCAAGCCAGTGTGACAGGAGATCAGATTTCATCAGAATGAACCATGCTCGTGAACTGAAAGCATTCATGTGCCACATACTGTGCACCTGTGGAATGTTTTGCTATTGATAACCTTAGACCTTAGATTAATTATCTGAAAGATCTAGAAGTATTCCTGACAATAATACCAATACACAATGTCAGTATAATGACTGCTTTATCCATTTTCTTCTCAATTTAACAGGGCAGAAAAGTGATGTCTGTTATATACACTGCCTGGATTCTGATTGCCATTCACAGCATTTACTGTGAAAAAAATTTATGTGAAAGCTATAATTATTCAGTTAGATGTAAGGTATTTTGTTAAACTTGAGAAGAATTATCCTGCAATTGACACTTCAGGTGCAGAGCAGCGCTTACAGGGATCGTTGGCTAGGAAGTCGTGGGCCTGATGTTCTGCCCGTTAATTTAAATGGATAGAAAATAAGGTATCATGAGCCCATGATTTCCTAGCCAGTGCTCTCTGCAAGTGTTGTGCTTTGTTTGCATTGGAAGAACCCAATCACAGAATCAGCCATCAGGATTAAAGAAATATAAGGTTGGATTTTCCTCCAGGGTGGTTTGGGACAAGACTTTCATCAGCTGTCCCAAACTCACCACCACCCTGGCTTATTTTCCTGGGTCAGGTCTCATTAAAGATGCAAGGCAGTTACCTTGCAGGATCCCTGCTCTATAGAGGAGTGCACCATTGTCAGGAAGTAAAATACACTGCTGCTGTTCCATAGGGATATCAGCTAAATTTGAAGAAGGCTGAGGCTGCCTGAGGACGGCAAACATATTTGCCTGAAATGGCTTGGGGAGAGCCCAACTGCAGACTGTCAGCTTGAAGCTTCTGGAAAGGGAGAGTTGGTAGAAGTAATTCCTCTCCATTCTGTTCCTTAAGCAAACTTTCTGCTAAAAACAGAAAATGCTGGAAATACTCCGATGAAAGGCCATCAACCTGAAATATGAACTCCACAGATGCTGACAAACCTGCTGAGCAGTTCCAGAATTCTCCGTTTCTATTTCAGATTTCCAGCATCCATAGTATTTTGCTTTTGTCCTCATTTGGTTTTACTTGGAGACAGTGGTACAATGTCAGACAGGTGGAGCAACAGGAAGCTTCTATATTTCCATTCCCGTTCTCATTTAAATAGCGTTATTATTGTAATATGAGGGTTTGCTTAAGCATCACAATGCAAGAAGTCAACCTTTAAGAAGGATGCACAGAATTCCCTGATCCTGCTGGCAGTTTTATATGTTAAGTGTTGGCTTACTAAACGAGGAGCCTCATCTGTCAGAAATTTGGGCCCTAATGGGGAAGTTTTTATGATGATGTCAAAGCATTAAGTAAAGATAAAGCTATTGTTGGAGTCTGTGGTATACATTAGGTGCCTCTATGTACAGACATTAACGACTAAAATGGGGGCTATAACACTGAGGCTTTTAGAAATGAGTATGGTGGAGATGGAGAGGTTTGAAACATTCAGTTGGGTTAGTTCAAACTGGACCCAGCTAAACCAATAAAATTGCAGTTGGTTTACTTACCACTGATTCTGTTATCAAGGGATAAACATGAAGAAAATGCAAGTCTGCATCAGAATAGTATTCAGATGGATGCCATGTGAAAGAAAACACACTTAGATGAAAACTGCTTTTTAATTCCAGGTATTACTAATTTATTCCAAGCACATTTATATTCAGATTTTTTTTTCAATCTAGAGCCTGAAATTTCTATCTTCATGAAAAATGCAAGGTTTCTACTTTCAGTAGAAAGCATTCTACTTTCAAGTTTGATTCGTGAAAAATGCAAGGTTTGCATTTTTCCCAAATCAAACTTGAAAGTAGAATGCAACAATGAAACTTGCCTTTCCTGCAAAAAAAAGATTTAATTAAAAAGGTAAAGATGCAATGTCAACCAATTAAAAGAGAGACCTACAGTAATCATTCTTTAACACCTCTCAGCATCTAATGAGTAACTGATATAAATTATCCCAATGTGTTAATCCAGTTGAGGATTAAGTAATTTGCCTCAATTTCCAGTTTCAGCCTTATTAACATATAATGAGGCCAGTTTTCAGAATGCATTCTCCTGCTGGGAGAAGCACGTACTGGGAAATCATGGACATTCTCCCTAAAACTTCCATCTGTAATGAGCAGTAGACATGAATTATACCTCCGATGGACTATGGATATTTTAAAAATTATTTTGAATTATTTCCAGCATTAAAATTCATTAAAAATGCTTTTAAGAGCCATTAAGGAAATTATTTTGAACCATCTTCAAGACATTAATTCTGAGCAGTGAGCAATGTGCTATCCCTTCGGAACTGTGGAGGCAAATGCACAACCTATGAAACAAACCTGACTAGTCTAATTCAGATTTCATACTTAAAACTAAATGAGGTGAATTCCCATGTGGTCAGTTGCATTGTTGTCATGTCATGAAAAATAAATGTTCACCCATCAGCAGACTGGAGAGATGCTGACAAGGATTTCCTGCATGAGCTCATTTGCACAGCCACTGCAGTAGTGATTGCTGAAAGTCCCATGTAAAACGAGTCTAAGCTGATAGAGTGTGTGGAAGTTGGAGTGCAGCCTTTAAAAAGACAGTCCAGCAGCTTGGACGATTGTCAGGTAAGGAAGGAGCAGTGCTTTGCTCACTCACATGACTCCTCAGATAACTTCACTGCACGTCTCATCAGTCACATACTTTAAGAATGCCCACGTAAGGATGCTGTACACCAAGCAACCAATCAAGGCAGTAGGGCCTGGCACACTGCAAAAGAACACTGCATTATTCTGACATCGATCTACAAGCCCTTCTGGGTGGCTGTGCCAACAAACCTTCCAGGAATATCACACATGCCACCTGGGTGCCAATGTTCTGCCTAAGGACTGCTGACCAGTGTCGCATGTGTAGGCTCTCCTCAGGAAGAGGCTGATAAGTAATTAAAAGCCAAATAAAAGGTGTACAAATTGTTTACAGAAAAAGAATCATTTTGTTACCAACAACTGCTGTTCCTTGAAATGTTTCCATTTACATCAATGATTTAGGAGGAAGATTTCCTCTGGTCTCTATGTATGAATGACATCGGCCACATAGCTGGAAGATTTCCTATACTTGCTTTTTTGAACAAAATCATAAATGTTTGAGAAAAAGAGTCAAAACAGTAATCACCATTTTAACTTACCTTGCTTCATACATAAACAATCACTACTCAGCTGAATTTTACCCAGTTAACAAATAATCAGCTTTTATTAATGTCATACTGAAAATAATCACATTGGCCAGATTTTGCAGTCAGCAATGAAGGAATGGCACTTGCTGCTGACCTCGAAGAAAACAGCCCACAAATATTTAGCAGACTCTGTCATATCGATTTCCCCTATTCTATTGTGACTTTCGATCTATAGGGGATCTGTGGCATCCAGGGAAAGTAACGTTAGCAAGCAAGCTGAGCAACCAATCAGATTCAAGAATTCTCACAGACAGCAAACCACAAAATAAAAAGCAGGGATAAAAACAGAAATATTCGACTGCTCAAGCAGCATCTGTGGAGAAAGAAACACAAGTTAACATTTCAGGTCTGGGACCTTTCATCGGAACTGGGAGAAGTTAGAAATGTAATAGGGTTTAAGCAGATGAAATGGGGGAGGAGGGAATAAAAGCAAAAGGGATGGTCTGTGAGATATGGTTGAGGGCTCTCCACTTCTTCCTTGAACAGAGGCCCAACCAATCTCCATCTAGCAACACCCTCCTCTGTCTGGCTGAACTTGTTCTCACATTGAACAACTGCTCCTTTAACTCAACTCACTTCCTCCAAATGAAAAGGTGTTGCTATGGGAGCCCGCATGGGTCTTAGCTATGCCTGCCTTTTTTGGGATATGTGGAACATTCCACTCAGACCTCCTCCCTCACCTCTTTCATTGATGACTGTATTAGTGCCATTTCCTGCTCTTGCTCTGAAACAGAAAACTTCAACAATTGTGTTTCCAGTTTCCATTCTTCTCTTATCTTCATACAGTCCATCGCAAACTATTCCCTTCCTCAACTTCTCTGTCTCCATTTCTGGAGTTAGGCTATCTACAAATATTCACTGTGGGCCTGCTGACTCCCGCGGTTGCCTCGACTGCATTTCCTTGTGCCCTGCTTTCTGTGAGGATTCTGTTCAGTTCTCCCAGTTTCTCCATCTCCATTGCATCTGTTCTGGTGGTGCAGCCTTCTGTATTAGTGCATATAATCTGTCTTCCTTTTTCCTCGGCCAGGGACTCTACCCCCACCCCGTGGTTAATGGGGGCCTCAACCGTGTCCTTCTCATTTCCTGTACTTCTGCTCTCACCCCTTTCAGATGGCAACTGTTCGTCATTCTACCATTCACACCTCCTTCAGACACATCTTTTGTTTCTTTACTTGTTCCGTTACCACTCCCTTTGTCCTTGCACCATCAATTCTTTTGTGATTTAATCTCTCCTGTCTTCCACCCTATCAGAGACCTTCCCTTTTATTCTTTTTCCACCATCCCCTATTTCACCTGCTTAAAACCTATTACATTTCTAACTTTTTCCAGTTCCAATAAAAAGTCTGTTTCCCTCTACACAGATGCTACCAGACCTGCTGTGTATTTCCAGCATTTTCTGTTTTGTAGTATCAGATTTCTTCTAAGACTTGAACGCATGTGAGAGCAGCAGGGAGAAGAAGATCACAAACAGTATGGGTGCAAGAACACAGCCCTGTTTCACACCACTCAGGATAGGAAAGGGGTCTGATGAGGCACCGCTATGCTGAAATGTGCCTTTCATATTGTCATGGAATGAGGTGATGATACTTAGTAGCTTTGGTGGACATCCGATCTTTGCAAGTATTCTGAAGAGACCACGTCTGCTGACGAGGTCAAAGGCTTTGGTGAGATCTATGAAAGCAACATAGAGGGGCATCTGTTGTTCGTGGCATTTCTCCAGTAGCTGGCGAAGGGAGAAAAGCATGTCAATGGTGGATTTCTCTGCTCGAAAGCCACACTGTGCCTTAGGGTAGACATGCTCAGCCAGCTTCTGGAGCCTGTTTAAAATGACTCAAGCATTTTACAGAAAGCAAAATAAAGATTGGAACATGCCCATGGGATTAAGGTAGAAGCTGAAATATCAAACTTAAAAAAATTTTATGAATTTAACAATCAATGGAATTTATATTATGAAATGGAGAGAATGACACTTCCCAGAACGCTTGTTATGGGAAGATAATGCTGGAGCCTATCTTTACTCAGTTTCACACTTATTGTGGAGTAAAAAGATTACAGACATGGAGTTCCTCACTCAAACCCTTCACCAGTCTCTGTAAGTGTCAGCTTATGTGCTCAAGTCAGACCCCAATTAACACCCTCCACCTGCATATAATCAAACAATTGATACGCAATTAACAGATTAACAGATTCCCTTCTTTCTTTTATAATACAACGTGGATGAACATGCTCAAACAACATTTCAAAATAAATTCCATATTTCTTTTGGGCCTCCTTATCTCGAGAGACAATGGATACGCGCCTGGAGGTGGTCAGTGGTTTGTGAAGCAGCGCCTGGAGTGGCTATAAAGGCCAATTCTGGAGTGACAGGCTCTTCCACAGGTGCTGCAGAGAAATTTGTTTGTTGGGGCTGTTGCACAGTTGGCTCTCCCCTTGCACCTCTGTCTTTTTTCCTGCCAACTACTAAGTCTCTTCGACTCGCCACAATTTAGCCCTGTCTTTATGGCTGCCCGCCAGCTCTGGCGAATGCTGGCAACTGACTCCCACGACTTGTGATCAATGTCACACGATTTCATGTCGCGTTTGCAGACGTCTTTATAACGGAGACATGGACGGCCGGTGGGTCTGATACCAGTGGCGAGCTCGCTGTACAATGTGTCTTTGGGGATCCTGCCATCTTCCATGCGGCTCACATGGCCAAGCCATCTCAAGCGCCGCTGACTCAGTAGTGTGTATAAGCTGGGGGTGTTGGCCGCTTCAAGGACTTCTGTGTTGGAGATATAGTCCTGCCACCTGATGCCAAGTATTCTCCGAAGGCAGCGAAGATGGAATGAATTGAGACGTCGCTCTTGGCTGGCATACGTTGTCCAGGCCTCGCTGCCGTAGAGCAAGGTACTGAGGACACAGGCCTGATACACTCGGACATTAGGTACAAAGTATTCCATTGTGCACCTCCTCTAGCACCCATAACAATTTCTTTGTACTAGCATTTCTTTTTGTGAAACAATTACGTAGCTGATGACTTGCATCTCTCCATTTAAATTTGGAGATTTTCTTTCTCTCCAGCATTTGTTTCAATCCAGCAAGGGCAATGCATTTTCTCACTCACATTTTTTGTAAAGTGCACATTGCCCCACGAAGAACAATTATCCAATAACATTCAATGGGTATCCAATCTTCAGTCTGTCCCTTGTTCATAATTTCACCCAAAATATTTAACAAATGGAACCCCATATCCACTGCCTCCACAAGACCCAGTGTTACTGCAGCTGAAGTGCTTTTAATGACCTGTTTACTTTCTTAGCCTCCCACTCAGCTCCTGACCTCATTACAGCCTTGGTTCAAACATGGACTAAAGGGTTGAACTCAAGAGGTAAGATGAGAGTGACTGCTCTTGACACCAAGGCAGCATTTGACCAAGTATGGCATCAAGGAGCCCTAGCAAAACTGAAGTCAATGGCAATCAGGAGGAAAACACTTTGCTGGTTGGAATCATACTTAGCACAAAGGAAGATGGTTGTGGTTGTTGGAGGTCAATCATCTCAGCTCCAGGACATCACTGCAGGAGTTCCTCAGGGTGGTGTCTGAGGTCCAACCATCTTCAGCTGCTTCATCAATGACCTTCCTTCCATCATAACGATCAGAAATGGGGATGTTCGCTGATGATTGCACAATGATCAGCACCATTCATGACTCCTCAGATACTGAAATAGTCCATGTAGAAATGCAGCAAAACCTGGACAATATCCAGGCTTGGGCTGATAAGTGGCAATTAACATACATGCCACACAAGTGCCAGGCAATGACCATCGCCAACAAGAGAGAATCTAACATCTCCCCTTGACATTCAATGGCATTACAATCACTGAATCCCCCACTATCAACATCCTGGGGGTTACCATTGACCAGAAACTGAACTGGAGTAGCCATATAAATACTGTGGCTACAAGAGCAAGTCAGAGGCTAGGAATCATGCAGCGAGTAACTCACCTCATGACTCCCCAAAATCTGTCCACCATCTACAAGGCACAAGTCAGGAGAGTGATGGAATTGACTGGATGTGTGCAGCTCCAACAACACTCAAGACGCTCAACACCATCCAGGACAAAGCAGCCCGCTTGATTGTCATCCCATCCACAAACATTCACTCCCTCCACCAGTGACGCACAGTGGCAGCAGTGTGTACCATCTACAAGATGCACTGCAGCAACGCACCAAGGCTCCTTTGACAGCACCTTCCAAACCCACGATCTCTACCACCTGGAAGGACAAGGGCAGCAGATGCATGGGAACACTACAACCTGCAAGTTCCCCTCCAAGCCACACACCATCCTAACTTGGAACTATATTGCCATTCATTCACTGTCGCTGGGTCAAAAGCGTGGAACTCCCTTCCTAACAGCACTGTGGGTATACCCACCCCAAATGGACCACAGCGGTTCAAGAAGATGGCTCTCCACCACCTTCTCAAGAGCAATTAGGGATGGGCAATAAATGCTGGCCTAGCCAGTGACGCCCACATCCCAGGAACGAACAAAAAAATATATATATTTAAAGGCCCCACAAGCCTGACTCCCAATCTTAAATTCTGCCCTAATCTTATTAATAACATATTTTTCAAAATCCGCAGTACCACCCCAAAAAAAACCATCAACGTGCATTATGAAGATGTCTGAAAGTTTCGCTTTATGATACCCATAAAACATTACAAGATATGCTTTCAGTTGAACACAACCAATTTAGTTGAACACAACGCCATAGCACACAAGGCTACGGGCCAAGTGCTGGAAAATGGGACTAGAATAGTTAGGTGCTTGATGGCCGGCACAGACACAATGGGCTGTTTCTGTGCTGTATGACTTGATGACTCTATAACTCTAATTTTCAACAAAACAGATCTCACCGGCAAATAACACACCCTGGAAGCATCATTAGGCCATAGACATATTTATTCAGTTTCCATAGTTTTCCTTCTGTATCTGCTGCCTCTTTAGGCAGTTTCAGAAATCCTTCTCTCTGAAAAGTATCACCCTGCAGAAATGCAGCTTTTATGTCAATGGATCTACACTCCCATGAATATGTGGCCAAAAGAGCAAAAAAGATTTTCAAGATTACTTTTCCAGCTGTGGGTGAGTCCACTCTAACATTCGTATCACCCAGTCACTCTTCAACACCCCTTGCAACCAGCCTCACTTTCGCCTTGTAAGTTCCATCGGGAAGGGCTTTTTCAGTACAATTCCATTTGTGACGAGGCTGACTGTCCCATAGCTCAGAATAAACTCCAAACTCTCCCCAACTCCTTACGTTTTGCTTCTGTTATTAGTTTATCCTCAAGTTTATTGGCAGCCACTAAAACTTCACAGTCATGAGGTCTTCTGCTTCTAGTTCTATTCCGAGACTGCTCTCTAGCCTTCATTTTATTGTGGAATCTGCTCAAACTACAGCCTCTATTCGCACTTTAATGTCTTTCGGGACTACTGCTAGAAGATCTCCCTCACACACTATTGGAGGCTCTTTCTCCAGTGATCGCTTCCTTACTTAAGAGTCACTTCCAGACCCATTATTAGAACTTGCACTGCGCTTTCTTACCCTCCACTCTTTCACCCCATTCTCCCAGTCCATGAACCTTCCTTCTTGGACATCATCTTGAATGTTTAACCAATATTTAAACTTGCCTGTAGATTTTCCTGCAGGTCCCACAATTGTTGCATCCCTCCATCTATTAAACCCCTCTGGAATATATGTTATCTGAGTACCTACTCGAAGCAATTGTCCTTTGGATGTGAAAGCTCTTTCTTGAGCATCATGAATCCCTCACATTACTATCCAACCCTTGATCTCCCTCATCCTGTTCCTCAGGACCTTCATCACAAAACACATGACTATTTGAGATATAAGGTGCATCGTTTCCCTCTATCAACTGCTCAGAGTCTGAGATTTTGTAATCAAACCCAATCAATCGTGAGGAATGAACCTTAACAGTTTCATTTCCATGCTTGATAACTACTGTCCTACCATCACGACCCATTATCTTACCAGGGCCTTTTCATTCCTTATGACCCTTTCTTTTTTAATACACCAAATCTCCTGAATTAAATTCCACCTCAGATGGCCTTGTGATGCCTCAGAGCTCTCCAAATTTTCTCAGAGACCTCAGCCTTGATGAAAACTCATCTCCCTGCATGTAAAGCATTCAAAATGGAACTAATTGTAGTACCTTCAAGCGCAGGAGGACTGTCACACAGTACAGAAGGCAATTCGGGATTCCGCCCATAGACCAATTGATAGGGTCTACATCCTGCCACCATCTGAAGTGAATTCTTCGCATGAACCGCCCATGCCAGGGCAGTTGTCAACTTGCAGTTTGGCTGGTCAGCCAAGATTTTATGCAGCATTTCATCAACCACTGCATGATTCCTTTCACAGAGCCCATTGCTGAAAAGACCTTCAGCTGCAGTATTCATAACCATAATGTTCATTTTCCTCAATCACACCTGCATCCTTTAGCTGGGTTTTTAATCTCTAACAAGAAGGGTGAGAAAATTATCTGTGTAACTTTAAAACAATTTGCTTTTTATTTCTGATCTTTAACACCTGATGCCACTAATACTTCTCTAACACTCTGACTAGAAACATCAGGTTTTCAAATAGTCATTTGGTAGTACAGAACTTGAATATTGCTGAAAATAGAGACATGTTGTCAAAACTTTTCATCTTGCACTCTTCAGGACAATCCACAAGAATACTACTGTAAGGGAAAACAACAACTTTATACTGTATGAGAAGAGAGTGCTGATTGGTTGGCAAGTGAACTCGGATTGGTAGAGGCATTCCATGGAGAATGCAACAGTTTATGGTGACTGACAGTTAACTGCCAAGCTTTGTTTGAAATTTAAACCAGGCAGCTTGATTCTGATTGGTCAAGGCATTGCCCTGAGGAATTAACCAACAAATTGCTGTCACTTATTTTGTTTAGCTGAAACAGGCACAATGTTTGTACATGTTCTTTCTGTCTGCAAAGAACAGGGTCCTGTGTAGTACTATATGTAGCTTCCAGTATGCACAAATGTGCCACACTGCTAGCTCTGCAAACCAATCAGTTCCATATACTGTCGATGTGCAAGCACTATCCAATACAGCACAGTTGAACAAATCTGCAACTAATACTTTCATCACAGGACAAAAATTCTGTGACTAGTACAATGTGTTCAGATTCATCAGTATCTTCTTCTGCCTCAGAATTCTCTGCATTGTGTGTTATTTTGAGGATTCTGCCCCTCTGCTTAGGGCATTTGAGTCACATCTGAATCACCAATTAACTGTTCCTTGGGCATTCCTGGGATTCATTCACCTGATTGCTGTTCCAATTCTGTCTTCCACTGTAATAGACAGACCTGCTAAAGGTGCTTTCATTCACATTCCTCCTGTCCTCTTGTACTTATGCCTGCTTCCAGTATCTGGACCATTTTGAAATCTAGTAAACATTGAGTCCTCCATTCTTTGTGTCACCACAGAATGCCCTACTTGTTCTACCAGGGTTGCATGAACTTACTGTTTCCCTCAGAATTTCTTTAAGGCAGCAGACATTTGATCCAACAGTGAGTCTTTGTGAAGAACCAAACCCCAGTTAGAACCAGAAGCCTGCCCATATGCAACACCCTAGCACAATCTAGTAATTTAAATGCTAGCACTGAACCAGGGATCTCGAAATTGAATTTCCTCAATCTTCTATACAGTCTGGTAAAGCCCATGACATATTCCTCCATTGAATAACCATCTGTTTTCCGAAATCTAGCAAAGTCTGACCATGCCTCATACATATTCAATAGGTCATCTTTCTTGTAAATTTCATTCACGAATTCTAACAGAAGATCCAACCCTTCATCAGTATCCAACTGACGAGCATCCAGTTCACAAAACACTTGACTTCTGATTTACTTTTGGTAGGAAGTAACAACGTCAAGGCCATACTTTGTTTCCTCTTGGGGAAGGATATAACCCGTGTCCACATATCCACTTCATTCTTCTGTCTGACACAGAGATGACTCCCTGGTCCCAACCAACTTTCTGCTTCAGTTATTTGCCTGCTGGAGGCTCCTTGGCCTGCACAGTAGAGACACATAGAAGCTAACTGCATAAAACCTTGGAGGCCTGTGGCAGAAGGAGGAAGGGGCACCCTCTGAATTTATGAAAAAAAATTTGATTTTTAAATAAAATTACTTTTGGGCCTGTACATAGCAGCACACTGACAGCGATTGCTCAAACCCCTTTCCTGATAAAACCCCCTATCTATTAACATTTGAACTTTGGATACCACAGCCTATGGAGGCCCTAGCATCCAACATTGAAACAATGTAAACAGCTAATTTTGATGGTATGTGAAATGAATGGGTGGCACATTTTATGCTGCTAGTCCTGCCCTATGGAAAAGGGAGGCAAAAACAAGCAGAGAAAATCATTGAGCACATTTCTGACACCAGATCTTCTGGAAAACTGGTGACCCTAGGCTTATGTCATGGACTCATATTATTTTTCTACTTGGATTAAAACAGTGTACTTTTAAGACTCTGTTAAAAAAAAGGTGTGCCTTTAAGACAGGGAGAGAAGTTTTGGATTTCTGGGGACAGTGTGCCACAGCTACACTTGTTATCCTAGGCAACAACAGGGGAGAGAGGTCACATGGTATAATGTTTCCACTTAACTGTGTGTAGAACTGTCAAAAAACCAGTCTGAACCAGATTGTTTGGAGAGACTTTCCAGCAAAGCATGCTGAAGGAAAAGAGCCGTCCATTCTCTCTCAGCAGAAATTCTACAAGGAGCTACAGGCTGAATTAATTGCCTGAAGAGGAAATAACCCTTTTAAGAGACCATTGCTGAAGGAATTGTTGATGCCTGCTGCAGATGAAGAGTTTGAATGCCTATCAAACACAGTCTGCTTCATCAAATCCAAGTGAAGATTTCAAGTGGCCTTTGATCATTTTCACATTGGAATACCTCATCCGTTAAGAACATAACTCACAAAGACTTACTTATTTATTTATTCTTAAGAAACAGCTAATTTTTAAAACACCACTTTTAAAACCAGTTAACTACTGTTATTTTTGAGTTTGTGTGTGTGAATGGGAAGTTAGGTTAAAATAAGAAGTTATAAGGTCTTTAGACATAGGTTTATCTTAATAGTACTTAAGATTTAGTTTTAATAAATAGATAATTTGTTGTTGTCTAAAGATACCTTGTTTGGTCTGTTTTATTCCAAGGGTCCGAGTGTTTCAAGCCTGTGTCCTCAGTACCTTGCTCTATGGCAGCAAGGCCTGGACAACGTATGTCAGCCAAGAGCGGCGTCTCAATGCATTCCATCTTCGCTGCCTCCGGAGAATCCTTGGCAGCAGGTGGCAGGACCGTATCTCCAACGCAGAAGTCCTCGAGCCGGCCAATATCCCCAGCATATATGCCCTACTGAGCCAGCGGCGCTTGAGATGGCTTGGCCATGTGAGCCGCATGGAAGATAGCAGGATCCCCAAGGATGCATTGTACAGCGAGCTCGTCACTGGTATCAGACCCATCAGCATCCATGTCTCCGCTTTAAAGACGTCTGCAAACGCGACATGAAGTCCTGCGATATTGACCACAAGTCATGAGCGTCAGTTGCCAGCGATTGCCAGAGCTGGCGGACAGCTATAAAGGCGGGGCGAAAGAGAGGCGAGTCGAAGAGACTTAGCAGTTGGCAGGAAAAGAGACAGAAGTGTAAGGAGAGAGCCAACTTTGTAACAGTCCTGACAACCAATTTTATCTGCAGCACCCGTGGAAGAGTCTGTCACTCTAGAATTTGCCTTCATAGCTACTGCAGGTGCTGCTCCACAAACCACTGACCACCTCTAGGCACTTACCCATTGTCTCTCGAGACAAGGAGACCAAATGTTTAAAGGTTTATTCCGGGGGTTACTAGAGTGTTTAATTTGACTGTTTTCCAGTTGGGTAGGAAAACTTAAAATAATATGCTGCGACCTGTGGAGTGATGGGACTGAATTGACAGTGCATTGCTCCCACCGGTTGTAACACGTACATGTTCAAAATCATTCACATGTTTTGGACTAATTGTTATTTTGAACATTGTGAGCAGCAACTTTAACATCGCAGCAGTGTATGGTGCTATACTGCCACCAGCAGTCCTTAGCTCTGGTGTTTTATTACCAACTTATCCAAAACATCCTTAATTCTGAATAAATTGCCTCATGCTTAATCTAAATATACTTCGCCATCAAAACTTTTCTCACTTGGATATAACTGAAATAACTCACAACATGCACCTGCAAACACAGTCCCAACTTTGAATGGCTATCCAGCAACTCTTGCTGGAAGGGCATGGATGTCAGGTGCAGCCAGGATTGGGCTCAGCCTTAACGCTCATTCCTGCAGGTGCTCAGATTTCCTTATTCCTCAAATGTCAACTTCTCCTAAAACTATCTTGCCCTCGATTTAAGCTACTGTGAATCCAATGTAGAGTAGAGCTAGAGGGGCTGAACATAAAATTAACAAACCTCAAGCAACACTTAAGATCTGAAGAATATTTTCCCCCAGCAAATAAAGATTACATGATAGCCCAGGAAATTGCAGCAAGTGTCCTCTGGCAATGTCCTCAGCCCCACCATCTTAAGCTGGTTCAGCAATGATCTTTGCTCCAAGATATTGTCACCTGTGGGCAAAGTTTCATTCAAAGCCACAAAGTCAGTACAATTATCCACAATAAGTCATGATGGCAACATAATTCTAGAAGGAAATGTGGAGAATGGTGGTAATCACTGATGTGTTGGCTGATTATGAAGTGGGTGGGATGAATGGGATGGAAAGAAGGTTGACAAGGTCAGACCCAGCAGCCTTGCTGGGTAGGAATGTTGGTGAAAGAACAAATAGGGCATTTGAGATTGCTGCTCAAAAGGAAGTTCCAATAGACCCTTTGGCGAATTGTGAGAGACACAAAAGATAACCATAAGCTTATCCAAGGGTTTTACAATGAAATGGTGGCAGGAAAGTAGACAGGCAGAGGAGTGGCGATGGGTTGGGATAGTGATGGGTATCAGGAGCAAAGTACCTGAGAAAGGACAAATGAAAGGCCCAAGAGAAAAAATGGAGACAGAGTAATTGGCTCAAGACAGGGGTGAAGCCAAAATACATGCACGAATGGACAAAGGGAATTTGGGTTACATAGCTACGGAAGAGATTAAGGAAGCTATGTCTCAGTTGTAAGCAGAGGACAGAGAGGAGATGATATGCAAGAGTCTAAAGTTGAAGTCTGAAGCCTTGTGGTGAGGTGAAGGCAACTTGTAATTCCCTCCATGTCACACATTGCTTCAGATGGTCACCCATCATACAAAGTTGACAATGACTCCAACCAATTTTCTGAGGGCAACTCATTAAAATAACATTGAGCAAGATGCCAACAGAAAAGTCATCAATGATATGGCAGTGGCTACTGGGGAAGCGAGAATGAAATGCTGCTGCAGGATGTAAATGTCTGTGGAAGCTCAAAGGCATCATTGGAGGAATTGCATTGTGAACTGAGGAGGAGCAATGCAAGAATTGGCAGGCAGGCCAGCTTCTGGAGGGTGGGCTGCTAACTTTTTAAAGCAACATCAGGGTTAGCACTGAATAAGAGGCAGTTGAGGAGGAACATTCTGTTCAAATTACAGAGGACCAGATGTGTTAGGCAAACAGCTCAGTCACAAAGGACCTCCCTCTTTCCTATAGAGCTCATATTGAAAGAAGAATTTTAAAGACCTGACCAGGTTAAGCAATGCAAGAGTAATCAGTGGCAGCTTTGAAGAATGCACTATACTAAGATATGTGGAACACGTACCAACACTTTCTGCTCACTGTGTTGAAATGCTTACCAGATCTTTACAGTATCAACCAACACATCTAGCTGTTCCTTCGCTTATTGCCTTACATTCAGACCCACCCCCTTCACCCCCACCCCCCCAACCATCACAAATAAAAAGCCTCATATGGGATATAATGGTTTGGTTCAGTCTCCTTTCCTCATGCTCTGTTATAGGACACCTGGGTTCAATTACATTTTATGTCTATCATGAAGCTCAGACATAAAAACAAGAAATGCTGGAACCACTCAGCAGGTCTGGCAGCATCTGTGAAAAGAGAAGCAGAGTTAACGTTTCGGGTCAGTGACCCTTCTTCGGAACTGACAAATATTAGAAAAGTCACAGGTTATAAGCAAGTGAGGGGGGGGGGAGGTGGTGGGGCAAGAGATAACAAAGGAGGTCGAGATTGGACCAGACCACATAGCTGACCAAAAGGTCACGGAGCAAAGGCAAACAATATGTTAATGGTGTGTTGAAAGACAAAGCATTAGTACAGATTAGGTGTTAATACATTGAATATTGAACAGCAGCAAGTGCAAACCTGAAAAAAAACAGTGGGTAAGCAAACTGAACAAACTAAGATGAAATGAAATAAATGCAAAAAAAAGATTGTAAAAAATGTAAAAAAGAATGTAAAAAAAAGAAGAAAAAATAACTAAAAATAAAAGTAAAATGGGGGGCCCGTCATGCTCTGAAATTATTGAACTCAATGTTCAGTCCGGCAGACTGTAGTGTGCCTAATCAGTAGATGAGATGCTGTTCCTCGAGCTTGCGTTGATATTCACTGGAACACTGCAGCAATCCCAGGACAGAGATGTGAGGATGAGAGCAGGCGGGAGTGTTGAAATGGCAAGCAACCGGAAGCTCAGGGTCCTGCTTGCGGACTGAGCGGAGATGTTCCGTAAAGCGGTCACCCAGTCTGCGCTTGGTCTCCCCAGTGTAGAGGAGACCACACTGTGAGCAGCGAATACAGTATACTACATTGAAAGAAGTACAAGGAAATCGCTGCTTCACTTGAAAGGAGTGTTTGGGGCCTGGGATAGTGAGGAGAGAGGAGGTAAATGGGCAGGTATTACACCTCCTGCGATTGCAGGGGAAGGTGCCATGGGACGGGGACGAGGTGGTGGGGGTAATGGAGGAGTGGACCAGGGTGTCGCGGAGGGAACTATCCCTTCGGAATGCTGACAGGGGAAGGGAGGGGAAGATGCGTTTGGTAGTGGCATCACGCTGGAGGTGGCGGAAATGGCGGAGGATGATCCTTTGGATATGGAGGCTGATGGGGTGAAAAGTGAGGACAAGGGGAACCCTGTCACGGTTCTGGGAGGGAGGGGAAGGGGTGAGGGTAGAGGTGTGGGGAATGGGCCGGACACGGTTGAGGGCCCTGTCAAACACAGTGGGGGGAAATCCACGGTTGAGGAAAAAGGAGGTCATATCAGAAACACCGTCATGGAAGGTAGCATCATCAGAGCAGATGCGTCGGAGACGGAGAAACTGGGAGAATGGAATGGAGTCCTTACAGTAGGTAGGGTGTGAGGAAGTGTAGTCGAGGTAGCTGTGGGAGTCGGTGGGCTTATAATGGATATTAGTAGACAACCTATCCCCAGAGATGGAGACAGAGAAGTCAAGGAAGGGAAGGGAAGTGTCAGAGATGGACCATGTAAAGGTGAGAGAAGGGTTGAAATTGGAAGCAAAGTTGATAAAGTTTTCCAGTTCGGGGCGGGAGCAGGAAACGGCACCGATACAATCATCAATGTGCCAGAAAAAGAGTTGGGGGAGGGGGCCTGAGTAGGACTGGAACAAAGAATGCTCGACATATCCCACAAAAAGGCAGGCATAACTAGGACCCATGCGGGTACCCATAGCGACACCTTTTACTTGAAGGAAGTGCGTGGAGTTGAAGGAGAAGTTGTTCAATGTGAGAACAAGTTCAGCCAGGCGGAGGAGGGTGGTGGTGGATGGGGTCTGGTTGGGCCTCTGTTCCAGGAAGAAGCGGAGAGCCCTCAAACCATCCTGGTGGGGGATGGAGGTGTAGAGCGATTGTACGTCCATAGTGAAGAGGAGGCGGTTGGGACCAGGAAACTGGAAATTGTCAAAATGACATAGGGCGTCAGAAGAGTCACGGATGTAGGTGGGAAGAGACTGGACCAGCGGAGAAAAGATAGAGTCTAGATAGGAAGAAATAAGTTCAGTGGGGCAGGAGCAGGCTGACACAATGGGTCTGCCGGGACAGTCCCGTTTGTGGATTTTGGGAAGGAGGTAGAAGCGGGCTGTCCGGGGTTGTGGGACTATGAGGTTGGAAGCTGTAGGGGGAAGATCTCCAGAGGAGATGAGGTCAGTGACAGTCCTTTGGACGGTGGCTTGAGGTTCGGTGGTGGGGTCATGGTCCAGAGGGAGATAGGAAGAAGTGTCCGTGAGTTGGCGTTGAGCTTCTGCAAGGTAGAGGTCGGTATGCCATACGACAACAGCACCAATCTAGACCTCCTTTGTTATCTCTTGCCCCACCCCCACCTCACTTGCTTATAACCTGTGACTTTTCTAATATTTGTCAGTTCCGAAGAAGGGTCACTGACCCGAAACGTTAACTCTGCTTCTCTTTTCACAGATGCTGCCAGACCTGCTGAGTGGTTCCAGCATTTCTTGTTTTTATTTCAGATTTCCAGCATCCGCAGTATTTTGCTTTTAATGAAGCTCAGGCATCCTTACTCGTACCAAGTTCTTCTCACCCAGCTCCCCTGTGCTCACTGACCTACATTCACCTCTGATTAAGCAATCTTGTTTTCATCCTTGTCTTCAAATCCTTCCATAGCCTGGCCCCTCCTCCCTATCTCTGTAATCTCCTCCAGCCCTACAATTCCACTGCCCCCCTCCCCCACCCCCCAACCCCATGATTTCTGTGCTCCTCTCATTCTGGCCTCTTGAGCATTCTCAATTTTAATCACCCCACCATTGGCAGCAATGCTTTCAACTGGCAAGGCTCTTGTGATGGAAACCACACCTGCCAAATGGAAACATATTAATTTCGTCATATGGGACACTATTTGAACGCTTACTGGACATTGAACATAACTTATTTTAAAAAGACCACAGAACAGTGGCTGAAAACATGGCTGCACATTTGCATTCTGAAAGACAGTTGCATGGAGAGACAATGGAGTACTCCCTGATTCAATTAGCCAGATGGGTTTTTTCAATAGTGATGATCAAAAGACATTGAGAGTCATTGTCTGTGTAAGAGCTAGCACTCCAGCACCCCCTCTTCCCCCTCCCACTGAGAGTGTCTAGTAAGATTTGAGGAATCCACAAACCTTGCAGGCAAGGCTGTTTCAAACAAGGAGCTAGTCATATTACTAACCTGCTGGCCAACCTGGGGATTGATTGAATTGTGCTCACTTTAAAGTTTTGAGGCAGACTGCAATTTGAAGACAAGAGAGAAACAAGGTCTCTCTCTCACACATACACACACACACACACACACACACACACACACACACAAAGTTCGAGGGACCCATAGAAGTAACTTAAGCCTCAACCACAAGACCCTGCAGCCTTCTGGTACCAGCGAAACAAGTTTGAAAGGGTGCACTGGGCCCCAACAAGAACGGCAAGACTTAACTTCAATCAAAGACTTTACATCCAACCCAAAACTAGTAACTGAATTCCATCTACTACTTCAAACCTTCCCCCTTTAATTCTTTCTCCTCCTCTGTATCTATTTGTGTGTGTGTTTGTCATGTATGCATGCTAGTGTGGTTGCATATTTTTATTAGTTTTAACTGAATTTGAGTTTTAAGGTTAATAAACTTACACCTTTCTTGTTTAAACCCGAGAAAACCAGTTTGATTCCTTTACAATTACAATTAGAGAGCAGTGAGTAAGAACTCACTGAGGGGAAGCCAACAAAAAAAAGTGTTTTAAGAGTTAAATCCTGTTACGGCCAAACCAGGTAAAGGCCAAAAGGGTAGCCTTAGACCTCTTCCTCACCTGGTCATAACACCCTAATGTCTGGATTTCCTTCCCTAAATTTCTCCACCGCTCTACCTCTCTTTGATCCTTTAATACATTCCTTAAAACCTACTTCTTTATCCATGCTTCTGGCCATCTGACCTAATTCTCCATATGCGGCTTAGTGTCAAATTTTGTCTGATAATGCTCCTTGGGACTTATTATTACGTTAAAGGTGCTATATAAATGGAAGTTGTTGTTGTTGTAAAGAACGCCCTCTTGGAGCAGTGCTCCTGGACCAGTTGCAGGTCTGTAACTTTTTTGTGGCTAGTACTGGCAGGCAGGTTCCTCATTCAACCAAACTTTTTTCTCTCTATTATGCCTCCACCTCTTGCTCCAAGATACACAAATACAGGAACATTTCCAACACAAACCCTACAGTTCCCTCTGTAGAGTGGGTAAAGCCACAAGATTGGAAGCAATGTAGCAGAACACTAAGGTTCGCATCAAAGAACTAATCTGGAGTAAAACAAAGGAGCTCGTTTTACAAGGTTTCTTCAGGACATTCAATTTACTGCTTCCTTCCTTTAAAAGTTCTTCCACCTATTTGAGGTGTGCCTTGCACTGGAAAATCCTGTCTTAGATGTGTTGGAAGGACTCATGATAGAACACATGGTAATCTTGTCAGTGAAAAAGAACAAGTTGGTTTGTCTTAGTAAAGAAAAATGCCTAACCTTCCGAGTCCACAATGCTTCCCAACCTGAAGGCCGAGGAGAAGTAAAATCGGACAGGATGAAGTGGAGATAAAGAATGAAGACTCAGGAAACGATAGGCAGGAGTTATTGTGAGGTGTAAAATGCAGGAAAGCGCATAGATCAATAAAGACATTCCCATCATCTGGGGAAAGTTATTATTACAGAACAGTTATTCCTGTTTGGTCATTTTTCAGGAAGTGTTGGAGTTATATACAGCAGCAAGATTATCTGTATTAAACATTTTATCTGCTCAATTTTTCATGTCACATTTGTAATTGGAGCAAGGTGTGTAGAGTGAAATGTGGACGAGAACATTTCCCAAGAAAAGGAGACTTTTCCCAACGGGAGCCTGAAGGAAACGTGATCCCATACACCGTCAGAACTCCTGAAGCATGTGATATAGAAATCTAAGAAATGGAATCATTTTAATACAGAACTACTAAAAATTTATCCGGCACATCCCCAGTTTTTCTGCGTTTGTCATTCAGACACGTATCTCTTTTTAATCACTTTTATCAAACAATCCTCGTTAAAGGACTTTAATTTTATCATGTGATCCAGCTGGTAATCGGTATTTAAATGTTAGCAACGCCTCGAACCTGCTTTTCTAACTTTATTAGATTGCAGAAAAAACTGGAGCGGAGAAGTTGTCTCTTAAGGAGTTTGGTTTAAGCAGCTTTAGTTTCTAAAACGCCTAACAAAATGTTTCTTAGCAGCAAAAGACCAGCAGAAACGCATCTCTCCTTGGCGGAGCTCATAACAGAGAATGGGAGCATGATTGAAGCCAATATAACCGATATTGGCCTAACCAGATCTATGGAAGAGACCGATGACATTTTGAAAACTTGTATCATTGCGGTTTTGTGTGGTTTGATCATCCTGGGGAACACGGCTGTGTTTCTGGTCATCTGCTCGCCAGTCTCCGGATGGTCCAAGAATAGCCGCCTTGTCCTAATTTCACTAACTGGGGCTGACGCCGCCCTGGCACTGATAGTTATCCCTCTGAATTTATATGGCAGTAGTATTCAACAGCTCCGAAACCAAATTGACTCTCCTTTCTGTCACATGGTGGTGTTTCTAGACGCTAGCATCCTAACTTCCTCCATATATTCTCTAGCTACAATCAGCATTGAGCGTTACATCGCCGTGTTCTTCCCCCTCAGGTACAGCACAATGATGACTAATTGCAGAATCAAAGCTCTCATCGCTCTTGTCTGGCTTTTGCCTCCCATCCTCTCATTTCCCATATCCATCCCACGTGGAATTGTCAAAGTTTATTTCTCCAGAGCGTCCCTGATCTGTAATCTGGATTTCTCCAGCAATGTCGCCTATTCCCTCATGCTGACGGCGTTTATCTTCTTCCCCTGCTCACTCATCATGACGTTTGCTAATTTCCGTCTCTGGTTTGTAGCCAGGAGTCAGAAGAATCGGTTTAAACTGTCGAAGGTGAACAGGAGGCACGATGCTGCTTCCAGAATCCTGGTACCTGTGATTATAGTCTATTATATCTGCTGGAGCCCCTGTGTCTGCAACATGATCTATCAGGGTGAGTGTTCAAAAAGCAAAGGTCACGACCATTCTATTGGCCATTAGCTTTTGGTTTGTTGAAATAATTAGTTTATTTCTCTTCTCCTCCCACCACCATTTTAAAATGAGTAGAGTTTAATTTCTTCTGAAAGATGTTACTATATTTTTTCTGTTGAATTGTCTGCTCTTTGCCCATCTCAAATAAGTAAAAACACTCCTGTCTCACACCCCTTTCCAGTCATTTGCACCTGGAGGTGCAGAGATTGTAATGGAGTGGAGCATCTTCTGCTGGATCTGTCCTTGGGCCTTCACAAGTTTAGGGTTCAGGGCAGGATTCTGCCAACTGCTTGCCTTTTGAGTTAGGGATTGTGTCTGTTCACCAATGCACACCAATTTGCCAGTTGACTGGGTGGTTTTTGTGAAAGGTGGACACCACATGGTAGTTTTGTTTTGATTTGCCCTGACCTTATTGCTTTGATTTAACTCTAGTTGCTATTTTTCATTTTTATTAAAGATGTTTGAGTAATACATCTTCCCTAAATATCTAGTGCTGCCTCCTCTCTAAGTGAAAACACTTAATGTATGTGTCTGAAGGCATTAGAGAGGGTGCAGAAAAGATTCCTGAGAATGGTTCTAGGGATTAGGAACTTCAGTTATGAAGATAGATTGGAGAAGTTGGGACTGTTTCTCTTGGAGAAGAGAAGGCTGAGAGGTGATTTGATAGAGATATTCAAAATCGTGAGGGGTGTGTTCAGAGTAGATAGGGAGAAACAGTTCCCACTCATGAAAGGATCGAGAATGAGAGGGCACAGATTTAAAGTAATAGGTAAAAATGTGACATGAAGAAACATTTTTTCATGCAATGAGTTAAGGTCTGGAATGCACTGCCTGAGAGTGTGTTGGAGGCAGGTTCAATTGAAGCATTCAAAAGGGAATTAGATTGTTATATAAAAAGGAAGGATACCTTATCAAATGCTTTCTTTAAATCCATATAAACAACATCCATTGCATTCCCTTCATCAACCTTCTCTGTTACTTCATCAAAAAAAATTCAATTAGATTAGTCAAGCACAATCTGCCTTTTACAAATCCATGCTGGCTCTCCCTACTTAAACCTTTCCACGTGCCTGTTGATTTTTTTCTTTTCCCCTGATTATTGTTTCTAAAACCTTACCTACCACTGATGTTAAACTAAGTGGCCTGTAGTTGTTAGGACTGTCCTTGCACCCTTTCTTCAAGGGTGCCACATTTGCCACTCTCTAATCCTCTGGCACCTGCCCCATATCTAGGGAAGATTGGAAGATTATGGCAAGCCCTTCCACTATCTCCATCCCCACTTCCTTTAGCAACCTGGGATGCAAGCCATCTGGACCAGGTGATGTATCTACCCTAAGCATTACCAAACTTTTAGTACTGTCGACTTCCTTTCTATTCCCATATTCTGTCTTTGCCATTACCTCTTCTCATAATTTAACCATTGGAGCCCTGATATCATTCTGGTAAATCTAGGCTACACACCCTCCAAGGCCAATATATCCTTCCTCTGGTGTGGTGCCCAGAACTGAACACAGTACTCCATGTGAGGTCCAACTAGGACCTTGTGTAGCTGTAGCATAACTTCTACCCCCTTATGTTCTAGTCCTCTAGATATAAGTCCTAGCTTTCCATTAACTTTTATGATTTTCTGGTCATGATATTTTAATCAATGCATCTGGACTCTTAAATCACTTTGAATCTCCTGCTGTTTCTAGCTTTTCACCATGTAGAAAGTACACTGATTTTCTCCTTTTTAGGTCCAAAGTGGATAACCTCACATTTGTCCACATTGGACAAAACTGTGGCAGAAGGATTTCATTCAGTTAATCCATTGATGTCTTTGTAATTTTATGTTTTCATCTGCACTGCTAGCAATGCCACCTATCTTCATCATTGGCAAACTTGGATATGGAGCTCTCTATCCTATCATCTAAGTCGTTAAATACAACGACTAGTTGAGGCCCCAACACAGACCCCTGTGAGATTCCGCTCACCACATCCTGCCAATTGGAGCACCTGAGTCAATATTAGTTCCTTGGGCTGTCCAGCATGCTACTCTCTTCCTCTACTGTAAATATGAAGCAAAGTATATATTCAGCACGGAAAATGCTGGAAATACTCTGCAGGTCTGGCAGCATCTGTGGAGAGAGAAGCATCACTGATTCAGATTTCCAACATTCTCAGTATTTTGCTCTTGCATATATTCAACGTTTGCCATTTCCTTACTTCCATTTAATACATCACCATTATCAGTTTGCAAGGGGTCCACATTGCTCCCGACCACCCCTTTTTTCCCTAATATAATTGTAAAAGTTTTTTGTATTGATTTTCACACTCCCTTTTTGTGACTGTTACGATCTGTTTTATCACCTTTTGTTCTTTGTATCTCTCCCATTAACTAGATCTGTACTTTTTTTTCCTTTTGCATTGTTGTATAAATTTTCTTTCAGCTTTACATTATCCCTCACCTCCTTTGTCATCCATGGCTTTTTTTGGCAAGTAGAGCTCATGCCCCTTGGAGTATAAACTGGTAGTCTATCACAGTAAATTCTTTTTGAACACCTCCCACTGATTTTCTGTCAATTTACCCATTAACAGACACAGTTCACTGCGAACAGTCTCTGTCTCATCCCATTGAAGTCAGCCTTGCCTAAATCTAGAATCTTATCAGCTGTTTTGCATTTCTCCCTTTCAAAATCCAATATTGAACTCAATCATATTATGATCGCTATTAGATAAACGTTCATGCACTGTTGGGTTGTTAACTAAATCTGGCTCATTACTCAATATTCAAACTAGTAGGGCCTGCCTCCTTGTTGGTTCTAGGACATATTGGCCTGGATTTTGCTCTGTGTCAAAGGAACAGCACTCACCATCCACCTCATTGACAACTGTCCACAGACATTTTGTGGGCTTGTCAGCAGTGATTTCCACTTATCCAGGGTCTGGTTCAGCACAGCACCCTCTACAAAGGAGCTGTGGCATCTGCAAACAGAGCAAACAACAGGGAAACTGTTTTAATCAATCAGATTGAAGAATCCTCATTGAATCACGCAGAGTCCAAACCAGGAAGTATAAAGCAGGAAATATAAATAGATTTAAATGATGTGCAGAAAGCAAAATAAGAATTGGGAAATACAAATGGATTAAGGGATATACAGATTTTTTTTTTTAAATGTTGTCATTTTCTTTATTTTTTAAATCTCTCACACTAATTTTCTTCTGTGGGGACAGGACTCCACACTTGTAAAATTATTTTTTCAGCAGTAGAGAGGTTGCTCAGTAATTATCCCTCACACCAATTAGAAACCCACTAGTTCCTGAATATACCTATCCTAAATTTTTGGTGCAGAACTAGTGGGCAAGTACAGGAAGTTCACAGCATTGCAGTCATTTCAATGCGGAGTCTATCGACGAGGGCTGCAGCAGCACACCCTTTGGTGGAGCAGAATGTCTCTTGACATCAGCTTCTGGATTTCTGCCTTTAACTGTGCATGTGTGCACTCCAGGAGTTGCTGTCATATTTATTTATTTACAATGATGAGTGCTGATTTCCATTCGTCATATTGCAAATTCCAAGCCATTATTGCAGAAAACTATCCTGAACACACTCGAGATTCACTACCTTTCTGACATAATGGTACCACATTCGCTGTCCTCCAATCCTCTGGTACCTTTCCTGTGGTCAGAGAGGATTTGACAATTTGAGTCAGAGCCCCTGCAATCTTCTCCCTTGCCTCGCATAATTGCCTGGGATACATCTCATCTGGGCCTGGGGATTTATCCATTTCTAAGCCCGCTAAAACAGCTAATACTTCCTCCCTTTCAAAGTTAATCTGTTCAAGTATATTACAATCCCCCTCCCTGATCTCTACACCTACATCGTCCTTCTCCATAATGAACACAGATGAAAAGTAATCATTTAAAACCTCACCTATGTCCTCTGGCTCCACACACTGTTTGCCACTTTGGTCCCTAATGGGTCCTACTCTTTCCCTGGTTATCCTCTTGCCCTTGTATACTTATAAAATGCCTTAGGATTTTCCTTTATCTTGCCTGCCAGTGTTTTTCATGTCCCCTCTTCGTTCTCCTAATTACTTTTTCAAGTACCCCCCCTACACTTTCTATAATCCTCTACTGTCTCCACTGTTTTCAGCGCATTGAATCTGCCATAAGCCTCCCATTTTTTTCCTGATCCAATCCTTTATATCCCTTGACATCCAGGGTTCCCTGGACTTGTTGGTCCTACCCTTCACCTCAACGGGTACATGTTGGCTCTGAACTCTCACTATTTCCTCTTTGACTCCCACTGGTCTGATGTAGACTTTCCTACAAGTTGCTGCTCCCAGTCCACTTTGGCCAGATCCTGTTCTATTATTGAAATCGGCCTTCCCCCAATTCAGTACCTTTATTTCCGGATTTGGGTTATGTTGCCTTTCTGTGGTCATTTGAGCAGCGCCATCTTTAGTTCTGGCAGCTACCTGAATGTCGCAGACTGTGACGTTTTAGTGGAACAGGCTGCATATGCGCTTGTGCCAGTACAGTGCCACCTAGTGGTGTGGTCAGCAAATGCCGCCATTTGCAAAACCAAGTATCCCATACCCTTTCTTAACTGCCTTATGAACTTTCCCTGCCACCTTCAAAGATTTGTGAATATCTGGTCCCTCTTTCATCCCCTCAAAGTAGTACCATTTAGATTATACTGCTTCTGCATGTTGTTCCCCGAAAGTGCACCATTTCACATTTATTTGCATTAAATTGCACCTGCTATGTTTGTCCATTTCACCAGTCTATCTATGTCCTTATGAAGTCTGCTACTATCCTGCTCATTGTTTAACTCATTGCCAAGTTTTGTATCATCTGCAAACGTCAAAATTGTACTCACTACTCAAGGCCAGGTCATATATATAGCAAGAAAACAATGATCTTAATACCAACCCCTGGGAACCCCACTGTATACTTCCCTCCAGTCAGACCCGTTCACTACTTAATCTTCTTTAAATTAGGAATGGTTTCTAAACGCTTCAAAAATGGGGAATGATTGGGTGATGCCATGGGTTAAATGCCAACCTTTCAGTTCTGAAACTATGGTTCAAATTCAGCCATAAAGTTTCATATGTTTAGTTGTAAGGGGCCTATGTGAAATTGGTTTGGATGTGGCCCCACAGCACAAAACCCCCTAATTTGGCACCAGTTGGTCTATTTCAGAGGCCATGAGATGGATGATATGGCAGGTGGAAATATCACAGTAGGGAGACCTCAACATTGTGATTAGATATGGAAGCTTATTTCAGCATTTAATTCCGATAACATGAGGATGTTATTTCATGAGGAACATGAAAATGCTAGTTAATGGTATTCCAAAAAGTCCCTATTTATTTGCAAAAGATTTGCAGATTACTTAAATCGCAGGCTTAATATTCAGAAGAGGTTTATGGATAGCAATATAATTTAAATTAATTTTATGTCCCATAAGCAAATGTTCAAAAATTCCCTATGTCTTGAATTAAGTGGAAGCTAGCCTATTGCTAACTGAATCTATTTACAATTCAGCTCTAACTCAGCAGAGGGTGCCAGAGTGGTTGGAATTTATTGCCTTGTGGTTACCCTGTGGAAATGGCTTCTTCAACTGCATTGTATACTTTTGGTTAAACAAGAGTTTCAGAAAAAAGTTCCAGGAAATGGGGCAAAAGCTGTGCAGCTCCAAGTGCTTTGTTGCCCAAGATGGTCCAATTTCACAAGCTCCAAATGGAAAAGTCGTCATCAAGGTTTGGGAACAGAATAGTGATACAACAGCAAGGGCTTGCAGTATCTCATCCACTTGTAATTTGGTGTCCTCCAGCAGTGAAACCATTTTATCAAATACATAGACTGTAAGAATGAAAAGATAAGACCTCAGAATGTAAAAAGACTTCTACAGCTGTGAAACAGACTATTTACAGCAGGTTAATATTGGACATGGTTGTGGATTAGCAGGAAACTGTAAACAGACCTGTTGGAGTAAGGAAATGTTTCCTTTCGAAGCATTGTTTATGTAAATGTTACCTTTAATGTTAAGGAGTTAGAATTAAAGTATGCATATTCGGGCTGGTGGAAATTTATTCCAGCTTGATCTTTTGCTCAGCTGCAACTCGAGTGATGCAATATATATAAAAATTTGGTAGAATTGTTTGTCTCAAGCAATGCTGTTTGTGTTTTGATCTTATAACTGGCTAACTTAATAAATTCATACTTTACAGTATGTTAGATCTGTCAAATGAGAAAAATCTGCTTGGCTTATTTTTAGATTAGGTAGGTTCCTGGTTACCAGTTAAATCGCAGCTGAAAAATAACCATAATGTAGCTACTGTTTTGGGGGAAGTAGTGAGATTAGGCTGCATGTGAACATTCCCGTGTAAGTAATAAATTGGTGAGTTTCTAGTTGAGACATTGATTTGGTCCAAATTATAATGGCTACCCATTTTTATTTTCCATGGCAATACATGTGGTAAAAGAACCAGGTCAATCCTAAATTATGTTCTTCTACAAGGCCAGTATTTCAACATACAGAATGGATGGGCATTAAATCAACAGAGAACTTTACAGGCCTTGGTCCAAATAGCTCTGATTTATGGGTTTTAATTCAGGCCATTAATTTTCAATTTGTGTGTTTTTTTAAAAAAAAAAGACAATTGTGGAAAACATGGATAAATTCCAATAATCCTATGTAATAAAAATGGAGTGGTTTGTTCATTAACTGTAAACCAGTGGACCTTGTAACCATGCTATCTCTTCGCTTTATTATGTTTGATAGTTCGGCTATTCAGTTATTCTGTCTACATTTAAGTGGTTATTACAAAACTTTTGTCACTTAGTAGAGAATAGAAGGGTATTGTGTTTTAGGATGACTGGTTAGAACCAATTGAGGTGTCACCACAAAAGTGACAAAAATGGGTAACAAAAGCTTAGTGTGCTTTGAGTTTGTTTGACTTCACAATTTAGAAGGCTTGCAGAGTTTTTTCCCCCGACACAATTTCACCAAAATTAGTGGTACAGTTGCACTCTTCACCAACATCAATCATCCAAATTGGGTGACTGGAAATCGTTTGTCATCCTCCAAAATGAGCTTGTGATATAATGCTGACTTGAAGCTTGCTCTTGGCTTCAGAACAGCTTGTGTGACATAGCATTAGTGGATTGTAACTCTAAAATCAACACTTTTTTTTTAGAGCAAGTTGATGACAGACAAGAGTCCCCATGACTGATTTTCATAGGTTATTAAATGAACAAGAACAACCTTTAAAGAATTTTTAATAGAGAAGTAACTTTTAAAGAAAAACAATTTTAATGTATTATGTAATAGTTTTGGAAATCAGTCTATGCACGGTCAATAAAAAGTGAATTTCCGTTTTTAAAAAATGAAGTAACAATTGAAAATTTAAGATTAATTCCTTCACAATTATCCTTTTGTCTGTATTAAACTTTTGCATTCTAGGGATTATCAAAACCTTGCATTGTCAGTTCAAGTGCCCAATGTCAAATTTAAAATTGGTTAAACCAGTTGATAAACTTAAGGTTGACTTTTTGAACAGATCCTGCAGCTTCCAAATAAAGGAAACCATCTTGCAACTAAAAAAATTGAGCTCTGAATTCACATTTAATGGTGTTATCTTGATGTGTATGAATAAGGCATGTTATAGTAAGTAAAGTAAAGCTAGTAGAAATTCCTGCTAAGTACAGAAATACCACTATTGGAAGAAAGTCATTTTCAATTCTCTTGATGAATGTCATGTTTTAAAACTTTTTTTTTGGGGTGGGGGGAGGGGGGAATTGAGAGATTCTTAACACTTATGTGCAATGTGACCACTTGTTGCTGCTCACTTAGTCTTGTGCCATGTTGGATAGTTTTATTTTTGTCTGTGCATACATATCTTAGGAGTTATATGTAAGTATTAGTAACCTAAAGTAAAACACCTTTTTGTCTTGGATGCTCTGAAAAGTTCTTAGTTTGTGATAATAAAACGTAATTAATATATCTGAAAATAAAGCGATGATGCCTCAAGAGTTTCTTGGTCATTTTTTCGTATTTAACACTTTTCAGCAAAATTATGATTTTTCTCATTTTACGTTAATGCTGCAAATGGCCTAATTCTCTTTGCATCAAATATTCAAATCTCTTGATGCCAGCTGGTCTGTTCCCCTTCTCTACCCCCAGGGATTAATTCTGGAAGCTTCCAGGTGTGTATTTACTCAGATTTGATTGCTTTGCATTTCTAAGAAGGTGACTTAGTCCAAACCCAGATATTTTAACTATTTTGACAGAAACTTCAGTGTATAACAACTATACGAACACTTACATTTGTCAAGTTCTCGCACCACAAAATAATAAAAATGCAAAAACATTGTATGGTGCAAATATGTATAGAGTGAAAAAGGAATCATTCTATTAAATTACCAGTTAGTAGAGAATGTACACTTTCTGCAATTATAGTGACAGTGTAAAAATAAAGGAAGCTTCGCTTTATCTTAGCAGGTCTGGCAGCATCTGTGGAAAGAGAAGCAGAGTTAACGTTTCGGGTCAGTGACCCTTCTTCGGAACTGACAAATATTAGAAAAGTCACAGATTATAAACAAGTGAGGTGGGGGTTGGGCAAGAGATAACAAAGGAGAAGGTGCAGATTGGACCAGGCCACATAGCTGACCAAAAGGTCACGGAGCAAAGGCAAACAATATGTTAATGGTGTGTTGAAAGACAAAGCATTAGTACAGATTAGGTGTGAATATACTGAATATTGAACAGCAGCAAGTGCAAACCTGAAGAAAAACAACCTGAAAAAATTAGTGGGTAAGAAAACTGAACAAACTAAGATGAAATGAAATAAGCAATCTGCACCTTCTCCTTTGTTATCTCTTGCCCAACCCCCACCTCACTTGTTTATAATCTGTGACTTTTCTAATATTTGTCAGTTCCGAAGAAGGGTCACTGACCCGAAACGTTAACTCTGCTTCTCTTTCCACAGATGCTGCCAGACCTGCTGAGTGAATCCAGCATTTCTTGTTTTTGTTTCAGATTTCCAGCATCCGCAGTATTTTGCTTTTATTATTCGCTTTATCTTAATTTGGTCAAAGTTCAAGTGCTAGAATAGTTGAGAATTTATTTCAATCTTCAGTTTAGAACTAAGCTGTCTAAACATCTACATATATTTTCAAATTCAAAGGGATTTTGATGTACAGAAACAACTCAAATAATTGCAACTTTTACGACATTAAGCCATGGGCTAAAAATGTAGCTCATGTACATTCATTTGATTTACAGACCAAATAGATGATATTTGGGGTACAAATACAGCAGAAACTTGAGTTCAAAGAATTATTTTATTGAAATAAATCTAAATTTTTACAATAATCAGACATATATAATTTGTTCCATATTAAATATGCAACTTGTTCCATGCATGTATACTGAATTCATAACGTCCTATAAAGATGCATGGTAGTTCATAGAATGTGTATTTCTCTCCCCTTCTTCATGCCCCCTCTATTTCACTGTCCTTTTTGCCCCCTTTCCCTATCTCTTTTCCCTGGTTCCATATTCTTCCCTTTTCTTTTTGAAGTCAGTGGCCTATGCTGGCAGTTTCCTGCAAGTCGCTATCCTTTGTGAGCATGGATTGTCAATATTGACAAGTTATTCAAACTGAGTGTGAGGTGTACTGATTCCAGGCCAAATGTTTACAGTTGTCACAGGTCACTATAGAGGCATCCATCACTGGCAGGAATCCTAGATGATTTGTTTTTCTGCTCCTCAGTCTAGGGGCACTGTTAGCTCTGCTGAGATCAACTAACTCCTGATAGAGTAAGGGTGGAATCTTGGATCTTTTGCATCCGTGGTGTACCATGTGATGCATTTACCACTGAACCCTGTTAACGTTAATGACCCATGCTCACACAAATACCCTACCAAAGCCATTTTTGATGGTGACTATTAAAAATAGTGGAAAACATCTGTTTGTTATTGCACAATTGTTTGTTTTTGCAGATGGTTTTACTGAACTAGATAGCTACTCAAATCCACTTGTCTACAATTATTTAGTGAGTCCCAGTTTGCTGTTAAATTAGGCTCACTAAGATTTTTTATTTTATTTAGAGATACAGCACTGAAACAGGCCCTTCGGCCCACCGAGTCTGTGCCAACCATCAACCACCCATTTGTACTAATCCTACATTAATCCCATATTCCTACCACATCCCCACAATTCCCCTACCTATACTAGGGCCAATTTACCTATCAACCTGCAAGTCTTTGGCTGTGGGAGGAAACCGGAGCACCCAGCGAAAACCCACGCAGTCACAGGGAGAACTTGCAAACTCTGCACAGGCAGTACCCAGAATTGAACCCGGGTCGCTGGAGCTGTGAGGCTGTGGTGCTAACCACTGCGCCACTGTGATGTTGCTGATTTGCAACATTCTACAGTTTGCCTGCAGTGGTCCATTTACAGAGGCATATAATCATTTTTCGTTCTGATTTGAACATTATTTTGCTTCAGTGTATTGAGATAAAAATACTAAAGATGTTGAAGCCAATAGAATATCTTCATTGACCTGCAAGAAGTTTGTCTACATTATTTTTTAAAAAAAATTGTGCCTCAACATTAAATGTTTGCATAACAAATATTGATTTTGATTCTTTTCATATCATTACTGCTACAAAAAAGCAAATCACAAAATTAAAGTACCATAATCTACTGAGAATGTTCTATCTGTGCAGTGTGTTGTACATTGTCCAAACAGCTGGATTGTGCATTTTATTCCTTTTTTGACTCACAGGAGCCTTTTGAGTACTCACAAAGGAACTATGAATGAGTGTATTTTTGACTCTTGCTTATTAAGCTAGCTTAAATACAATTGTGTTTTTTAAAAGTAAGAGTTATAAAGTCCAGAGAAACCGAATATTAAAGTCACTCATTTTGTCCTGGAAACTCTTCTCAAAACGTTGCTTCTGTTCCTCTGTGAAATGTTCCTTCCAGTCTCCAACTATACCTAAATAAAAATGAGCGAGAGAAGGGCCATCATAAGGGCAAAGGGAATAATGATATGTTTGACAATTTGATCCTGTTATTTGCACTAACCTTTCCTCATAAAGTTTCCTCTTTTATGGTCCATAATTTCATTGGGAACAAGCGTGTAGTTGATCATCTGATTATCCTTCATGTTTGTGAAATTGCAGTGTCGTACAATTGAGTCAATTGCCTCTGGTAAAAGGGGACGTTCCAAAAAATTGCATAGCTTTTCGACAGAATGTCTAAGATCCTGTGAGAAATAACAAATGAAAATGAAGACTCCTAAGAAAACAGTGTGCTTTTTTTTCCAGCTTTTTGTTTTCCTAGGTCAAGTCTTAGGTACCACTCTAATCATTGACCAAAATGTCAACTAACCAACTTCCTCTCAGATCTCTGGGTTTATGTTCTAGTTAGGGTTGTTTTTTTTTAACACTTGCTGATCATTATGCTTTGAACTGCTATTTGATTATAAATAAGCCTACTAGTTGCTTTAGCCTCAAGTTGTTAGTTTGTAAACCCCTTGTCTGTGTGGCAACGTTGTCATTTCTAAAAGAATTAGATAGGGTGGTACAAAACTCTGAAATCCAGTAATCATATTAGTGCATGAGAGATGTTTGGCCTTCAGTTAGGCATCTCTGCAAAGACAGATTATATAAAGCTTCCAGGTCAAAGGGGACACACGTCTGCTTATAGGAACTGCCATTAGACCATTGAGAGTGAACACAGTAAAAAAAAAAAATACATGAAGCTAACAATTTCAACTAAATTTGCAGATGACACAAATCTTGGAAGTATTGTGAACTGTGAGGAAGATAGTGATTGACTTCAAGAGGACATCTTGGTGGAATGGGCAGACAAGTAGCAGATGAAAGTTAATGCAGAGAAGTGTGAAGTTATGCATTTTGGTAGGAAGAGCAAGGAAAGGCAATATGAAATAAACAATTCTAAAGGGGGTACAGGAACAGAGGCCTGGGGGTATATGTGCACAAATCATTGAATGTGGCAGGAGCAGGTTGAGAATGTGGTTAAAAAGGCTTACAGGATCATGGGTTTTATAAGGAGAGGAATAGAGTACAAAAGCAAGAAAGTTACAAGGAGCCTTTAAAACATTGTTTCGGCGTCAACTGGAGTATTGTGTCCAATTCTGGGCACCAGACTTTAGAAAGAATGTGAAGTCTTTAGAGAGGGTGCAGAAAAGATTTACAAGAATGGTTCCAGGGTTGAGGGACCCCAGTTACATGGATGGATTGGAGAAGCTGGGGTTGTTCTCAGAGAAGAGAAGGTTGAGAGGAGTTTTGATAGAGGTGTTCAAAATCATGAGGGGTCCAGAGTAGATAGAGAGACACTGTTTGCATTGGCGAAAGTGTTGAGAACCAGAGGACACCAATTTAAGGTGATTTGCAAAGGAACCATTGGTGACGTGAGGAAAAACTTTTTTACGCAGAGAGGGGTTAGTATCTGATAGAGTGTGGTGGAAGCAGATTCAATTGTGACTTTCAAAAGGGAATTGGATATTTATCTGAAGAGAAAAAAATTTGCAAGGTTAAGGGGAGGGGGGAAAGGCAAAGTGGGACGAGGTGAGTTGCTCTTAGAGCTGGAACAGACACATTGGACTGAATGGCTGCCTTCTGTGCTATAACCATTCTATGATGCTATTCTATGAATATAGCACAATTTAAGAGATAGAAAACAGCATTCATTCCCTTACTGTAATGTTGAGAAAAATTATCATCCAAATGTAATAGAGCAATTATTTATCACCAATATAAACTATATAAAATCTAATTCCTACCTTCTTCAGCTCCTCATAAGTTATAAACAAGAAGTTGAATTCTTCTCTGTGGCTTATCCAGTCTTTTATGTGTTCAAACCATGATCCAAAATGCACTGAAATAAGATGGAAAAATTAACAGATTTGGATCTAACTTTTTAAATTCTTTGAGACTTGTGGAGAAGATCCTTATTCTCTTATTTTCAAGCACTTTGGTTAAAATTATTGAAGGTTGTTTTGAAATTCAGTCCATGCTAATGTGCCCATAGCGTTTTTTTAAAATTATACTACCGTATTATAAATACTTGTGTGTCAGCTGTGGCTCAATTGATAGCACTCTCACTTCTGAGTTGCAAGGTGCCAGGTTCCAGTCCCATTCCAGGGCTTGAGCATAAGAATCAAGGCTGCCTCTCCAATACACCACCTCTCCCTGTTGTGCTGCTGAGGTTTCAGGGCTGGTAGCATGGAGAGCCCGCCTGCCATCCTTAATTGGACAGCAGGCCCACAGGTGTCCAATTAGGAGGCCTTCTGTGGTAAAATCACCGTCTGGCAAATGTGGGCTTGGGAACCTGCATTTCACCCTGATGTCAGTGTCCTGAAGCTGTGGTAAAATTCAACACCAGGTACTCAAGTCAAAGGAGAACTTTGAACACGCTACCTTCCAACTCACCGGTATGAGTGCTAATAAAGAAATCAAACTGACTTTAAGCAAAAACAAATAACTGGTTATTGAATAAGCAAAACCTTCACAATCCCTCCGAGGAATGTATTTTATTGCAGCATAAACATTGTCAATAAACCACTGATTAAGTGCTCAGTCTTTAGAGAACAGGGCACTTCTGTTACAGTATCTGTTGCTATCTTTATGGTGAAATTGTACAAAATTTGACTTGTACAACACAGGAATCGGAGTACGATCTAAAGTACATGAAGCAATAATGTAAATGCATAATTTTGTCACACAGATACAAAGGAAATCTCTCAATTCTCGCTGCTTTCTTGTCGTGCTAATTTTAAAAATAGCCAAAGATGGCTGAGTAAAAATGATTTTGCTTCCACAGTCATCAGAAAATGTACAACTCCTCATCATTGCTGTAAATGTCACTGATTATTGCCTAACAACTTTATTTAAAAAAGACAGAATTCTCGTTACATTGGTAAAGGGTTAAAGTATTATCTATAGAAATCTCCAAACCTCCATTTGGAAGTAAATTGAACAAGATCAAAATGCACACCTTCTCCAAGTAAAAATTTCTCCAGAAATTCCCCAAAAGTTCCTGGCTCTGGCAGGAAGTTTGCCATTTTGTGGAAATGATAAAATGAAACAATTATGTCCATTGGATTTCTTGCAACATAAATCACCTGTATAAAGGGGGGAAAATGTGTACAGCACATTAGAAACCATTTTGATACAACAGACAAAAATGGTATTAAGGTCTTGAAATTCCTACTACAATGCATGGATAGGTTAAATGAAGACTGCTTCTTTTAAATGTAGTTGTCTTCACTTCTGTTCTAGGACTGGATGACTTAGTATCCCCAGCAAACATCAATTAGTTCCTAGTGGCAAATAGTATAAAACTCGCATGTATTAGCACTCAGAGGCTGTTGAGATGGCTGGTATAAGAAGTGGAAATGCTCATATGGTTCAGTAGTGTTGTTCTTCAAGAAGACAGAAGGAGGAGCAGGAGTAGACTGTGGCCCATTGAGCCTGCTCTGCCATTCAATACGATCATGGCTGATCTTAGGCTTCAACTCCACTGTCCTGCCCACTCGCTATATCCCTTGATTCCCTGAGCGACCAAAAATCTGTCTGTCCCAGCCTTAAATGTATTCAATGATGGAGCATCCATAACCCTCTAGGGTAGAGAATTCCAAAGATTCGTAACCATTTGAGTGAAGTAATTTCTCCTCATCTCAGTCCTAAATGATCAGCCCCTAAACCTGAGACTGTGCCCCCATGTTTTAGATTCCTTGACCAGCAGAAACAATCTCTCTGTCTACCATATCCAGCACCTTCTGAATCTTCGGAACTGACCCGAAACGTTAACTCTGCTTCTCTTTTCACAGATGCTGCCAGACCTGCTGAGTGGTTCCAGCATTTCTTGTTTTTATTTCAGATTTCCAGCATCCGCAGTATTTTGCTTTTACCTTCTGAATCTTGTATGTTTCAATGAGATTGCCTCTCATTCTTCTAAACTCCAGAGAATATAGGACCAATTTACTCAGCCTCTCATCATTGGACAATACCCTCATCCCAGGGACCAATTTAGTGAACCTTTGCTCCAATGCAAGTATATCCTTAAGTGGCGAGACCAAAACTGCACACAGTACTCCAAATGTGGTTTCACCCTCTACAGTTGTAGCAAGACTTCTCTATTCCTGTACTCCAGTCCCCTTGCAATGAAGGCCAACATGTTATTTGTCTTCCTAATTGCTGGCTGTACCTGCATGCTAACTTTGTGAAACTACAAGCACACACAAGTCTCTTTGAACATCAACACTTCCACATTTCACACCTTTTAAAAAATATTCTGCTTTTCTATTCTTGCGACCAAATAAAGGATGTTTTGTGCTCTATCCAACCTGGGTGTGATTGACTCTAAAGTTGGGTGACAAAGCTGAATAAATGTTTAATATCTCAGTATTGATATTTTTCACTGGACATAAAACCACCAATTTTAAAAAATCACATTCTAACATACTGTATTGTAATCACAGGCTATAGGGTGCTGGCTCTACCAAGTTCAATTTTGCTTTTGGAACACATTTAACTGCTCACTAGCTGCATCAAGGTTAAAAATATCAATTGATATTGGCTGAAAGAAATGCAGGAAGTACTCACTGCTTTATAAAACTAGGAAATGCATCAGGTAATCTTTAAAGTTTAGAAGGACATTACATCCTTTTCTTCGAGAGCCTGAATTAGGCTTGAAGAAATGTTTTATTTTGAGACCTGCACTTTACTGTCTTATTGTCTGCTGTATTTTTGCATTAAATCTACAGAAAGAAAAATTAGCCAAAAAGACAAGTTCTTACCAAAGTGTAATCCTACCAGGTTAACTCACAAACCAAGTTTCTTAATCTGTTATATTGAGGTAAATTGACTTAGATTACAGTTTTCTTCTTAAACAAGAGGATGTCATTGTGCCTCCCTCTTGCACTACATTCTGGCTTGGATACAATTGTTCTTGGTTGTGCTTTTTTTTCTTCAAAAAAAATTTAGTCTTGCAACTACAATTTTTTTTAGAGTCATAGAGAGATACAGCACTGAAACAGGCCTTTCGGCCCACCGAGTCTGTACTGACCATCAACCACCTATTTATTCTAATCCTACATTAATCCCATTTCCCTCTCACATCCCCACCTTCGCTCAATTCTCCTATCACCTACCTACACTGGGGGCAATTTACAATGGCCAATTTACTCATCAACCTGCAAGTCTTTGGCATGTGGGAGGAAACTGGAGCACCAGGAGGAAACCCACACAGGTCACGGGGAGAACTTGCAAACTCCGCACAGACAGTACCCAGAACCAAACCCGGGTCGCTGGAGCTGTGAGGCTGCAGTGCTAACCGCTGCACCACTGTGCCGCCCTTTTATAACGCAGTTCTTTTTTTAAAAAAAAAAGTTTTATGTGGCACAACTGCAATGTAAAAAGTTCATTGAGGGCTGTCATCTCACCCATTCTCTCTGCAGGATGTTACAACTGTACAAAAGTGCAAAGTCAGGCTGTTTTTTTTTACTACAAAGAAATTTCTGGCAGATTTTTATTTTTAAATAAACTGTCAATTTACAATTTTGAAACTGGTTTCTCCTTATGGCAGTTAGCCTGTATTATCAACCTGGTTGCTATAAGTTTGCATACCTTTGCGTTAGATTGTTTGACGGACTTGGAGATGATGTGATAGGGAAGGTGTGTGGTGATAATTCGATTGTCTAGCTTGTGGTGCAGAATATCCTCACAATAATAATGTTCAATCCACGGAGCTCGAATCCAGTTTGGGATGGTTTTGGCAGGCACCTGGTTTCCATCATTATAAATAATTGTGAGAATCTCCTGCATCCATGTTGTACCTATGAAAGTTAAACCAGTTGAATTATTGTAGCACAGCAGTCGTGGAGCATAAAACCTACCTGAGTCACTTATAATTGAAATGGTTGCAGCAGCCAAACCTACTACAATAGCGATGCAATGCTGTGAACATTGTGTGCTGAAGAACTCCCAGTGACTAGGGTGAATAGAGTTGTAGTCTTCAGCTTCCTAATTTAACTTCACTTTTGGTACATCTTGTTACATTTGGAATTCCAGAACTTTGATGCCCATGATGAACTTTCAGGAGTCTGCTACCATAAAGAATGAACATGGAGCTAATACTGGTGCAATACCAGATATCTACAATTAGATGTCTCATTTTACTCTGTAAATTCGTAACCATACAAGAGTTCATAACTCTTTGACATACCCAATTATTGTTTATTTCTCTCAATTCTCATTGATAAGGAAATCATATAATGTACAGCATCACATTATCATGGTTCATACCTGGTTCCACAAATCCTATGCACCATCTTACTTTTGAAAACATTATCTCTAAGAATCAAAGTTGGGTTGAAAAACTAGGGATTGTTTCTAAACCCCAAATATGAACCATTTGCCAGTCCTCAGCAATAAGATCCTCAGTACCCTATGAAGAGCTATAGCTAGGAAACAATTGGGATTGCATTCAGTTCAGACCATCTGCACGCCCACTGACTGGAAACTTGCACTATAAATTTATATTAAAAACAAAACTGGAATAAGGAGAAGGATACATGAATTGTGCCAACCAATGCTTCCCCTCTGACACCGACACACACACACATAATCATATGAAGTAAATACTTGACCGGTGTGAAAATCTCGTGGCAAAAAAGGTTGCATCCGACAATATATAGCTGTGTGATAAACTATCCCACATTGTAAAAAGATGCATAAAAATTTTTACCTTAAGTATTTATGTTGGGTACCAATAATTGTCAGAGATTTGGCACTTTGGATAACTGATACACAAAGTAGACATGAGCACTGAGGTACAATATACTGGTGCTCCTACCTGATTTGGGGTATGTAACGATCAGTGTATCAGTGTCATGAAACTTGAACTCCTCAGCATATCGCAGAGACTGCATTGTATGCAGGTGTCCCGGAAAGTTGATGCCTGAGTACCGCACTGTCACATCCAGATTAGCCATGACTTGTAACCTTTGCTGTGAGTGAACAGCTGCTGTGAGCCGAGCTCAGGCTTTTTATGTCTTGGTAGCGGAAATCAAACTCATTCTTACTGGAAAAAAAAAGTTGTGGTTTCATTTGAAGCTTTTTTTTTGGTGGTATTTCACCAGTATTTTCCCTCCTCTCCTTGACAATAGTGACTCATGCTTGAGCGAGTTCCTCCATTTGGATACTAACTGCAGGTTCTCAGCTAAGGGACTATTTTTACCTTGAGCACTCTGCAACAAATGCTGGCAGGTCATTTGACCATGGACATCATCACACAGCAGAGCGTGGTACTGTCCTTACGCAACATTGACAATCATACAATTTCCAGCAGAGATCACACAATAGTGGTCATGAGCTAATAAAAACAAGAATTAGAATTAGAATATTACAGCGCAGTACAGGCCCTTCGGCCCTCGATGTTGCGCCGATCATCTGACCTACACTATTCCATTTTCATCCATGTCTATCCAATGACCACTTAAATGCCCTTAAAGTTGGCGAGTCTACTACTGTTGTAGGCAGGGCGTTCCACGCCCCTACTACTCTCTGCGTAAAGAAACTACTTCTGACATCTGTCCTATATCTTTCACCCCTCAACTTAAAGCTATGTCCCCTCGTGTTTGCCATCATCATCCGAGGAAAAAGACTCTCACTATCCACCCTATCTAACCCTCTGATTATCTTGTATGTCTCTATTAAGTCACCTCTCCTCCTCCTTCTCTCTAATGAAAACAACCCCAAGTCCCTCAGCCTTTCCTCGTAAGACCTTCCTTCCATACCAGGCAACATCCTAGTAAATCTCCTCTGCACCCTTTCCAAAGCTTCCACATCCTTCCTATAATGCGGTGACCAGAACTGCACGCAATACTCAAGGTGCGGCCTCACCAGAGTTTTGTACAGCTGCATCATGACCTCGTGGCTCCGAAACTCGATCCCCCTACTAATAAAAGCTAACACACCATATGCCTTCTTAACAGCCCTATTAACCTGGGTAGCAACTTTCAGGGATTTATGTACCTGGACACCAAGATCTCTCTGCTCATCTACACTACCAAGAATCTTCCCATTAGCCCAGTACTCTGCATTGCTGTTACTCCTTCCAAAGTGAATCACCTCACACTTCTCCGCATTAAACTCCATTTGCCATCTCTCAGCCCAGCTCTGCAGCCTATCTATGTCCCTCTGTACCCTGCAACACCCTTCGACACTATCCACAACTCCACCGACCTTCGTGTCATCCGCAAATTTACTAACCCACCCTTCTACACCCTCATCCAGGTCGTTTATAAAAATGACAAACAGCAGTGGCCCCAAAACAGAACCTTGCGGTACACCACTAGTAACTAAACTCCAGGATGAACATTTGCCATCAACCACCACCCTCTGTCTTCTTTCAGCTAGCCAATTTCTGATCCAAAGCTCTAAATCACCTTCAACCCCATACTTCTGTATTTTCTGCAATAGCCTACCGTGGGGAACCTTATCAAACGCCTTACTGAAATCCATATACACCACATCCACGGCTTTACCCTCATCCACCTGTTTGGTCACCTTCTCGAAAAACTCAATAAGGTTTGTGAGGCACGACCGACCTTTCACAAAACCGTGCTGACTATCGCAAATGAACGTATTCTTTTCAAGATGATTATAAATCCTATCTCTTATAACCCTTTCCAACATTTTACCCACAACCGAAGTAAGGCTCACAGGTCTATAATTACCAGGGCTGTCTCTACTCCCCTTCTTGAACAAGGGGACATTTGCTATCCTCCAGTCTTCCGGCACTACTCCTGTCGACAATGACGACATAAAGATCAACAACAACGGCTCTGCAATCTCCTCCCTGGCTTCCCAGAGAATCCTAGGATAAATCCCATCTGGCCCAGGGGACTTATCTATTTTCACTCTTTCCAAAATTGCTAACACCTCCTCCTTGTGAATCTCAATCCCATCTAGCCTAGTAGGCTGTATCTCAGTAATCTCCTCGGCAACATTTTCTTTTTCTACTGTAAATACTGACGAAAAATATTCATTTAACGCTCCCCTATCTCCTCTGATTCCGCACACAACTTCCCACTACTATCCTTGATTGGCCCTGTTCTAACTCTTATCATTCTTTTATTCCTGATATACCTATAGAAAGCCTTAGGGTTTTCTTTGATCCTATCCGCCAATGACTTCTCGTGTCCTCTCCTTGCTCTTCTTAGCCCTCCCTTTAGATCCTTCCTGGCTAGCTTGTAACTCTCAAGCGCCCTAACTGAGCCTTCACGTCTCATCCTAACATAAGCCGCCCTCTTCCTCTTGACAAGCGCTTCAACTTCTTGAGTAAACCACAGCTCCCTTGCTCGACAACTTCCTCCCTGCCTGACAGGTACATACTTATCAAGGACACGCATTAGCTGCTCCTTGAATAAGCTCCACATTTCGTTTGTGCCCATCCCCTGCAGTTTCCTTCCCCATCCTACACATCCTAAATCTTGCCTAATCGCGTCATAATTTCCTTTCCCCCAGCTATAATTCTTGCCCTGCGGTATATACCTGTCCCTGCCCATCGCTAAGGTAAACCTAACCGAATTGTGATCACTATCGCCAAAGTGCTCACCTACATCTAAATCGAACACCCGGCCGGGTTCATTACCCAGTACCAAATCCAATGTGGCATCGCCCCTGGTTGGCCTGTCCACATACTGTGTCAGAAAACCCTCCTGCACACACTGGACAAAAACAGACCCATCTAAAGTACTCGAACTATAGTATTTCCAGTCAATATTTGGAAAGTTAAAGTCCCCCATAACCACTACCCTGTTACTCTCGCTCCTGTCGAGAATCATCTTCGCTATCCTTTCCTCTCCATCTCTGGAACTATTCGGAGGTCTATAGAAAACTCCCAACAGGGTGACCTCTCCTCTCCTGTTTCTAACCTCGGCCCATACTACCTCAGTAGACGAGTCCTCAAACGTCCTTTCTGCCGCTGTAATACTTTCCTTGATTAACAATGCCACACCCCCCCCTCTTTTACCCTCTTCTCTGTTCTTACTGAAACATCTAAATCCCGGAACCTGCAACATCCATTCCTGCCCCTGCTCTACCCATGTCTCTGAAATGGCCACAACATCAGGATCCCAGGTACCAACCCATGCTGCAAGCTCACCCACCTTATTCCGGATGCTCCTGGCGTTGAAGTAGACACACTTTAAACCAAGTTCTTGCTTGCCAGTGCCCTCTTGCGTCCCTGTAACCTTATCCCCTACCTCACTACTCTCAACAGCCTGTACACTGGAACTACAATTTAGGTTCCCATTCCCCTGCTGATTTAGTTTAAACCCCCCCGAAGAGCACTAACAAATCTCCCCCCCAGGATATTGGTACCCCTCTGGTTCAGGTGAAGACCATCCTGTTTGTAGAGGTCCCACCTACCCCAGAAAGAGCCCCAATTATCCAGGAAACCAAAACCCTCCCTCCTACACCATCCCTGCAGCCACGTGTTCAACTCCTCTCTCTCCCTATTCCTCTCTTCGCTAGCACGTGGCACAGGCAACAACCCAGAGATAACAACTCTGGTTGTTCTCGCTCTAAGCTTCCACCCTAGCTCCCTGAATTTCTGCCTTAAATCCCCATCTCTCTTCCTACCTATGTCGTTGGTGCCTATGTGGACCACGACTTGGGGGTGCTCCCCCTCCCCCTTAAGGATCCCAAAAACACGATCAGAGACATCACGTACCCTGGCACCTGGGAGGCAACACACCAACCGTGAGTCTCTCTCGTTCCCACAGAACCTCCTATCTGTTCCCCTAACTATGGAGTCCCCAATGACTAATGCTGTGCTCCTCTTCCCCTTTCCCTTCTGAGCAACAGGGACAGACTCTGTGCCAGAGACCTGCACCCCATTGCTTACCCCTGGTAAGTCGTCCCCCCCAACAGTATCCAAAACGGTATACCTGTTGTTGAGGGAAACGGCCACAGCACTGCCTGCTGGTTCCCTTTCCTTCCCCTGACGGTAACCCATCTACCTACTTCTTTTACCTGAGGTGTGACTGCCTCCCTATAACTCCTGTCAATAATCCCCTCCGCCTCCCGAATGATCCGAAGTTCATCCAGCTCCAGCTCCAGTTCCCTAACGCAGTCTGCGAGGAGCTGGAGTTGGGTGCACTTCCCGCAGATGCAGTCAGCAGGGACACTCTTGGCGACCCCTACCTCCCACATTCTGCAGGAGGAACATACAACTGCCTTGACCTCCATTCCCACTATTCTAGATTCCCAACAAATCTACTGAAAAACCCAACGAAAAAAAAAGTCAAAACTTGTTCGCTTAGCAATCCGACGGACTGAACTTTTTAAATAAAAAGCTTACCTTATCAACACACCAGAGTCCTTTTTTTTGGTTAGAGGAGGAGGGTGGGTGGGAGACACTACACGTGTAGTGTCTCAGGTACTGCCACTGCCCAAATAAATAGTTTTCCCTTACCCAGCAGTCCCCTGGTCCTCCGAAACAAAAGGGGATTAACTCGTAACTTACTGAAATTGACCGCTCAGCTGAAAGTCCGCTCCGCACCTCGCTCTGTCAAAGCTGCTCCTCGCAAAAAGACAACGATTATAAAACTGCCCAAATAAATAGTTTTCCCTTACCCAGCAGTCCCCTGGTCCTCTGAAACAAAAGGGGATTAACTTGTAACTTACTGAAATTGACCGCTCAGCTGAAAGTCCGCTCCACACCTCGTTCTGTCAAAGCTGCTCCTCGCAAAAAGACAACGATTATAAAACTGCCCAAATAAATAGTTTTCCCTTACCCAGCAGTCCCCTGGTCCTCCGAAACAAAAGGGGATTAACTTGTGACTTACTGAAATTGACCGCTCAGCTGAAAGTCCGCTCCGCACCTCGTTCTGTCAAAGCTGCTCCTCGCAAAAAGACAAAGATTTTAAAACTGCCCAAATAAATAGTTTTCCCTTACCCAGCAGTCCCCTGGTCCTCTGAAACAAAAGGGGATTAACTTGTAACTTACTGAAATTGACCGCTCAGCTGAAAGTCCGCTCCGCACCTCGTTCTGTCAAAGTGAAATTGACCGCTCGGCTGAAAGTCCGCTCCGCACCTCATTCTGTCAAAGCTGCTCCTCGCAAAAAGATGCAGAAATGCTGGAACCACTCAGCAGGTCCGACCTGCTTTTATTTTCCTTTTATTTTAGTGGTCATGAGCTGCCTTGTTTGTTCCAAGTTGGTTTACACTGAAATTAACTGGCCCGAGTAATACTTTATGTTATAGTCATTTGGCATAAACTCATGAAACAGTAGAAGTTTACTGTCAGAGAACATATGTGATAAAATAAACGTGTTTTTTTTGGCTTAAAAGATGTCTTAAATTATGAGAGGTTGCATAAACTTGGATTGTATTCCAGGGATGAAGAACTTCAGTTATGAAGCTAGACTGGTGAAGTTGGGACTGTTTTCCTTGGAGGAGAGAAGGCTGACAGGAGATTTGATAGATGTATTCAAAATCAGGAGTGATCTGGACAGAGTAGATAGAGAGAATCTGTTCCCATTCATGAAAAGATCAAGAACGAGAGGGCACAGATTTAAGGTAGTTGGCAAAAGAAGCAATGGCGACATGAGGAAAAACTTTTTCACGCAGCGAGTGGTTAAGATTTGGAATGCACTGCCTGAGAGTGCGGTGGAGCCAGGGTCAGTTGAAGCATTCAAGATAGAATTAGATAGTTACCTGAAAAGGAAGAATGTGCAAGGTTATAGGGAGAAAGCGGGGGAATGGCACTAAGTGAATTGTTTGCTCGGATAGCCGGTGCAGACATGTTGGACCAGATGGTGGCCTCCTGTGCTGTAACAATTCTGTGATATTGTTTCACGAGCAGCTTGGTATTAAATTTATCCTGAATTTGTAATAAATCCAGCATATAATCCAATTAATAATATAAAGGTAGTGGGAGTGAAATTGGAACAGAAAATTGGGCAAGGCGTAAAATGGCTGCAGATTGGCTGACTTTTTTTTGCATTACAGTCCAATATCAATTTCAACCCCAGTCTCACAAGTACTTCTGAACAAATACTCTTGGTTTATTCCCTCTCATGCATTCCAAAAAGAGTCCAAGTCTGATATCATATTCTACTGGCTGTCTTGTTACAAGCCTGAATCGATCTGTCCCTGGGGCTTCTGGACTTGTGTTGGTAACAAGGTTGTTGTATGCATGACTTGGGGACAAGCACTGTGTGCTCTGATTTCCCTTTGAGGACAGGTGTCTGTAAAATGGTGAGGGAAGGTGGGGGTGGAGTGCCTATCATCTTCCTGTTGCCATGCCAACTTGCCAGCGGCAGGGATGGTGACGGACAGTCCTCCCGCCAAGAGGCCAATTAAGGGCTTCTTCCTTCTGCCACTCGCATTTTACCAGTCACAGGTGAGCCTGTTGCCACGTGGGGAGACCACCAGGTAAACTCTCATGGCCTCCCAGAAGGCTCCAGGGCGTCTTCCTATCCAGGCACTCTTTGACCCACAAAGGGGCCCTCCTGCGGCCCGAAACCCCACTTACCTGGTTGGAAGGGTGGCATCCTTCCATGGCATCCTCCTCTCCCGTTGTAGTCCCAGTAGTTTTCACCCTCTGGTGGCACTGCTGAGCTGCCAGCCCTCCGATTAGCTGGAAGCTCCAGGGGGCAGGCAGCTGCCCTTAATAGTTGTCTGACCCCCTCGGTCCAGCAAGCGGCTGAGGTAGGATTGCCTCCCAGCTTTTGGGCCCGTAATCGGGATGCCTACCACGAGAACAACATTTCGGCCCTTATGAAACTCGAGTATCACTGCACATGCACAAGCTTAGTCTGTGCAGTGGCCAATAAAATTTAAAGCACGCCAAGTGTCACACACTGGGTCTGAATTAAATGAAACTTAAGCGAAATGTTTTGAGGCTACACCTGGTCTCCACCATACTGTAGATTTCTGGGTTGCCTTGTAAGTGCGCAACTTTTGAGGGTGTGGGTGGGCCCCATCAGTTGGGTGTCTAAATTTGGCTGTTCAATCCAAAGAAGTAGCAACTGCTGGATTGACCACTTTGCCTGAAGGTTGATTGAAGAAATGTTGTAGCCAGGGTGAAGGGACAGCCTAGAAAACCTTCAATCACCCACGAGTTGTAAGAATATCTGCTGGCATGGGGCAGTTGGGCATCATAGAAGCATCTCAAGTGATACTTGTGCACACTAGCCCAATGTTAATGAGGGAGCTCCCACTTATCCCAAAAACTCTGGTGATTGTTCTGCTTGCCAGTGACTTGCAAGATGGATCCTGCCTGTGGTCCTTAGCTTATTACAATATAAGGTCAATGTGGTTTCAACACCCACCCTGCAACAGAAAAGAACATCAAACGATATTTACTATCAATTACTAATGGAAATAACCTGAACCATTCTAGTTCGCACACAATGACCCAAAATGTCTGATGGAACAGTCTGGGTCTTTAACACTAAGCAGAATGACCACAGTACCTTTACATCATGAAAAATTTTCTCTCATCTTACATGCAAAAATGCTCTGTAGGTTCCATTCCCTTATCAAAGATCACTGCACATTCCTTTTTGTCAGTCTCATTCTAATTTTACCAAGTGGGTAGAAACCCCAGAGCAGAAACATTAGCAAGTGTACAATGCAAACGCCTTCAGCCAGATTTCAACTACGGTCAGTTTTACCAGCACCAGGTTTCCTCCACCTAAATAAGCGCACTAAAACTACATTAATCTCTCTCATAGCTTGTTGTGGAATATTGGACATTTTCACTCAGTTAACTGCTGCTACTTTTACAGAGAATGTATTAACCATAGATTTTAATTTCAAGCTCATTACACAGCAGCCTGATATCAAATTTCTGGAATTTTTATTAAATTTCAAAGCTCCACATCCTGCAGGAGGTGTGTCCGTGGCCGGGATTTAATACAAAGGCGGTGGCACCACCCACCAGCTGGAAAGTCGGGGGCGAGTCCGCCTCCACCGGCCCTGGAAGCCGTAACCATATTTTACGTGCTCAGGCAATTAACTGCCTGCATTCATGGCTTCTGCCCCTCTGAGCAGGAGGTCCTGTCCCTAAGGGATGCCAGCCAATCAAAGGGCTGCAGCCCTTCAGTCCCAGCAGTGCCACTGGGATTGGGGGTGGCATTGCTGCTGGTTGGGCCCTCCTTGGGACACAGGGTGCCTGATCAGCAGAGATCCCTGCATGGAGGCCACAGGGAGGCTGTCAGGTTTTGCTGGGCGGCCTCCCCCATGTGGTGAAGTGTCCAAAGTGCAAGAAGAGGCCCATAGGTGACCATAAATTAGCCACTTAAGGGCCTCAAATGACCCAAAGACAGGTGGTAAAATACCAACAGAGGTGGTAATCGACAGGCATAGCGCCGTCCCAACCCCCCCACCCACCCACTCACCCACCCACCATCCCACCCAATTTTACACCTCCCAGCCCACTCCCAAGGTTAGAGGGTGGGGTGTAAAATTCCAGCCCATGATATACTTCTATTGATCTTGTTTGCTACAGCAGTCATTCTTGCTACTGACCCTGTGAGGAATCAAATGTCTCTCAGCAAAATGTACCTTTCCAATTTCTCTCTGTGAAACTAATTGTACATAAAAGTGCTGGAAGAGTGTTCAATTGTGCAAAATATTCTTTGTGCTAATACTTTGAGATTTGCATCATGTGGGACCTGACACATCTTTTGAATCAATTTAAGCTAAGATTTTAGTTAAATTTAGGACTTTTCTGAGAAATTCTGCATTCACATTTCATTACTTCTCCTGCCATTTTGGAGCTTTTAGCCCTTTTTTTCTTTCTAGTAACCTTTTGTAAGCGTCATGAGGTTGGTTGGGTCAAGTGTACATCCATTTATACTTTGCTGCAAATGAACTTTTTACAGGCTTTGACCTCTTAGTTCTCTCTTTCTGAAAGTACTTAGCTCATCAGTATTGCGGGCCTCTACTTCTTGAAACCCCCTCTTCTGTGTTTTCAGCAATACTATGAAAATCAGTACTGCTGACAGGAACCAGCTGAAATATGAACCGATTTCCTCTTGTAGTTGTTGACCGATTCACAAATATAAATCAATACAAGATAGAAGGAAGCGTTTTGAAATTTAATAAAAATTCCAGAAATGCAATATCCAGGCTGCTCTGTGTAGTGAGCTTAAAGTTAAAACTCATGGATAATATATTCTGTGCAAAGACTGCGACATTTAATTGAGTTCTGTCTTTGACAGCAATCATCCTGCAATATGCAGTTATTTACAAAAATTAGGCCCGTTAGTCTTAAAAGGACAGGTCAGATTATACACAGCTTCAACTCGGCAGAAAAATAATACGTATAATGGCAGAGACCCGCCAATTATCCCGCTCTATCCCTCCCATCAATTCCATCCCCATCCCTCATGGAAACAATCTCTCCAGTCAAGGTAACTTTGTTGTTCAGCTCCCCTTACCTTCCACTGTTTTTGTTCTCCACCAACCTTCTCCACATCACTCCACTGTTGGCGCCACCAACCATTGGCAACTGCATGTGCTTCACACGCTTCAGGCCTCTGCGTGGCCCATGTGCCCTTCGTGCACCAGGCACCGCCCACCAACAGATGTGCCCCTTAAACTGATCAATCAAAACAGTCTGAACAGACAAAAAACAAGTATTATTGTTTTAGATGTTACATAGTATTACAAACAAAGAACAAAGAAAATTACAGCACAGGAACAGGCCCTTCGGCCCTCCAAGCCTGCGCCGATCCAGATCCTCTATCTAAACTTGTCGCCTATTCTCTAAGGGTCTGTATCTCTTTGCTTCCTGCCCATTCATGTATCTGTCTAGATACATCTTAAAAGACGCTATCGTGCCCGTGTCTACCACCTCCACTGGCAACGCGTTCCAGGCACCCACCACCCTCTGCATAAAGAACTTTCCACGCATATCCCCCCTAAACTTTTCCCCTCTCACTTTGAACTTGTGACCCCTAGTAATTGAATCCCCCACTCTGGGAAAAAGCTTCTTGCTATCCACCCTGTCTATACCTCTCATGATTTTATACACCTCATTTACATTCCTGCCATCACAAACCAGTGTATCATCTCCCCTACCTACTACATCACAAACAACAATTTAACCCTAACGTATAAACCAAAAATGCTGGAAATACTCAGCAGGTCTGGCAGCCGCTGTGGAGAGAGTAACTGAATTAATGTTTCAGGTTGTTACCTTTGCCAGTTCTGATGAAAGGTTCAGAGATGTAACAGGCTTTAAGCAAGTGCAGAAGCAGGGAAAGGGGAGAACTGGAATAAAGAATGAAAGAAAATGTCTGTGATAGGGTGGAAGGCAGGATTGAGTAAATAGCAAAAGGGATGATGGTGCAAGGCAAAAGGAGACGTTAATGGGACAAGTGAAGAAACAAAAGACGGGTCTAGAGGAGCTGTAAATGGTAAACAGCAGAATCAATACCAGCAACTGCTGTCCAAAAAAATGGGAGCAGCAATTATGATCTGAAATTATTGAACTCATCGCCTAATGAAACAATGAGGTGCCGTTCCTCGAGCTTCTGTTGAGCTGTTAATTAGCAGGATGGCTCTCTGGTTTCAAAAACAGCTGTAATAGTGTAACAAAAAGAGAAATTGCTGGAAATACACAGCAGTCAGCAATTCAGGAAACATCTGTGGAGAAAGAAGGAGCGTTAATATTACAGGCCAATGACCCTCTGTCAGTTCTGACAAAAGGTTGTCGACCTGAAACATTGGATGGAATCTTCTGCTCTCAGAATCCTGAGTGTGAATTGGATCCATTTCGGCTCCTGGCCCCATACGAACTGTGAGGGTGGCCGCCTGCGAGATCTTCCTGGAGGTAGTCAATTAAAAGTCTGCCTCTGGGTCTGCCGTCCAATTGAGGACAGCAGGCATGTTCGTGAGGCTGCAGTCTCATCAGAGGGCCTGCAGCCTTGGAAAGACAACAGCTCCACCACCAGAGGTGGGCGCTGCCAACGTCGGGGGGGGGGGGGGGGGGGGGGGAGACGAGGACACCTGCATTTTGATGCTCCCTCTGAAGAGGAGAGAATAAATGGTCACCTCAGCTAGTGGGCCACCCCTGTGGAGGGGAAACCCCCACCTCAGAATGGCTGGTGGTCGCAGCTGTGGCCTAATAATGGCTATGGTTCAGGTGGGGTGTGTTAAAACAACCTGACCTACCTCCGGGATGATCGCCGAGGTGAAAATGAGTCAGGCCCCTGGCCCGCGCACATTTCTCCGAAGTTCCTCCCAGTCCTGCCTTGAAGCCTGCCACTCTGTGACCGGGAAGATTCTGACCATTAACTCTTTTTCTCTCTCCACAGATGCTGCCTGACAAGCTGACTATTTCTGGAATTTTCTATTTCTATTTCAGATGATGCACATTTTCAGTATTTTGCTTTTGTTATAGTTGAACCCTAACCACTTCACATGAGTCTTTGAAAATGTAAATGCTTGGAAACTATAGCCTTGAAATAATTCCATTATTTTTAAAACTGATTGCGAAATAGGAAACAGAACAGAAAGATTTGTTGGATTAGTTAAAGGAATAGATTTTCTCTTGTATCTCACTTTAGTGAGGTTGGAAATGTGTGTTTTACATTGGTGTTTACAATTTGTTGCATCAGCAATAGAGGAAATCACACCCTGTGAGTGAGGCTTCCTGTTTAAACACACCCTGAATTCTCAAAACTGCACATAGAAACATAGAAAATAGGAGCAGGAGTTGGCCATTTGGCCCTTCAAGCCTGCTGCGCCATTCATTATGATCATGGCTGATCATCCAACTCAGTAACCTGTTCCAGCTTTCACCCCATACCCTTTGATCCCTTTAGACCCAAGAGCTATATCTAACTCCTTTTTGAAAACATTCAATGTTTTGGCCTCAACTGCTTTCTGTGGTAGCGAATTCCACTGGCTCACCACTCTCTGGGTGAAGAAATTTCTCCTCATCTCAGTCCTGAAAGGTTTAGCCCGTATCCTTAGACTATGACCCATCCATTGGGAACATCCTTCCTGCATCTACCCTGTCAAGTCCAGTTAGAATTTTATAGTCTTCTATGAGATCCCTCCTCACTCTTCTGAACTCCAGCGAATATGATCCTAACCGACTCAATCTCTCCTCATACGTCAGTCCCACGATCCCAGGAATCAGTTTGGTAAACCTTCGCTGCCCTCCCTCTATAGCAAGAACATCCTTCCTCAGATAAGGAGACAAAAACTGCACACAATATTCCAGGTGTGGCCTCACCAAGGCCCTGTCTTCTTCTTCTTTGGCCTCCTTATCTCGAGATACAATGGGTAAGCGCCTGGAGGTGGTCAGAGCTGTGTGGAGCAGCGCCTGGAGTGGCTAGAAAGGCCAATTCTAGAGTGACAGGCTCTTCCACAGGGGCTGCAGAAAAAATTGTTTGTCGGGGCTGTTACACAGTTGGCTCTCCCCTTGCACCTATGTCTTTTTTCCTGCCAACTGCTTAGTTACTAGTGGTGTACTGCAAGGATCTGTTTTGGGGCCACTGCTGTTTGTCATTTTTATAAATGACCTGGAAGAGGGTGTAGAAGGGTGGGTTAGTAAATTTGCGGATGACACGAAGGTCGGTGGAGTTGTGGATAGTGCCGAAGGATGTTGTAGGGTACAGAGGGACATAGATAGGCTGCAGAGCTGGGCTGAGAGATGGCAAATGGAGTTTAATGCGGAGAAGTGTGAGGTGATTCACTTTGGAAGGAGTAACAGGAATGCAGAGTACTGGGCTAATGGGAAGATTCTTGGTAGTATAGATGAACAGAGAGATCTTGGTGTCCAGGTACATAAATCCCTGAAAGTTGCTACCCAGGTTAATAGGGCTGTTAAGAAGGCATATGGTGTGTTAGCTTTTATTAGTAGGGGGATCGAGTTTCGGAGCCACGAGGTCATGCTGCAGCTGTACAAAACTCTGGTGAGACCACACCTGGAGTATTGCGTGCAGTTCTGGTCACCGCATTATAGGAAGGATATGGAAGCTTTGGAAAGGGTGCAGAGGAGATTTACTAGGATGTTGCCTGGTATGGAGGGAAGGTCTTACGAGGAAAGGCTGAGGGACTTGAGGTTGTTTTCGTTGGAGAGAAGGAGGAGGAGAGGTGACTTAATAGAGACATATAAGATAATCAGAGGGTTAGATAGGGTGGCTAGTGAGAGTCTTTTTCCTCGGATGGTGATGGCAAACACGAAGGGACATAGCTTTAAGTTGAGGGGTGATAAATATAGGACAAATGTTAGAGGTAGTTTCTTTACTCAGAGAGTAGTAGGGGCGTGGAACGCCCTGCCTGCAACAGTAGTAGACTCGCCAACTTTAAGGGCATTTAAGTGGTCATTGGATAGACATATGGATGAAAATGGAATAGTGTAGGTCAGATGGTTTCACAGGATGGCTCAACATCGAGGGCCGAAGGGCCTGTACTGCGCTGTAATGTTCTAAAAGAAAAAGTCTCTTCGACTCGCCACACTTTAGCCCCACCTTTATGGCTGCCCGCCAGCTCTGGCGAACGCTGGCAACTGACTCCCACGACTTGTGATCAATGTCACAGGACTTCATGTCGCGTTTGCAGACGTCTTTCAAGCGGAGTTATGGACGGCCGGTGGGTCTGATACCAGTGGCGAGCTCGCCGTACAATGTGTCTTTGGAGATCCTGCCATCTTCCATGCGGCTCACATGGCCATGTATAATTGCAGAAAGACATCCCTGCTTCTGTACTCAAATCCTCTCGCTATGAAGGCCAACATACCATGTGCCTTTTTTACCGCCTGTTGCACCTGCATGCTTACTTTCAGTGACTGGTGTACGAGAACACCCAGGTCTCGCTGCATATTCCCCTCTCTCAATTTATAGCCATTCAGATAATAATCTGCCTTCCTGTTTTTGCTACCAAAGTGGATAACCTCACATTTATCCACATTATACTGCATCTGCCATGCATTAGCCCACTCACTCAACTTGTCCAAATCACCCTGAAGCGCCTCTGCATCCTCCTCACAACTCACCCTCCCACCCAGTTTTGTGTTATCTGCAAATTTGGAGATATTACATTTAGTTCCCTCATCTAAATCATTAATGTATATTGTGAATAGCTGGGGTCCTAGCACCGATTCCTGCAGTACCCCACTAGTCACTGCCTGCCATTCAGAAAAAGACATATTTATCCCTACTCTTTGTTGCCTGTCTGCCCAACAATTTTCTACCCATAGCAATACACTACCCCCAATCCCATGCGCTTTAATTTTACATGCTAATCTCTTATGTGGGGCTTTGTCGAAAGCCTTCTGAAAGTCCAAATAAACTACATCCACTGGTTCCCCCTCACCAACTCTACTAGTTACATCCTCGAAGAATTCTAGTAGATTTGTCAAGCATGATTTCCCTTTCATAAATCCATGCTGACTCTGTCTGATTCTACCACTGTTCTCCAAGTGCTCTGCTATAAAACCTTTGATAATGGACTCTAGAATTTTCCCCAGTACTGACGTCAGGCTGACTGGTCTATAATTCCCTGTTTTCTCTCTACCTCCCTTTTTTAAATAGTGGGTTACATTAGCTACCCTTCAATCTGTAGGAACTGTTCCAGAGTCTATAGAATCTTGGAAAATGTCCACCAATGCATCCATTATTTCTAGGGCCACTTCCTTAAGTACTCTGGGATGCATACCATCAGGCCCTGGGGATTTATCGGCCTTCAATCCCATCAATTTCCCCAATACCATTTCTCTACTGCCACTAAGCCCTGTGTTCCCCAACATTTCTGGTATGATATTTGTGTCCTCCTTTTTGAAGACAGAACCAAAGTACGCATTTAGTTGGTCAGCTATTTCTTTATTCCCCATAATAAATTCCCCTTTTTCTGACTGTAAGGGACCTACATTTGTCTTCACCAATCTTTTTCTCTTCACATACCTGTAGAAACTTTTACAGTCAGTTTTTATGTTCACTGCAAGCTTGCTCTCATACTCTATTTTCCCCTTTTTAATCAATCCCTTGGTCCTCCTTTGCTGAATTCTAAACTGCTCCCAATCCTCAGGTCTGTTGTTTTTCCTGGCAAATGTATATGCCTCTTCCTTGGATCTAATGCTATCTCTAATTTCCCTTGTAAGCCATGGTTTGGCTATCTTTCCCATTTTACTTTTGCGCCAGACAGGGATAAACAATTGTTGCAGTTCATCCATGCGCTCTTTAAATGTTTGCCATTGCCTATCCACCGTCATCCCTTTAAGAAACGTTTCCCAATCTGTCATGGCCAACTCGCGCCTCATACCTTCGTAGTTTCCTTTACTAAGATTCAGGACCCTTGTCTCAGAATCCACTACGTCACTCTCGATCTTGATGAAGAATTCTATCATATTGTGGTCGCTCATCCCCAAGGGGTCTCGCACCACTAGATTGTCAATTATTCCTCTCTCATTACACAAAACCCAGTTTAGGATGGCCTGTTCTCTAGTTGGTTCCTCAACGTATTGGTCCAGAAAACCATCCCGCATACACTCCAAGAATTCCTCCTATATGGTATTGTGACTAATTTGATTTGCCCAATCTATATGCAGATTAAAGTTACCCATAATTACAGATTATCCTTTATCACATGTGTCTCTAATTTCCTGTTTAATGCCATTCCCAACATCACCACTACAGTTTGGGGGTCTATATACAACCCCCACTAACGTTTTTTGCCCCTTAGTGTTTCTCAGCTCTACCCACACAGATTCCACATCGTCAGAGCTAATATCTTTCCTCACTATTGTGTTAATTTCCTCTTTAACCAGCAATGCAACTCCACAGCCTTTTGCTTTTCGTCTGTCCTTCCTAAATACTGAATATCCCTGGATGTTCATTTCCCATCCCTGGTCACCTTGCAGCCATGTCTCCGCAATCCCGACTATATCATACCCCTTTACATCTATTTGCGTGATTAATTCATCCACTTTATTGCGAATGCTCCGTGCGTTAAGGCACAAAGCCTTAAGGGTTGTCTTTTTAACATCACTTGTCTTCTTCCCGATATTTTTTACTGTGTCCCTGTTTGATTCTGGCCCTTGATTTCTCTGCCTATCAATTTTCTTATTCCCCTTACTATCTTTTGTTCTTGTCTTTGATCCCCCCTCCTCTGACTCCTCCCTTCCCCCTGCCATTTTAGTTTAAACCCTCCCCAACCACTCTAGCAAATACTCCCCCTAGGACATTATCCCCAGGTATAACCCGTCCAGTTTGTACTGGTCCCACCTCCCCCAGAACCGGTCCCAATGCCCCAGGAATCTAAAACCCTCCCCCTCACATCATCTCTTCAGCCACATATTCATCCGATATATTCTGCTATTTATACTCTTGACTAGCACGTGGCACTGGTAGTAATCCTGAGATCACTACCTTTGAGGTCCTACTTTTCAACTTACTTCCTAGCTCCCTATATTCTGCTTTTAGGACCTCATCCTTTTTTTTTACCTATGTCGTTTGTACCAATGCGTACCATGACCACTGGCTGTTCACCCTCCCCCTCCAGAATGTCCTGTAACCGCTCTGAGACATCCTTGACCCTCGCGCTAGGGAGGCAACGTACCATCCTGGAGTCTCTTTTGCAGCCACAGAAATGCTTATCTATTCCCCTTACAATTGAATCCCCTATAACTATTGCACTCCCATATTTTTTACTCCTCCCCTGTGCAGCAGAGCCAACCATGGTGCAATGAATTGGGCTGTTGCTGCTTTCCCCTGAGAGGCCATTCCCCCCCCCGCCCGCCCCCCTCCCCCAACAGTATCCAAAGCAGTATACCTGTTTTGCAGGGGAATAGCCACAGGAGTTTCCTGCACTGCCTGCCTAATCCTCTTGCTCTGCCTGGTGGTCACCCATTCCCCTCCTGCCTGTGGGTTCTGAGCCTGCGGTGTGACCACCTCTCTATACATGCTATCCACAATACTCTCCGCCTCGTGGATGCTCTACAGTGTCCCCAGCTGCCGCTCCAGCTCTGAAACCCAGGCTTCCTGGAGCTGCAGCTGGACACATTTCCTGCACACATGCTGGTCCCGGGCACTGGAATTGTTCCCGTCTTTTGACATGGAGCACGAGGAGCACACCACGGCTTTGAGCTCTCCTGCCATGACTTAATGCTTTAAATTAAATTAAACCTTCTGGAAGATCTTAATGTCCAATAATATCAGTTACTCTAGGGCCCTTCTTCCCTTGTCCTCGTTACGACAGAACTTCCTAAAAAAAACACTACTTACTTTATTTGAAATAAACTTTAAACTTTAACTTGCACATGATAGCATGGAGTCATAAAATATAACTATGACAACTTGCATTTATATAGTGCCTTTAGCACAATACAACATCACAAGGCACTCCACAGGAGTGTTATAAAGCAAAATTTGACACGGAATCACCTGAAAGACATAAGCCAGAATCTTACTGGCATGTTTGTGGATCCTGAGGTTGGGACCAAAAGCAGCTCCTGAGCCTGCCCGGGGGAGAGCTGGACCATGGGAGCGATTTTACCAGTGGCAGCCAATTAAGAGGCCACTGCAGAGACTGCCAGCCAATTAAGGACAGCTGCCTCCCTCTCCAAGCTGCCAGCCCAATCAGTGAGCCAGCAACTCTGCAGCCTTGGCAGCGCCACCGATAGAGATGGCCGCTGTTTAGGCTGCAAGGAGAAGGAGGGGGCTGGGTAGTAAGTCATGGATGTACTGGGCCAGGCAGGCAGAGCGATTGGAGGGCTTGTTCCCTCCAGCAATGGCGTTGCAGCAGCAGGGACAGCCAATGCCACAAGGGGACCTCTCCTTGGGCCTTGGAGCCCTGCCGCCCTCCTCACCCACCCAGGAGGCCGCTGGGTGGCCACCTCAATGCAACTGGAAGACACACCATGCAGTGGGGGGCTATTCTGAGGCCTCTGTTCGTCAGGCAGCCAAGCCACTAACATTCCTGCCTTTGGTAATATTCCCTGGCAGAGGGAACACATCAGACTTCCCTCCCGATGCTGTCTGCCGCCATTTTATCACTCTTTTCACCTCTCGAGCTGGTAAAATTCCAGCTATTAGGGCAGATAATCAAAAGCTTTGTCAAAAAAGTAGGTTTTAAGGAATACCTTAAAGGAGGAAAGAGGTGGAAAGGTTTAGGGAGGGAATTCTAGAGCTTAAAGCCTGGTTAGCTAAAGGCACAGCCACGTGTGGTGGAGTGATTAAAATCAGGAACGCTCAAGAGGCCAGAGTTCGAGGAGTGCAGATATTTCAGAGGGTTGTGCTACTGGAGGTGATTACAGAGATAGAGGGGGGAGGCCATGGAGGGACTTGAAAATGAGAATGAGAGTTTTACAGTTGATGTGTTACTTAATCAGAAGCTAATGCGGCGAGCACAGGTGAACGGACCATGGTGTGAGTTAGGACACAAGCAGCAGAGTTTTGGATGTCCTCCAGTGTATGGGGGGAGAAGGGGGAATTAATAAAAAGGCTGGCTATACTTAGGGTAGGTAAGTCATCTGGTCCGGATGGCTTGCATCCCAGGTTGCTAAAGGAAGTGGGGATGGAGATAGAAGAAGGGCTTGCCATAATCTTCCAATCTTCCCTGGATATGGGGGAGGTGCCAGAGGATTGGAGAGTGAAAATGTGGCACCCTTATTCAAGAAAGAGTGTAAGGACAGTTCTAACAACTACAGGCCAGTTAGTTTAACATCAGTGGTGGGTAAGGTTTTAGAAACAATAATCAGGGAAAATATCAATGGACACTTTGAGAGGTTCGAGTTAATTAAGGATAGCTAACACGCATTTGTAAAAGACAAATCATGTTTCACTAACCTAATTGAATTCTTGATGAAGTAACAGAGGACATTGATGAAGGGAATGTGATGGATGTTTATATGGATTTGAAGAAAGCATTTGATAAGGTGCCACATAAAAGGCTGGTCAATAAAATTGAGGCTCACCGAATAGGAGGTGTCCAATTGGATAAAAAAAGAACTGGCTTCTGAACTGAAAACAGCGAGTCGTGGTAAATGGTTGTTTTTCAAACTGGAGGATGTAGACAGTGGTGTTCCCCAAGGGTCAGTGCCAGGAACACTGCTTTTTTTACTATAAAAAAAATGACTTGGATTTTGAAGTACAAGTAGAATCTCAAAATTTGCTGACAATACCAAACTTGGAGGTATGGCAAACAGTGAAGATGATAGGAACCACTTGCAACAGGCTAGCAGAATGGGCAGAGAGGTGGTAGATGGAATTTAATACTGACAAGTGTGAGGTGATGCATTTTGGCAGAAAGAATAGAGAGGCAATATATATTTAATGGCACAGCTCTAAAGAATGTGCAGGAACAGAGGGACTGGGGGTGCATGTGCAGTGATCTTTGAAGATGGCAGGACATATTGAGAGAGTGGTTAGTAAAGCACATGGGATCATGGGCTTTATAAATAGAGACATACAGTAAAAAAGCAGGGAAGTTATGCTGAACATTTATAAAGCTCTGGTTAGGTCCCAACTGGAGTATTGTATCCAGTTTTGGTCACTACACTTTAGAAAGGATGCGAGGGTCCTTGAGTGGGTGCAGAGAAGATTTACCAGAATGGTTCCAGGGATGGAGGATTTTAGTTACAAGGTGGTTGGGAAAGCTGGGTTTGTCCTCCTTAGAACAAAGGAGATTGAGGGGAGATTTAATAGAAGTGTACAAGATTATGGCAGACTTAGATTGGTTAGACAAGGAAAAACTGTTCCCATTAACAAATGGTGCAAAGACTAGGGGAGACAGATTGAACATTTTAGGCAAAAGATGCAGGGGTAATATGAGGAAGCACTTTTTTTACTCAGCGGGTGGTAATGACCTGGAACTCGCTGCCCACAAGGGTGGTGGAAGCGGAGACGATCAATGAATTCAAGAGGAAGCTGGATGGCCACCTGAGAGAAATAGACTTGCGGGGCTATGGGGATTGAGCTCGGCAGTGGGACTGGCAGTATAGCTTCGTGGAGAGCCGGCACCGAATAGCCTCCTGTGATATATATGACTCTGTGACTCCAACATTCAACCTCTCCACTGCCTCACTGCTGTCAGACTGTTTGTATAATATCCAGTCTTGGATGAGCTGTAATTTCCTCCAGTAAATCATTGGATTGAACAAAATCATTACTTTTAGTTCCCTCAAAAAAGACTTTGTACACTAGCTACCGATTCCATCCCTTCTACAGACACTGTTTCAGGTTGAACCAGACTGTTCGGAATCTCAGTATCATTTTCAACCCCAAGCTGATCTTCTGACCCCATATCTTCCTTCAGTGTAGATTAGAGATTAAGGCTTAGGATCAATGCAGCCAATTTGCTGTTCCTGATTCTCCAGTCAATTTAATTCCTTCCTCCGAGCTGATCAGCCCCATGAAAACTTTCTTGACATTCCTTCATTACAGTGGTTTAGTGTTAATGGGGTCTGGCAGCTAAATTGCTCTTTTTCTCAATCTTTGGAAAACCCTTTTATATAATTGTTGTGTGCTCAACAGACATGCTTATAAATTGTTTTTATATTTGTAGTAAGTGAATCTATACCTTATTAGCAGTTTGAAAAGAATTAAAGATTAGCTACTACTCTTTTATTGACACGAACAAAGTCGCATTCCCAGGAATTGCAAATTTTAAAGCTGTACATCCCACAATTTTATTTGTGAGAGTGATAAACCTACTTTTTGAGAAAAGAGTAAAGTTCGACCTATTGTTCTATAAATATGGAGGTCCCCCACCCACCTAGCCTCTATGACCTGTAATACTCTTACATTGCAGGTTACCAAAACTACGGGTTCCATTTTGTGGTTTCTGGGAAATTCCATTAGATTTAATGAAAGTTTTTGTGTGGTGTAAGCCTTTTAACTCAGCTATGGGAAGTTCAACTAAAATTCCATCCACATTGTACACTGTGTTAATTTCTGACAACTGAATACAATTTCTGTCAATAAACTGCTTGTTATTTGAAAATCTGGATCACAAAAATATCAAAAAGGAAGTTATTTTTCCTCTGCATCTGTACATGGTTTCCAGTCAATGTTTTAGTTTATTTACAGTTTTCCAGTGGCTTCAAAAATACTGTTTCCTGGACTTAGAAATTTAAGATTTTTTTTCAAAAATCTAACTTGTTCAGTGGAAGTAAACAATGTTCCTTCATAAATTTGACGAGTTTCTATATTTTCTGAAAACATATAACTTTCTTTTGTGCAGTTTTTGACACAAAAGTAGAACCTTCAGCCCTCAAAATGTCAATCCTTGAATACTAGATCTAGTTAACCATGCTTTCCCGTATAAAGAAACAAAGAACAAAGAACAGTACAGCACAGGAACAGGCCATTCGGCCCTTAAAGCCTGCGCCGATCTTGATGCCTGTCTAAACTAAAACCTTCTCCACTTTCGGGGACCATATCCCTCTATTCCCATCCTATTTATGTATTTGTCAAGATGCCTCTTAAACGTCGCTATCGTACCTGCTTCCACCACCTCCCCCGGGCTGCAAGTTCCAGGCACTCACCACCCTCTGTGTAAAGAACTTGCCTTGCACATCCCCTCTAAACTTTGCTCCTCGCACCTCAAACCTATGTCCCCTTGCAACTGACTCTTCCACTCTGGGAAAAAGCTTCTGACTATCCACTATGTCCATGCCGCTCATAACTTTGTAAACCTCTATCATGTGGCCCCTCCACCTCCGTCGTTCCAGTGAAAACAATCTGAGTTTATCCAACCTCTCCTCATAGCTAATACCCTCCAGGCCAGGCAACATCCTGGTAAACCTCTTCTGTACCCTCTCCAAAGCTTCCACGTCCTTCTGGTAGTGTGGCAACCAGAATTGCACGCAATATTCCAAGTGTGGCCTAACTAAAGTTCTGTACAGCTGCAGCACGACTTGCCAATTTTTATACTCTATGCCCCGACCGATGAAGGCAAGCATGCCGTATGCCTTCTTGACTACCTTATCCACCTGCGTTGCCACTTTCAATGACCTGTGGACCTGTACGGCCAGATCTCTTTGCCTGTCAATACTCCTAAGGGTTCTGCTATTTACTGTATACTTCCCACCTGTATTAGATCTTCCAAAATGCATTACCTCACATTTGTCCGGATTAAACTCCATCTGCCATTTCTCCGCCCAAGTCTCCAACCGATCAATATCCTGCTGTATCCTCTGACAATCCTCATCACTATCCGCAACTCCACCAACCTTTGTGTCATCCGCAAACTTACTAATCAGACCAGCTACATTTTCCTCCAAATCATTTATATATACTACAAACAGCAAAGGTCCCAGCACTGATCCCTGCAGAACACCACTAGTCACATCCCTCCATTCAGAAAAGCACCCTTCCACTGCTAAACTCTATCTTCAATGACCAAGCCAGTTCTGTATCCATCTTGCCAGCTCACCTCTGATCCCGTGTGACTTCACCTTTTGTACCAGTCTGCCATGAGGGACCTTGTCAAAGGCTTTACTGAAGTCCATGTAGACAACATCCACTGCCCTTCCTTCATCAATCATCTTCGTCACTTCCTCAAAAAACTCAATCAAGTTAGTGAGACACGACCTCCCCTTCACAAAACCATGCTGCATCTCGCCAATAAGTTCATTTGTTTCCAAAGGGGAGTAAATCCTGTCCCGCAGAATCCTCTCGAATAATTTCCCTACCACTGACATAAGGCTCACTGGCCTATAATTTCCTGGATTATCCTTGCTACCCTTCTTAAACAAAGGAACAATTTTGGTTATTCTCGAGTCCTCTGGAACCTCGCCTGTAGACAATGGATACAAAGATTTCTGTCAAGGCCCCAACAATTTCCTCCCTCAGTATTCTGGGGTAGATCCCATCAGGCCCTGGGGATTTATCTACCTTAATGCTTTGCAAGACACCCAACACCTCCTCCTTTTTGATAACGACATGACCCAGTCTATCTACACTCCCTTCCCTTGACTCATCATCCACCAAGTCCTTCTCTTTGGTGAATCCTGATGCAAAGTACTCATTTAGCACCTCACCCATTTCCTCTGGCTCCACGCATAGATTCCCTCCTCTGTCCTTGAGTGGGCCAACCCTTTCCCTGGCTACCCTCTTGCTCTTTATATACTAATAAAAATCCTTGGGATTCTCCTTAATCCTGTTTGCCAATGACTTTTCATGACCCCTTTTAGCCCTCCTGACTCCTTGCTTAAGTTCCTTCCTACTTTCTTTATATTCTTCAAGGGCTTCATCTGTTCCCAGCCTTCTAGCGCTTATGCATGCTTCCTTTTTCTTTTTAACTAGGCTCACAATATCCCTCGTTATCCAAGGTTCTGGAAACTTGCCAAACTTATCCTTCTTCCTCACAGGAACATGCTGGTCCTGGATTCTAATCAACTGACTTTTGAAGGACTCCCACATGTCAGATGTTGATTTACCCTCAAACAGCCACCCCCAATCTAAATTCTTCAGTTCCTGCCTAATATTGTTATAATTAGCCTTCCCCCAATTTAGCACGTTCACTCGAGGACTACTCTTATCCTTATCCATAAGTACCTTAAAACTTACGGAATTATGGTCACTGTTCCCGAAATGCTCCCCTACTGAGACTTCGACCACCTGGCCAGGCTCATTCCCCAATACCAGGTCCAGTACGGCCCCTTCCCTAGTTGGACTGTCTACGTATTGTTTCAAGAAGCCCTCCTGGATGCTCCTTACAAATTCTGCCCCATCCAAGCCCCTAGCACTAAATGAGTCCCAGTCAATATAGGGGAAGTTAAAATCACCCACCACTACAACCCTGTTGCTTTTACATCTTATACACATCACACATCTTATATACATCACAGCCCCACATCCCTCTGAGATATCTAAGCTCCTCTAATTCTGGTCTCTTGAGTATCTCTGATTTTAATCACTCCACCATTGGTGCCCACACCTTCAGTTGCCAAGGCCCTATACTCTGGAATTCCTTCCATGTGCTTCTCCACCTCTCTACCTCACTTTCCTCCTTTAAGACACATCTTAAAACCTACCTCTTTGACCAAGCTTTTGGTCATCTGATCTAATATCACTTTTTATGTGGCTCAGTGTTACGACCAGATGAGAAAGAGGTCTAGGGTTCCCTTTCAGCCTTCATCTGCTCTTAGTGAAACAGGGTTTAATTTTAAACACACCGTGTTTTTAGCTCCCCTTTGGTGAATCCTATAAGGCAAAGAAACCAGCACAAACAGGTTTTCTTTGATTTAAAGAAGAAAAGTGAAATTTTATTAAACTTAAACTCTAATTCGGTTAACGTCTATGGAAACACGACACGCCCACCCTAGCATGCGTTACGCATATGCAAGTAGAGACAGAAAAGAGCAGAAGAAATAAAGTGGAAAAGTGTGAGGCAATATCTGAAGAGTTTTTGTTAAGGGTCTTCAAGCTCACTGCAGAGTCCTTGATTGTAGGTAGATCTTGCTTTTTGTTGGGGCCCAGTATTCTTCTTAAACCTTGTTCACTGTAGGAGACTTTTCTCTCTTGAGGTTCATGTGTCTTCAATGGATTCAGAGACTTGTGGGAAAGAGATGCGAGCAGACAGGAGAGGCTGTGGCGAGCCAGCCAGGAGGGGTCTTTTCAATCCAGGAGCAAATAGCTTTCTGCAGGCTCTCAGTTCAAAACTGTACAATTCAGAAACCCCCAGGTTGCCAAGATGGTTAGTTATGTGACTAACAGGTCTGACCACATCTTGGTTCTGTGTATTGTATCATCTTAGCAGGGAATGGAATGTTCTTCCCTGCCTTCAATGTCTGTCAGTATGTAAATGTGTTTTTTCCAACCAAGGTCTGGCAGTCCTTGTAACAGACCTTCTCTTCTTCCCAGCACCAATTTGAAATTTAATGTCCATGTAGCAAAATTAATATGCCTCATTCTTGGCAGGTGGGGGCCTGCATGACACTCAGTATCATATTTTGTTTTATAATGCTCCCGTGAGGTGCCTTGGGACATTTTATCATGTTAATAGTGTTATATAAACATAAGTTGTTTCCTTTAAGCGGTCCTTTATTTGGATGTGAGACAATGGTCTGAATTTTATGAGTCCTTTAGGGACAGGAAAGGAGGCGAGGGGGCCATAAAGTTGCGAGGGAAGGCGGGAGTATGGACTGCCTATTGCCTTCCCAATGCCATGGAATTTAGTCTGGGGTGGGGAAGGCTGAGGACAGTCTTCCTGCCCACAGGCCAATTGAGGCCAATTAATGGCACTTAAGGGCTTCATCCTCCCACCACTGACATTTTACCAGCAGAGGTGGTGGGGGGTAGTGGTGGTGGTGGTGGTTCGGCCATGTGAAGAGGCCGCACAGTAATTTCAGGTGGCCTTGATGTGGGCTGGCGCTGGGGGGCCCTTCTCCGTGAGCAATCTGTGGCCCACAGAGGGCCCTTGACAGCAAGACCATCCCTGTACCATTCACCCACCCTGTCCTCAACTATCCATCCCAGCACATTTCACTGGGGCTTGTCTGACTGGCCCTGGTGAGCCCGCTCCCGCTTACATGCAGTCTGGGGTTCAATGGCTGCTCTGGTCCGGTGACTGCTGCAGTTCCAGCAGTGGTCCACCTTGCTATTATTGTTATAGCATTGTTAAATGGCTTAAGAAGCAAAATGCATGATATTTAATTTTTTCTCAAATTTACTTTCCTTTTTCAGATCCCCACCCATATTTGATGCATTTCGTTGTCTTGCTGCTGCTGTGGTAGAAACATTATATTTGGTCTTTCACTTCTGTAGGCCTTTGGGTGAGCAACACTATTATTAACAGCAACTTGTTTATGGCACACTGAAAATATTGCATGACTATTGATCCATTTTTGCCAAGTTTGTCAGCTCCATAATCTGAGGATGCTAATTCCTAAAACAGTATATTTCAAACTGTACTGTGTGGAAGACTCCTGCAACTATTGTATCAATTGTCACATTCTCAGGGCCTTCATGAAAATATTGACACACTCCCAGCAACCAATTGCAAATTTTGCTTCATTAAATGCCCTGCATGATTTTCCTTCCATTGATTTTAGTGAAAAGGAAAATCTGGTGGGCCATATATTAGACGTCAAATTTGAAATCAACCAAAGTTGATAGGACTTCCAATTTGTTGGGAGTGAAGAGAAATCTGGAGTTGTTTCTGGTATCTGGCAGTAAGAAAGTATCTGTAGTGTGATGGAATCTGTGATTGCAAAGGTTGTTTTTTTTTAGACCTCGAGAGGGTAACTAAAACTGAAACAGAAGCTGGAAAAACAACTTCAGGTTTCTGGGGAAACTGACACTAGTTAGAACCAGATAAAAGTAGACAGAGTCCTCCCCAGACCAAGCAGATCAGGCAGGAGTGGAGCGCCGGCAAGCAGAAGAAAGTGAAGACTGAATCCATGTACTATTTCTGTTACTTAAAGTAGCCAACAAACCAGATCTGGCCATATGAACGTACATACGAATTAGGAGCGGGAGTACACCATTCGGCTTCTCGAGCTTGCTCCACCATTTGATAAGATCATGGTTGATCTGATTGTGGCCTCAACTCTACTTTCCTGTCTATCCCCTATACCCTTTGACACCCTTGTCAATCAACCTTAAAAATATTCAATGACCCTGCCTCCACTGCTCTCTAGGGAAGAGAATTCCACAGCCTAATGACCCTCTGAGAGAAAAAATTCTTCTCATCTCCGTCTTAAATGGGAGATCCTTTATTTTTAAACTGTGTCCCCAGTTCTAGTCTCCCTTATAAGGGGAAACAGCCTCTCAGCATCCATCCTGTCAAGTCCCCTTAAGATCTTACATGCTTCAATAAGATCACATCTCACTCTTTTTAATCGCAATGGACACAGGCCCAACCTGTCCAACCTTTCCTCATAAGATAATTTCTTCATCCCAGGAATTAGTCAAAAACACTCTATGAGCTCATCTTCCAGGCTACCTTTGCCAAACTGATTTGTCCTATCTATGTTTAGATTTAAATCATCCATGATTATTGCCATACTTTTCTTACAAGCCCCCATTATTTCTTCCTATGTACTCTGTCCTACAGTGTAGTTACTGTTAGATGCCTATAAACTACTCCCACAAGTGACTTCTCACCTTTGCTATTTCTTATCTCTATCCAAACTGATTCTACATCTTGATCTTTAGAACTAAGGTCATCTCTCACAATTGTACTAGTTCCATCCTTAATTAGTAGAGCTACCCCACCACCTTTTCCGAGCTTCCTGTCCTTCCGAAATGTCAAGTACTCTTGAATATTCAGGTCCCAGCCTTGGTCACCTTGTAGCCATGTCTCTGCAATAGCTATCAGGTCATACATATTTATTTCTATTTGAGCTGACAATTCATCCATTTTGTTACGCATGCAGGTTTTCACTGAAGGACTTGGATAAAAGAAAGACTGGTAAATCCACGCCAACAGGACTGTCAGGAACAGAGCTGAGGAGGTTCTGGAGCAGTGCACCTTGTGATGAAGACTGCTCCCATAGAGATTGGATTGAGAGGGATCTGCTGTCGGAAGAACTCTGTTGTATTTGATAGTTAAGGTGTAATTTGAAATATATATATTGACCGTGATCTGTCTGTTGCTTCATGTTTAATTTATGTTGGTTTTGGTTTGAGCGTTAAAGTAAAATTTAAAGTGAAATCTTGTCCGTTTGGTTTGGCTTCCTAAATTGGGGTCAATCAGTGGATTTGATTCCTCTGGTTTGTTGGTGGTCTCCATGGGGAATCATAACAGCAGACACTGAGGTGATCAAACCCTATTCGGCCTCTTGCTCAAACCCAAAGCCAGGGCATTCAAGACCATCCAGACTCGGTGGGCCGAAGGGCCTGTTTCAGTGCTGTAGTAGGATTAGTATAAATGGGTGGTTGATGGTCGGCACAGACTCGGTGGGCCAAAGGGTCTGTTTCAGTGCTGTAGTAGGATTAGTATAAATGGGTGGTTGATGGTCGGCACAGACTCGGTGGGCCAAAGGGTCTGTTTCAGTGCTGTAGTAGGAATAGATGCTGTTGTACCAGGGGGAGCAGTAGGAATGGGAGACTGTCTGCTATCTGGCGAGAACAAGGGCATCAGTGGAAGAGTTAAGACAGTTGTTGAAGAAATCTACAGCCATCATTACTATAGCTACTATGAAAAACATAAACCTCAGAATTAATTTTTAAAATTATTCTACCACTACTGTAACATCTAAGAATTGGTTAAAAATATGTACTTGCTAGCAGAGGGAAAAACTGTGACACTTGACTTTAAAGTCACATAGCTACAGATGTGATGACAGTTGATGTTTGCATTTATTTTGATGACCGAGTTATTTTGGAAATGTTGTCGGCACCATTGCCTGAGTGAGTTCTCTTTGTAGGCTAGGTTACTACATCTCACAAGATTCCACTTCCTGTGCATGTCAGGACGGAATTGATTGTCAAACTTTTCACATGTATTGTTAAGCAGTTTCTGAAATTTTTTAATTGTTTCCTAGAAGTAGGCTAAAAGGGGTGCTGTGATGGAACACTAAATAGATCAAAGCATTCACTTTTACTTAACGGTGGTTGTGACCAAGTGGAATTAGGCGTGTGTCAATTCTTTCAAGGGGAGTATAGGTAAGTTGTTACATCATCTTCTTGGCCTTCCTCCTTTTGTGGCTTCCCTCCTTCCCCTAAAAAAGCAATCTCATTGTGGCCTTTTCCAAATTGAGGGGAGGAGCTTATTAGAACTGCACACCAGAAAGCAGAAAGGTTGATGGTGAAGAAGCAGCCAGCAATGAACAATAAATATATAAATAGTCGTCTGGTAGTACAGAACTTGAGTATTGCTGAAAATAGAGACATGTTGTCAAAGCTTTTCATCTTGCACTCATCAGGACAATCTGCAAGAATACCAATGTAAGGGAAAACAACAACTTATACTGTATGAGAAGAGAGCGCTGATTTGGTTGGCAAGTGAATGTTAATTGGTAGAGGTGCTGCCATGGAGAATGCACCAGTTTATGGTGACTGACAGTTAACTGCCAAGCTTTGTTTGAAATTTAAACCAGGCAGCTTGACTCTGATTAGTCAAGGCATTGCCCTGAGGAATGAAACAACGAAAGACTGTCACTTATTTTGTTTAGCTGAAACAGGTGGATTATGTGTACATGTTCTTTCTGTCTGCAAAGAACAGGGCCCTGTGTATGAATATATGTAGCTTCCAGTATGCGCAAATGCGCCACATTGTGAGCCCGACTGACAATCTTAAATTGGTTGGCAGCATAATTCTTGACACACTGATGATTATTTAGCAAATGTTGTCCAATCGCGGAATCACATTTAATGTTGGACACTGTGTTTTGAGTTTTGCAAGCACGGGCTGGTTGGGTACGTCCTGTACCTTGCCCATTGCGAACAGCGGAAGGGACATGTTGTTTGATAGTGGCAACACATGTGGTGTTCGCCACTAACAGGGTGCTGCCGCCAAGCCAAAAAGGCGTCCTGCATGTCACACAAATGAGTAATGTGGTATATGAATTTCAATGCCAGTGTGATGCTAGGTATATAGACCATACGTCCCAAAGACTGGCAGATCATATCAAAGAACATGTCCCTTCCGCTGTTCGCAACGGGCAAGGTACAGGCCGTACCCAACCAGCCCGTGCTTGCAAAACTCAAAACACAGTGTCCAACATTCGATGTGATTCCGCGATTCGACAACACTTGCTAAATAATCCTCAGTGTGCCAAGAATTACGCTGACAATAAATTTAAGATTTCTATTCCTCCTGCTCCAGTACTGTCCACCTTAGCTTCAGGCAGCAGCTGATTATATCACAATGGTGCAATACCATATCACTTTCTGACTTCACTAAATGGTTCATTCCTGTTCCATAGTTATTGATGCTACACCTCTTGTTATTTTTAGCATGATTAATTTGAAGTAATTTTAGGTTTGATCAAGTTATCCTCTGGACTTTACTAAATATCCAAAATTCATTGCAGGTTGCCATAGGCTTTGACCAGGAGTTCAAATTCTACACAGTTTTCGGTCACTCAAATTTTACTGGTCCAGATGGGTCAATATTTTTATCTTTTTTAATAGACTGCCAGATGGTAACACTACCTTCCTTTCGATTAAAAATGCATACTGGGCCAGATTTCATGCAGCCAGCCAGGGTCCCGATGCCATGCCAAAAAAGGCAGGGGGAACCCCACCTCAAAACTTTGGGACCCCCAACTGCATTTCACAGCATTCGGGCAATTAACAGCCGGGTGCCAGAGTCCTTGACCTTTTAAGGATGAGGATTCCCAGCTCCAGGAGCTGCCAGCCAATCAGCAGGCCGATGGCTCAGCAGTTCCAGCAGTGTCACCGTAATAGCAAATCAAGTGTCAAACTAACATTTAGAATAATGTAGAGTCTGTTCCTGTCTTAATTGTAAATTAGTTTTATGTGCCTACAGTTTACTTCAATTGTGGCATGATTAAAGATCCAGTAAGTGTGAAAAAAAAAATCACTTTTCTCATCAATAATTCTGAAAAATTATGAGGTGAGAAAACTGGTCTCGCTACAGAAAATTAAAATCAAATTAATAAACTCATTGTTTGAGATTATGGAAGCTGTCAGTTCCTTGCACTGGTAAATTCTTGCAAGGGTGCAGAAAGATGAAAGAATCGGAAATAACTATTATTAGCTGGCTGGTGCAATTACTAGACTGATTAATTGGTGCATGTAAAATGAGAGACCAGGTGCCAAAAATACATGTATTTACATTCTTTGAACAGCTTCAAATATTGAAATTAAGGGATTGTATAATGTGTCTTCATATCCTAGACACAATGGGCTGAATTTTTCTTCCCAGTTCCCAATCCTGCCTTCGAGATGAAATGCAGGTTGGGAACCTGGAAATACCGGTGGCAGGGCCCTGAGGGTGATTTGGGAGGACGCGGTCAATTATGTGGTGGCTTCTGGGAGCCCCGTCCAATTAATGGCAGCGGGCAGGCTTCCAAGGCTGAGGGTCAACAGGAGGTCAGCAGCCCCACTATTAGAGGTGGGCACTGCCAATGTAGGTGGGAGAACAAGAGGGTGCCTCAAGATGGAGGCATCTTCTGAAGACCTTTCAATGTTTAAAATACAATGTGACCGCAGCTGCCGGGCCTCATTGTGGAAGGGGGTGCTCCTCCATAGGATGGCCTGAGGCCTGTGGCCCTCTGGCAATCGTAACTGTGGGGGCAGAGAAAATAACTGAGGTATCGCTGGCCTCCTCCACCCCCCCCCCCCACCCCCGATCAGCTGCCAGGAGGCTACTTCCATCCATCGGCCAGGCTTCAGCCTCAGAAGGGGGCCTGCCTGCCTTCTGGATAATTCCAAACAGTGTTTGAGTACCGTCTATAGACACTTGAATTGGCCTAATTGGCTACCTGCCTCTAGCAGTAGATAGCCGTCAACAGGCTCCCACCTCCTTCCTGAAGCAGCCTCCATGAAAACATGCCAGAGGCAGGGAATTATGGCAGACTGGCACACCGCTTGTAGCGCAAAATTGCCAGCACATTTATCTCCAAACCTGCTTCTGCAGCTCTATGAAAATTCAGCCTAATGGATCTGGATTTAGTATCATTTACATCAGCACTGGTTGGTTCATCTGTATCATCCTAGATTTCATAACATTTACCAGTCAATCTTTCTTTCACCAGCAGGAAATGTAATTATACTCACTTACTTGAAGCAACAAGATTGGACAATTTTACACCACATTTGAATATGAGATTTACGTAAGAGTCAGAGCACATTGCAACTCCGAAAGCTGCTGTATTCTTAATAACGTTGATACTCAAAGTCTGTTTCACTGTAATGGGTTAGGCCTGCTATTAGTGGTACATCTATAGAAATCTTCTCCCTTCTAATATCTGAAACAATCATCCAGAAAGTCCCAAATTAACACCATAGCTTTGAAAAAAATGCCTTTGAGAAAAGAGTATAATTGTGGTAAAGACACTATTATTACAGATATAGAGTGGCTTTCCCCCCCCTTCCCCTCCTCCTTCCCCCCCCCCTTCCACCCACCCTTCCCCTTCCTTGCTCCATCCTCTCAGCTCACCCCCTCACAACCCCGTCCCAGCCCCCCCCTCACACCATCTTCCCCCTGCACCCCCTTCCCCTGCAACCCCCCCACCCCTTTACAGCCCCCTTCCCAGCACCCCCTCCTCCCACCGGCATCATCCTACACCTGTGTAGGGGCCCTAACAACCCCACTGCCTTGTGGGCGTCTCGGGAGAGACCAAGGCTAAGGGAGTAAACCCGAACAGAAAATCCGGAGCGGAACCCCATAGGCGGTCATGTGTCACCTTTGGCATGTTTCCGGCAGTTCCTGCAGCCATACCGGTGCCAAACGTCGTGCTCTGCACTCCTTTGAACCCCACCAGAAAGGCCGAGAGGGGGGTTTTGACGACTGGGCAACTCTCAGCCTCCATAAATTCGCCCAGGCATGCGCCATGGAGAGGTCACTCCATAGTTGGCTCACAGCGACTGAAACAACATGGAAGGCAGCAGTTACGGGTTATAAGTCCAGATAAATTGGCGTAGAAACTGGGCGCCACGGGTTGCCTTTGTCGGTGGGAGAGGTCATCGCACCTCACTGGACAGCTACCGCCCGCCTCAAACTGGGCAGCCCCGGGTCAATAAGGTTCTGTCCCGCCACAGTCTACCTGCTTCAATGGGTGCTTGGAGCTCAGGGTCATTGCCCGAAAGGTGGACTGAAACACCGCACCAAACAACACGAAAAAAGGAAAGAAGGTACCAGCCCTTCGCTTTGTAAGCTGGAACGTCAGAACGATGTGTCCTGGCCTGTCAGATGACCTTACACAAATCAACGATTCTCGGAAGACCACCATCGTTAACAACAAGCTCAGTAGACTCAATGTAGACATTGCAGCACTTCAGGAGACACGCATACCCGCGAGTGGATCTCTAGCAGAGCAAGACTACACCTTCTGGCAGGGCAGGGATCCTGAAGAACCAAGACAGCATGGAGTGGCCTTCGCCATCAGAAACGCCTTGCTCAGTATGATAAAGCCTCCCTCAAATGGCTCGGAACGCATACTGTCCATCCGACTGCTCACCACCTCTGGTCCAGTACACCTACTCAGCATCTATGCTCCAACACTCTGCTCCCCACCTGAAGCTAAAGATCAGTTCTACGAGGAACTCCATAACATCATTAGCAGCATCCCCAACACCGAACACCTATTCCTGCTGGGGGACTTTAATGCCAGGGTTGGGGCCGACCATGACTCATGGCCCTCCTGCCTTGGGCGCTATGGCGTTGGAAGGATGAATGAGAACGGGCAGAGACTGCTTGAGTTGTGTACCTATCATAACCTCTGCATCACCAACTCGTTCTTTCACACTAAACCCTGTCACCAGGTTTCATGAGGCACCCAAGATCACGTTGTTGGCACCAGCTGGACCTCATCGTCACAAGGCGAGCCGCCTTAAACAGTGTTCAAATCACACACAGCTTCCACAGTGCGGACTGCGACACCGACCACTCCCTGGTGTGCAGCAAGGTTAGACTCAGACCAAAGAAGTTGCATCATTCCAAGCAGAAGGGCCACCCGCGCATCAACACGAGCAGACTTTCTCACCCACAGCTGTTACAAAAATTTCTAAATTTACTTGTAACAGCCCTTCAAAACACTCCCACAGGGGATTCTGAGACCAAGTGGGCCCACATCAGAGACGCCATCTATGAGTCAGCTTTGACCACCTACGGCAAAAGTGCGAAGAGAAATGTAGACTGGTTTCAATCTCATAATGAAGAGCTGGAACCTGTCATAGCCGCTAAGCGCATTGCACTGTTGAACTGCAAGAAAGCCCCCAGCAAGTTAACATCCGTAGCACTTAAAGTAGCCAGAAGCACTGCACAAAGAACAGCCAGGCGCTGCGCAAACGACTACTGGCAACACCTATGCAGTCATATTCAGCTGGCCTCAGACACCAGAAACATCAGAGGAATGTATGATGGCATTAAGAGAGCCCTTGGGCCAACCATCAAGAAGATTGCCCCCCTCAAATCTAAATCAGGGGACATAATCACTGACCAACGCAAACAAATGGACCGCTGGGTTGAGCACTACCTAGAACTGTACTCCAGGGAGAATGTTGTCACTGAGACTGCCCTCAATGCAGCCCAGCCTCTACCAGTCATGGATGAGCTGGACATACAGCCAACAAAATCGGAACTCAGTGATGCCATTGATTCTCTAGCCAGTGGAAAAGCCCCTGGGAAGGACAGCATTACCCCTCAAATAATCAAGAGTGCCAAGCCCGCTATACTCTCAGCACGACATGAACTGCTATGCCTGTGCTTGGACAAGGGAGCAGTACCCCAGGACATGTGCGATGCCAATATCATCACCCTCTATAAAAACAAAGGTGACCGCGGTGACTGCAACAACTACCATGGAATCTCCCTGCTCAGCATAGTGGGAAAAGTCTTTGCTCGAGTCACTCTAAACAGGCTCCAGAAGCTGGCCGAGCGCATTTACCCTGAGGCACAGTGTGGCTTTCGTGCAGAGAGATCGACCGTTGACATGCTGTTCTCCCTTCGTCAGATACAGGAGAAATGCCGCGAACAACAGATGCCCCTCTACATTGCTTTCATTGATCTCACCAAAGCCTTTGACCTCGTCAGCAGACGTGGTCTCTTCAGACTACTAGAAAAGATTGGATGTCCACCAAAGCTACTAAGTATCATCACCTCATTCCATGACAATATGAAAGGCACAATTCAACATGGTGGCTCCTCATCAGACCCCTTTCCTATCCTGAGTGGCGTGAAACGGCTGTATTCTCGCACCCACACCTTTTGGGATTTTCTTCTCCCTGCTGCTTTCACATGCGTTCAAGTCCTCTGAAGAAGGAATTTTCCTCCACACAAGATCATGAGGCAGGTTGTTCAACCTTGCCCGTCTAAGAGCGAAGTTCAAAGTACGGAAAGTCCTCATCAGGGAACTCCTCTTTGCTGACGATGCTGCTTTAACATCTCACACTGAAGAATGCCTGCAGAGTCTCATCGACAGGTTTGCAGCTGCCTGCAATGAATTTGGCCTAACCATCAGCCTCAAGAAAACGAACATCATGGGGCAGGATGTCAGAAATGCTCCATCCATCAATATTGGCGACCACGCTCTGGAAGTGGTTCAAGAGTTCACCTACCTAGGCTCAACTATCACCAGTAGCCTGTCTCTAGATGCAGAAATCAACAAGCGCATGGGAAAGGCATCCACTGCTTTGTTCAGACTGGCCAAGAGAGTGTGGGAAAATGGCGCACTGACATGGAACACAAAAGCCCGAGTGTATCAAGCCTGCGTCCTCAGTACCTTGCTCTATGGCAGCGAGGCCTGGACAACATATGTCAGCCAAGAGCGACGTCTCAATTCATTCCATCTTCGCTGCCTCCGGAGAATACTTGGCATCAGGTGGCAGGACCGTATCTCCAACACAGAAGTCTTCGAGGCGGCCAACATCCCCAGCTTATACACACTACTGAGTCAGCGGCGCTTGAGATGACTTGGCCATGTGAGCCGCATGGAAGATGGAAGGATCCCCAAAGACACATTGTACAGCGAGCTCGCCACTGGTATCAGACCCACCGGCCGTCCATGTCTCGGCTTTAAAGACGCCTGCAAACGCGACATGAAGTCCTGTGACATTGATCACAAGTCGTGGGAGTCAGTTGCCAGCGTTCGCCAGAGCTGGCAGGCAGCCATAAAGACGGGGCTAAAGTGTGGCGAGTCGAAGAGACTTCGCAGTTGGCAGGAAAAAAGAGAGACGCAAGGGGAGAGCCAACTGTGTAACAGCCCTGACAAACAAATTTTTCTGCAGCACCTGTGGAAGAGCCTGTCACTCTAGAATTGGCCTTTATAGCCACTCCAGGCGCTGCTTCACACACCACTGACTACCTCCAGGTGCTTACCCATTGTCTCTCGAGATAAGGAGGCCAAAGAAGAAGAAGAGTGGCACAAATTATATTAATGCCTTATTCATAAGCAACTTTGGCACGAACAGAAACTGCATTTTGACTTAAATATGAGTGGGACCCTCCTCTTTTTGGAGCAATTTGCATCCTCTAATGTTCTCGGAGGCGAAAGGAGAAGGCATGAAGGCTATTCTGAAGCCAGATCAAGGTAAGCAAGAGTGACTGGGAATACATTCTCTCTGACTTTCCTTTCCTTCCCTTAGAAGGTGCCTGCCATCTTCTCAATGCTTCTGCATAGCTGCCTGGGCAAGATTGAGAAAAAATAATATGTGGAGAATCATAGTTATGCCAATCACTGATGCTTCAATGTAATGTATCATTGCATTGTACCCATCAATCATTGCAATCAAACAATACATTGGATTAGGTAACATCAACCTTGAGCTACCCAGGCCAGTGTTCAAATTCCTTACATGTACTTTATGACATTAATCTGTCAAGTTATCTCATAACTGCACAAAATAGATTATAATACCATATCTATCTGTGCTGAAATTGCAGGTGTACTGTACTGTGTGCGTGGCTAATCAAATGTCACAAACTGTAATCTGCTGACAAAGAACTGCTGAGTTCAACAATTATCAGCAAAGATAACAGTGAAACAGTTTACAACCTACTCTTTATAAATACACTGCAAAAGTAGCACAGATTTATTTGATAAACCATTACCCAGACACATGTCTGCCTGGCACAATGTCCATGTGTCATCTGTTCTAACATTTTCCCTTATCTCCAACTTAACTAGGTCATATTTCTTTCTAATTACAATTTGTTACCCTGCTGCTTTTTGTGAAGTTCAGCAAGCATACAATGTGGCTATTAACGGGCATCATCGTCATGGAAATATGTTTGGTAAAGATAATCTTATTTTGGTATAAGATAGAAGATCTCTCTCTCATTATTGTCATTACGTCATTTGTACAGTTATACAATATTGGAATTTGATGCAATTTTTTTTTGTCATCGTGTACTTCCAGTTGGCCTCCTTTAATTGGCCTTAAGTAGAAAGCCCTGCCGCCCCCGCCAATTCTGCCTCCACAAAAATGGCCCAGAGGTGGGATGGAACCGGGGAACTGACACACTGGGCAGCAAGGCTATTTTTAGCTCCCTCCCGCCTCCACTCCTGGCCCCGCCGGGGGCTCAAACTTTTGCCCATCAACTCTACCTACTTCCTCCACTGTGTTGCACCTTTTAGCCTTTCTACCACATTCTCCAACTCAAAGTAAACAACACCATGAAAAATCAACAAAGACTTTTACATAAACGAAGGAAATCAAGCAAGAAAGAAATTACATTTAAAAACTCTGTGAAGGTGTTTCACAGTCCATGAGTTATTTACGAAAGTAGTCACAGTTATTTTGTTACCAAAAATGGCAACCAGTTTGCACACAGCAAGGTTTCTTAAACATAGGAGGGTATATTTAAACTCTCAGTGCCGGGTTGTAAAATTCACATTATGGAACAGTTGCACATTCTACATTTTGCCCAATTTTCCCTTCAGTTGATGCTGATACTATAAATCAATGCTTTGGATCTGCACAAATCAGTGAACATTGCACATTATAGTTTTCCTCCCAAGTTTGCAGATCCATCATTGTCTGCTGCAAGCTCCATAACTTTGCAATACAGAGAAGCCTACCATGGAGTAGCAAATCTGGGATCAAAGCGAGAGAAAGGGGCAAACTCTGACCGCAAGGAAGGAGCCCCAAAAACACCAGAAAGACACTTGAGTACCAGGAGCTCAGCCTTGGTACATTTAGTTATCTGCCTCAGCTGCCCCTCGAAGGAACTCTCTTGTCTCCATGTACACAATAAAGCATAAACATTGTCTTAAGTTAAGACCTTTGTCCTTTCTCAACTATAATCAACCGAACATCGTTGGTGGAGTTCCTCAGGATAGCGTCCTCGGCCCAACCATCTTCAGCTGCTTCATCAATGACCTTCCCGCCATCATGAGGTCAGCAGTGGGAATATTTGCTGACGATTGCACAGTGTTCAGTATCATCCTTAACTCTTCAGATAATGAAGACCTGGACAACATTCAGGCTTAGGCTGATAAGTGGCAAGTAACATTTGTGCCACGTTAAGTGCCAGGTAATGACAATCTCCAACAAGAGAGAATCTAACTTTCTTTCCTCATTCAATGGAATTATATTCAATGCTGAATCCCCCACCAACAACTTCCTGGGGTCACAGTTAACCAGAAACTTAACTGAAACTTAGATGGGTATTCTGTGGCATTATTCTTACCTCCTGACTTCCCAAAACCTTTCCACTATAACAAGGCATAAGTCAGCAGTGTGATGGAATACTCCATACTTGCCTAGATGAGTACAGCTCTAACAACACTCAAGAAGCTCAACACCATCAGGACAAAGCAGCCCGCTTGATCAGCACCACATTCACCATCTTAAACTTTCACTCCTTCCACCACAGGCGGTGCACCGTGGATGCAATGTGTACCATCTACAAGATGCACTGCAGCAACTAGCCAAGGGTCCTTTGACAGCACCTTCCAAACCCGTGACCAGGACAAGGGCAGCAGGCACATGGGAACACCATCACCTGCATGATCTCCTCCAAGTCATACAACATCCCAACTTGAAAATGTATTGCTGCTCCTTCATCATCGCTGGATTAAAATCCTGGAACTCCTTATCTAACAACAGTGTGGAATACCTTCACCGCATGGACTGCAGTGGTTCAAGAAGAGAGCTCACTGCCACCTTTCCATAACAATTAGGGATGGCCTTGCCAGCGATGTTCACCTCCCATGAATGAATAAAATCAAAATGCCACCCTTTGCTCAACTGCTGCCTTATTTGAAAGAATCATAAATAAATAAAATGCAATCAATTTAGTATCTCCTCCTACTATGTCCTCCTAATATCTCCTTTGGCTCTGTATCAATTTTTGTCTGATTACATTTCTGTCAAGTGCCTTAGGACATTTCGCTACATTAAAGGTGCTATACAAATATATTGTTGTTGTAATGTCAACTATGGCTCAGTTGGTAGTACTCTTACCTCTGAGTCACAAGCTTTTGGATTAAAGGACCACACCAGAGATTTGAGCACAGAATTGTTGGCTGACACTCCAGTGCAATACTGAGGGAATGCTGCACTATCAGAGGTGCTGTATTTTGGATGAGACATTAAACCGAGTCCCCTTCTGTTCTCCAAGGTGGATGTAAAAGATTCCATGGCACTATCTCAAAGAAGAACAGGGGAGTTATCCCTCTTTATTTATTCCCTCAATCAACATCACTAAAAAACAAATTATCTGGTCATTATCACATTGTTGTTTGTAGGAGTTTGCTGTGCACAAATTAGCTGCTGTATTTTCTACATTGCAACAGTGAATACACTTCAAAAGTACTTCATTGGCTGTAAAGAACTTTGTGACGTCCTGAGATTGTGAAAGGCGCAACACAAATATAATTTTTTTTAACTTTACCCATTAATGTTATATATTGGTATAACTATCTGTAAAGTGCTAGGAACTAATTAGCTAGGACCTAATTGTTATGTGTTAGTGTTCCAGTGAAGCCACATTCACAGCTGCATTGGAAAGTCATGTGACATGTAACAGGAAGCCAGTCTCAAGCAGTCCTACACCAGGCAGCATGATGGTGACTGAATGAATAAACAAAGACTCCAGCCTTTCCATGTTTAAAGTGTGATTATTTCCAGCATCTGGGAACCAGAAAACAACCGGAACTTGTAATATGGTGGCAGCGGTGAGAGAGGGGAAGACATGCAGGAGATGTGGACGACCACATGAATTCGCAGACAGAAGGAAATGTCTTACATATGGATCAATCTGCAGAGCTTGCAGTAAGACGAATCACTGGGAAAAGATGTGCAGAACAAGGCAAGAAGGTGGTAGATGAGTCACCAGAGACAGAGTAACAGAACGAATGAGTAGTGAAAGAAACCAAAACATCCATACCCTGGAAGATGATGATGGGTTTGAGAACATGATAGACATAGAAACCATACAACTGCACGAAATGTCTGGATGTGACAGTTCCCAGAGAAAAGAAATTCACACGACCATTCAGATCAGGAAGAGAGTGAGCAATAAGCCCACCAGGATAAATCTAAAGGTGAAGATTGATACTGGAGCACAGAATAACATCATCCCGCTCAGACTATACCAGAAGATCTTTCCTAAAAATTTGGAGGAAAATGCTTATCCAAGGAAAGGTGCGCTGAAGCCAAACAACATCATTGTAACAGCAAGCGGGAGAAGTGATATTTGACAGCGAGGAACAACCCAAATCAGAGGGACACGCAAAGGAAAAGATGTTAACTGTATATTCTACATTACTGAAACAGATGGTCCTGCTATCCTGGGGTTAAGCAGTTGTGACAAGCTGCAGATTATCTCAGTAAACCATGAGATGAAGCAGGCGACACTGAGGGTTGAAGACAGAACACCCATTGAAAAGCACCCTCCGATCAGAAACAAAGAAGATCTGGTGCATATGTACCCAGAGTGTTTTGATGAGACGGTTGGGTGCTTTGAAGATTTTGAGTATCACTTCACTATTGACCCAGCGATGAATCCCCCACGTAAAGTAACAATAGAACTAAAAGGAAAGGTTGAAAGAGAGTTCCAAGAAATGGAAGGAATAAAGGTGATCACCAGAGTCACAGAGCCTACAGATTAGGTAAATTCTATTGTGGTGAGAGAGAAGCCAAATGACAGATAAGACTTTGCTTAGATCCCAAAGATCTTAACCAAGCAATAAAGAGGGATCACTACCCTATTCCAACATTGGAAGAAATCACACCAGCACTGGCAGGGGCAAAAGTTTTCAGCAAGCTTGATGCCAGAAATGGCTACTGGAATGTGAAGCTAGACACTTGACAACATTCAACACACCCTTTGGGCAGTACAAATTCCTGCGTCTACCTTTTGGCCTTAAAATGAGCCAGGATGTGTTCCAACAGAAAGTAGATGAGACATGCAGGGGATGCAAACAAGCAGTCGGCACAGCAGATGATATCCTGATCTATGGTGTAGATGGAAAAGATCATGACAACCATCTACATGAAGCCATGGAGAGAACCAGGAAAGCTGGGATTAAGCTAAACGCAGCCAAATGCATTGTAAAAGTGACAGAATGCCAGTTCTTTGTCATGGTGTACACACCTGACGGAGTCAAGCCAAGTCCTGCAATAATCTCAACCATCTCTGGGATGGAAGTCCCAAGAGATAAGAGAGAGTTGAGAAGTTTCCATGGTTTGATACAATATATGAGCTCCTTTATTCCACACATGTTGGAACCCACAACAAACCTGCGGGAGCTGATGAAAGAAGATGTAGAGTACCAGTGGTCAGAGTCACATGACTGAAGTTTCAACAAATTCAAAAATTTGAATTTGCAAGGAGACAAGTCTGTCATACTATGACAGAAAGAAACCTGTCACTTTGCAAGTAGAAGCTTCCACAAAAGGACTGGGAGCAGCCCTGGTACAAGAGGGAATGCCAGTAGCATTTGCATCCAAAGCTCTGGCATCAGCTGAGACAAGATATGCCAACATAGAAGGAGAGCTTTTGGCAGTCATGTATGGATGTGAGAAGTTCCACACATATCTCTATGGGATAAAGTTCATAGTGGAGAGTGATCATCGTCCACTGGAGCAGATCTACAAGAAAAATCTATATAAAGCACCAGCAAGACTGCAGAGGTTACACATGAAGTTTCAGAGTTATGATTTCACTCTTAAATACAAGCCAGGAAGAGAAATGGTCCTGGCAGACACTCTATCTTGATTGTCGCCACAGGAGAAACACAAGATAGAAGATCTAGATATCATATTCATCACCTAGTGAATGTAACACGACCGAAACTGAGTCAAATTAGAGATAAGACCAGCAAAGACGAGGAGTTACAGATGCTGTCTCAGCGAAAGATCCAGGGATGGCCTAATAAGTTACAGCAAACACAGGCAGCAATATGGTAGTACTGGTCTGTCAGAGATTACATCTCACTAGAAAATGGTGTTCTGTTAGCCGTATCCAGAATAATCATATCCAAAACAATGCAGGAAGAAATTCTCCAGAAGATACATGAAGGCCACATGAGAATGGAGAAGTGTAAGCTCAGAGCTGGATCAGCTGTGTACTGCATAGGTATATACAAAGACATTGAAAATATGTTGTCTACATGCAATGTATGCCAGAAGTACAAAAACACACAGCAAAAAGAGATGACAGCTACTGAAGTACCACCCAGACCATGACATACTGTCGGAGCCAATTTATTCACACACAATCAAGAATGGTAACTCATAGTCACAGACTACTACTCAAAGTTCCCTTTTATCCGGAAGGCGAAAGACTTGAGAGCCACAACAATCATCTCAGCAGTACGAGTTCTGTTCGCTGAGAATGGGATTCCTGAAAGGTTAATATGTGACAAAGGCACCCAATTTACATCCAGAGAATTTTAGGAATTCGCTGACCAGTATGGGTTCAACACCATCACCTCATCACCACACTACCCACGGGACACGGTTTTATGGAAAAACATTTCCAGATGGTCAAAAGAACACTTCTGAAATGCCAAGAGACGAAGGAAGACCCAAGCTTGGCCTTATTGTGACTCTGATCCACACCTCTCAAGGCTAAGATGAAATCACCTGCAGAGCTGTTAAATGGAAGTAAATAGAAGACAACTCTGCCAAGCAAAATACATCCTCCAAGTGAGCAGGAAGAAGTGAGACAACAACTCACTGAAGCACAGGTAAGAAGAGAGCAACACTTCAATTTGCCTGCTAAACCCCTACCCGAGCTTTTGAAAGGACAAACTGTCCACGTACATGTACATGGAGCCCAGCAAAAGTTGTTGGTAAAGCTGAGACTCCGAGGTCATACATCATTGAAACTGAAACTGGTAAAAAAAAATGAGAAGGAACAGAATCCATATTCGACCTACACCTGAGCTGGAACAACAGAAAAGAACATCAACAATGCCAGAAACATCACTTTCCAGCGAGACAACATTAACAACATCACCAGCAATTAACACAACATCACCTGTACAGCATGCCAACTGACCACTGAGAGCAACAAATGCCAAGTCTACAAGATGGAGGCAGATCTTACCACCCAAGCGATACCGTGAATAATGTTTTTAGAAAAGAATACACGCTATAAAATACGCTAAAAAGGAGTTCAGATTATTTCCAAAAGTCAGTTGATAATATTCTTTAGTTTAAAGAAAGGTTAATGGCCGTGACAGTTATATTGATATAGGGGCATTATGTTTTAAAGAAAGAGGGATGTTATATATTGGTATACTGTCTGTAAAGTGCTAGGAACCAATTAGCTATGAACTAGTTATGTGTAAATATTCCACATTCATGGCTGCACTGGAAAGTCATGTGACATGTAACAGGAAACCAGTCTCAAGCAGTCCTACACCAGGCAGCATGATCGTAACTGAATGAATAAACAAAGACTCCAGCCTTTCCAAGTTTAAAATGTGATTATTTCTAACATCTGGGAACCAGAAACAACCAGAAGATGTATTAGTTAATATCTTCTGATGCGTTCACAAGAATGTCACAGTTGATATTTTACGAGTGAGTGATGTTACTGGGGCCAGAAATATTCAGTTCCAACATCACGGCATAAGTGCTGGGACACATCTGCTCAGAGCCTCTGGTGCTGGCCCTGGCAGCCTTTCCAGCATCATTTGGAGGATGTGGGGGTTACCTCATTAGTATTTCAACGGTGGGCACCTGCGATTCTATGGATACATCTTTGATACTCTTCAGAAGAAGAGGGTCTAGAAATACAACACTGGCCAACTTCTTGCTACCCACTAGTGTTACTGTCTCAGAACAGGGCAAAGGTTAGGCTGCAGCAGTCTCTTTTATAAGGGGGCAGAAACAAGTTTTTGTCCAAAACCTTCAGGAGTCCCAGACCTGGAACCCCAGATAAGCATGAGTTCCATTAACTGGCCAATCCATACGCCTCTTCTCCCCTGATATATGACTAGCTTCCCCTACTGCAGGATGATCTTGTTTGAGTAAATAGAGGTTTCTTGGAAACATGGCAGTGAAGACCAGAACCAGAGGTATCCAGGATCTGACATATTTTGTGGGATTCCCACCATACTTCTGCTTGACTTACAATGTGCTAAAAAGCTGGTGGAAATTCAAGACCTCTGTCTTTTCCCACAGTACTTCCCCTTAGTGCTGGTGGATTTCGTGCACCATCTAAACCGCTACCTATCATTGCTAACTGTTTCTCTGTGGGAGGAGTAATAGTACAAGCTGGCCAGTAGCATTCAAAATGGTCCTGCAACTTCTCGAGCTTTATCCTTTTTTTGGCATACTCTGCAAGCAGATAAGTAGATTGTGCATGTAAATGGCAGGCATAGTGACATACAGCTGTTACCTCCAGCACATCCTGTTTGAAACTAATATATGCACCATGTACCTAGTTAAAAACTTGCAATGATTTCCTGTGTCAAGTCCTTTTAAGATTTCTATTCTCCCGCTGTTTGAGTTATAAATTGTCACTTTGATTTGTCTCCTGCTGCAATATTGAGATGCATGATTAGCAATCAGTTGGCTGTTTTCTTATACCTGCACAGCATCTACTTCTATTCATACTTAGGATGAACCTGTACGAAATGACTTGCAGATTGTGAGGATGCACTTTGGTGTGTGTGTGTCTATTTTATTAGGCCAATAAAGGTGACACTGAGTTACCCCAGCATCATCTGACAGATGTCAGCACCACATGAGCCACTTTTAAGGGCACCACAAATACAGCACATTAACCTGGGGTTCAATGAAACTGAAACATGCTTAACATAAAACAACAAAGCCCATTCTTACAACACCAAAGGGAACCAAGTACAAATAAATCATAATATTATTGCAAATTACTGGACGCTGTAGTGTCTGTGATGCCCACCAGTCACAGGAGGCCTCCCATGGACTGCATGCTCCCTCTTTAGGGCCACTCGGACATGGACAAAACTGCGGAAGAGAGGCAGGCAACCAGAGCAACACTACTGGGGCTGGGGCTGTGAGGCTTCCATATGTGGATGGATGCTTGGCATTGAAAGATGTAGAACAGCCTTATTTTAACAGCTTTCTTCAGGTCAGCTGTCACCATCTTCACCTGTACTCAAGTTTGCTGGATCCTGCACACAGCATTTGCTGGATCCTGCACACAGTAGCCTCTTCACATTATGCTGAATTAGTCGTTTTTGGTGTAGGTACTTACAGAGCAGCTTTTTTTCCCTGAACTTCATTTGATCAGCTTCCATTCTATGCCATGATATTTAAGAAAACATCTGGCCTGCCGTCCCCTGCACAATGCCAGGGGTTTATGTGCCTTCTTAGGCCATTGAACTGCTGCCCTGCATAATTTTCAATGCTGCATTGGGACATCCTACCGGTGGGAGGTCTCTTAATCCACATCTGCACCGATAAACCACAAATTTAGGGGTAAACAGGCAACTAGGAATTATTTCAGTAACTTTTAGAACACCACAGTTAACCTTGAATAGTGCACCAACAGCAATTACGACATAATTTAGGCAATCTGTTAGAACAAACTAAATTCACATTGTCAGCTAATGTGTTATCTCTCATATGCCTGACAAGGTCCAGATTTATTTGTTGTTGCTTTAACAAGTTTCGTTACACATGGAAACAATAATGGTGTGCACTTTAGACATATCGGGAAAAAGGTTTGTCTTTACTGCCTGGGCATTAAGGATCACCTGGATGGAGCATGGAGAAGAAAATGAGGAAGCCCAATAATAATAGCCATTTGATTTTCCTTCCAATGGAATAGGGACACGTCTCAGGAGGATGGCTCGGGGGCACTCCCAGGATACTCTGCGACTTCTGCTCAACTCACCCTCCGTCCATCCAATGATTCTCATGCCTGCTGAAAAAAGATGTGAGTATCCTTGTAAACCTGTGAAAGGCCTAAAGATGTGAATCAACAATGGTAATGGAACTCAAAGCGATCAATTATCTTCTTCTTGGCTGGCCAGCACTTCCCTTTGTGCCTTGAGGTGGCTGGGTGCTACTACAAATTGCAGTCACATAATGAAGAGTGCCTGCCATGGTTATTCAAATCAACCCTATGTCCACAATTTGGGGCAAGGTCATGGTGAAGTGAGTTTGTGGAAGTTCTAGGCTCCTGTTTTTCTCCCCTATGCCACATGTGAAATGCTCTTTGCAGTAAACATACAAATGAATTTGTTATTAAACGATAAGTTTACATAAGGCAGTTAAACTAAAAACAAAATTAACTTAAGTAACTTAAACTACACCTAAGGTCTGCTGTTTCTCTCTGGTGAGGCAGATGTTTTTTAGTATGTGCATGATTAGGTGATTATATTTCTTTCTGCTAGGTAACAGAAAGAATGATTTGCCTTTTGAAGTGCAGTTATTATATAGGCGAATACAGCGGCCAACTTCTGCACAATAAATTCCCGCAAACAGCAATGAAAGGAGTGATCAGTTAATTTATATTTGATGGTTTTAGTTAAAGGAAGATTGTTGGTCAGAACAAGTCATTGCTCGTGAAAAGTGCAGTAAGTACTTTAACATTCAGCTGAACCGCAGTAATAGGCAGACAGAACCTCAGTTTAACATTTCATTCAGGAGCTGGCAGCTCTGACAATGCACCATTCTCTCAGTACTACACGGGAAGTATCAACCCAGATTATTATGTACAAGCTCTGGAGTGGGGTTTAAACCTACAACTTTCTTCCTAAAAGATCAGAGCACTACCAGCTGAACCAGGCTATCACTGCTTTATGCTTATGCCCATCTTTTCATTAACAATAAATATAGGACAACTTAACTCCTATTTGCTGAAGCACTGAAGGATTAAAGACATGATACAAGAGACCATCAGTCCAACATCAGTAACAGCAACAAAGGGCCCCAAGCCTTTGCAGGAGGGTTAGGAGAGATAGCTAAAAGCATAGTCACAGAAATGTATTTTAAGAAGGCTTTTGAAGGTGGGGAGCAAGGGAGAGGCATGGGGTAGAGAAGGTAAGTGTGGGCAGGGAGTTTTTGAAAGCCAAGATCACTGAAGGCTCTGCTACTGTGAGTGGAGTGCAGAGGGGTAATGCATCGGATCAATGCTAGAGTCACTGGACTAAGGACAAGAAGGAACATAAGGTTGAAGAAGGTTAAGGAAGTAGAGTGGACTGAAGTCATGGAGGGATTGTAGTTGAGGACAAGGCTTTTGAAGTTTAATCAATTAGGGGATGAGCAGTCAATATAGATCAGTAAAGAAAGGGGACGTGAGCAAGGAAATATTCAGGTAAACAGAGAAAACCTAACTTTTATTTTCAGAGGCAAGAGTGTATTGACCTTTTAGCAGTATATGATTGAGGATTTACTGAACATAACCATTTTTTGTTTTTGTAGGCAAGAATGTGACCACTTTCTAGCAGTATGTAATCAAGGGTTTGTCAAATATTCAGTGTATGCACTTATTACTTTTGGATGCCAAGATCCTTATTCCAAAGGCAAAGATGTCAAATCGCACAGGGTCAAGATTATATGAGCAGCCATTTTATGATGGAGATGGTAAGGCTGTGTTCCAGATACTGAAGAGAGAATCATTTTTATACTGTATTATTATATTACCAGAGGTACATTTTGAGTACAAAGCCTAGAAATTATTATCTTTCTCGTTATCTTAATGCATTCATACAACTTTGCTTTATTACATCTAAAGAGTCCCAACCACCTTCAACCTTACATTTCTCAAGCCTCAGTCCTTGAGCTGGTTATAACACTGTGTAAGAATCATGTCGCAGGTGCATATACTTAGATTGTATATCACCTGGACACTAGTGTAATCCTTTCCTATTTCTGAATGAATTCCTTGACCCAAAGAAACTTGGACACTGGAAAATCTTGTCAAATCAAAGAATTTTCATTTGGTTCTAACTTCTTGTTGTGGGATTGATAAGATGAAAAATAGAAAGTCCAAATCTAACCTTACATCTATCCATCTGTATCACTGCAATTTAAACATCAGTGGATTGTAATTCTGTTGAGCGATATTAGTGTACAAACATTATTTTAAATATGTTAATATCTCTGTTAATATAGCAGGCAGGAATTTCACGCACATATGTAGGTGTTGATGCAGAATTTAGCATTCCACAATTTCATACCACAGCTGAACTATTGCATACATCAAATGTAAATATCTTCACGCACCAACAATGTTTTTAAACCTATGTAATTATCTGGAATTTTTAAAGGGACTAAATACAGAAAATATTATGCATTAACGTACTGGAAACTCCAAAACTTAACAAGCAATGGGGAAGAACAAAATGGAACTTTAATAGAACTTAACCTTGCCACTGGGCAGTAACAATGTGTCATATGAATAGACCCAGCTCTGAGTATACTATGAGCATTATGAAATATTCAGTAATTATTTATTTGTCTTTTCATTTGGTGCAGTCTTTGATATAAACATCCTTGATACCAGGCACCCCAGACAACTCATCAGTGGTTATGGGGCCCACCTTGTTGGGGAGGGGAATGGGTTGCGATGATTGAAGAAGGAATCTAGTCTTGGACCCATTAAGATTTGTTCATAATTTTTTCTTTATTTTTTAATAACGTTTTCTTCTGGGAAGGGGCCCAGCAAGCACACTTCACCCACACCGCCCACCACACCCTGTGCTTTCTGCTGCTCTTCTTGTGTTTGATCATTTATCTACCAAAACTTGCTTTCACAGCCACATCTCTTTCCTCAGCAACTGTCTCTGGCTCAAACCTGTTCTACGTGAATTTCATGTTTTGGAAAGTTGATGATATTTTCCAGTTCAGGGTGAGAGCAGGAAACCACACTGATACAGTCATCAATGTACCAGAAAAAGAGGTGAGGGAGGGGTCCTGAGTAGGACTGGAATAAAGTATGTTCCACATATCCCACAAAAAGACAGCCATAACTAGGACCTATATGGGTTCCCATAGCAACACCTTTTATTTGGAGGAAGTGACAGTAGTTAAAGGAGAAGTTGTTCAACATGAGAACAGGTTCAGCCAGGCGGAGGAGGTGGTGATGGATGGGGACTGGTTAGGTCACCATTCAAGGAAGAAGCGGAGAGCCTCTAGCCCATCCTGATCAGGGATAGAGGTGGAGAGGGATTAGATGCCCATGGTGAACGGGAGAGGGTTGGGGCAACTGGAAACTGTTAAAGTGGGGGAGGGTGTTGAAAGAGTCGCAATGCATGTGGGAAGAGACTGGACAAGGGGAGAAAAATTGAGTTGAGATAGGACGTAATCAGTTCAGTGGAGTAGGGACAATCTGAAATGACGGATCTACCAGGGCAATCCTGTTTGTGGATCTTGGGAAGGAGGTAGAAGTGGGCTGTATGGGGTCAGAGGCCATGAAGGGAAGATCTCCAGAAGAGATGAGGCCAGTGACAGTCTTGGAAACAATGGCATGATGTTCAGTGGTGGGGTCATGGTCCAGGGGAGGCAGGAGGAGGTGTCAGAGAACTGGCGTTTGACCTCCAGTAAGTAGAGGTCTGTACGCCAAACAACAATGGCCCCACCTTTTGTTAGCCATTGATGACAATGTTAGAGTTGGACCTGAGAGAAAGTGTGTTGCAAGTTCAGAGGGGGTAGGTTAGAATGAGCGAGAGGAGCAGAGAAATTGAGATGACCAATGTCGTGCTGACAGTTCTCAATGAAAAGATCTAAAGAGGGTAAAAGGTCAGAGGGAGGGGTCCAGGTGGAACGAGAATTCTGAAGACGAAAAAGCGTCTGTTGTTCATGGGGGATGAATCCCGGCCAACAAAGTGGGTGTAGCGGTGAGGACAGTGGAAGAAGAGCTCAGCGTCATACTCAGCGCAAAATTCATTGAGGTGAAGGTGAAAGGCGATGAAGCTGAGGCCTTTGCTAAAGACAAATAGTTCAGCATCAGAGAGGTGAAGATCAGAGGAGATTGTGAAAACATGGCAAGGGGTGGGATTGGAAGAAGGGATGGGGTCAGAGGAAAAGGAGACCGTTGCAGAAAGACAGTAAGATAGAAATTAGTACTTATGTTCAACAATATTTGTAGGAGGAATTGGGATAGAAATTTGTCTCAGACAGTAGCACAAAATTGGTGGTATTTGATTGTATGCCTGTTATACACAGCATCTAATAGTCAGTTCCATTGATGACAATGGAGTTAAATATCAGGCACTGCATATAACGGGCAACCGATCCAATATTGCCCCTTTTGCAACATCGCCTGTGAATAATTTCTATCATGCTGTCTTTCTGCAACTGTCTCCTTTTCCTCACAATCTTAGACAGAGCTTCATGAACTGGTAGTGGATCTATCCTGGGACAACATTCCTACCTTAAGAACATAAGAAATAGGAGCAGGGCTAGACCAAAAGACTGCTCGAGCCTGCTCCGCCATTCAATATGATCGTGGCTGATCTTCTGCCTCAACTCCACTTCCCCACTCATTCCTAATTAGTATTCAGATCAATTTTGCTAGCTACTGATCTTCAGAATTCTTTATGGAACTGTGAATCTATCCCTCTCCCTGACAACTGTCTGAGGCTTTTTGCAATCTTCATGTCATATTTGACTTTGAAATAAGCTTCCAACAGCATCATCACTCAGGCTGCTTAATTCCACCTCCATAATGTTGCCCAATTCTGCCCCTGCCTCTGCTCATCTGCTGCTGAAACCCTCGTTCATTCTTTTGTACCACTAGATGGCTATTTAAACACATTCTTGGCTGGCCTCCCATGTTCTAGCATCTGTAAACCTGACATCATCCAAAATTCACTGCCTGTGTCCGAACTCGCACCAAGTCCCTTTCACCCATCACCCCTGTGCTGGCTGGCCTGTATTGGCACCGATTAAGCAACACCTTGATTTTAAATTTCTTATCTGTGTTTTCAAATCCAACCATGGTCTCGCCCTTGCTTGTCTCTGTATTCTCCTCCAGCCCCACAACCCTCTGAGGTATCTGTGCTGATGTAATTCTGGCCGCAGAGCATCCTTGATTTTAATCATTGCATTATTGGTGAAATCACACAGGCTGCTTAATTCCACCTCCATAACATTGCCCAACTCTGCACATTCTCACAAGGTGGAAAGAAAGAGTATTGTAGGTAGGTGAACCCACACCTCTTTTATACTCTTAACTCTAAGGTTTGGCCTGGAAATGGTCAAAGCTCACAACTGGTCTTTTAATAGTTTATTGTAACATCAATAAACTGGTAAAGATCAATATCATACCCACAAACACCATTCCCTTCTGAGCTGCACTCACGCTGTTAACCCTCAAGTTGCTGCTTCTGAAAAGCTGTTGCTTTTATACTGCAGTCTGCTGCTAATAGTACTGTTAAAACACACTTTTTAGAAAAACTATCCAAAAGGAAGAGAATCACACCCACGACAATGATTGTCACAAATCCTTCCCCAAATCTGTGACTTCTTACATATTGTAATAATCTCATACATCCTGGGTTCATGTATAGTCCATTAACATCTGAAGCTGTTTCAATGGGGAAGATTCGGTTTAACAACATCATCAGATTTTGCTCTAATGAAACAATTCTTTGGGATTAGCATTGTCAAGGAATATGGGGGCACACTCAGATACACTGGTTCGATAGCTTGTTAGCCTATAAGAATTATTTACAGTGCTATAGCAGTTCATAGCAATCCAATGATTGAGACAAATCACTCAAATCTTGGATAGATGCATTTCATTGTGTGGCTTTCATTGATGGCCTCTGCCATCTGTTGACTAGCATATTGAAGAAGTGCCTATGTTTGGTTTTCAAGATTTTTTTAGGTCCAGTTTCAGGGTCCCGTGCAATGCTGGGAGCCGAAGTTTGGACAATTTCTGAAAACAAACAGGCTTTTTGCATTATCTTCTTTTGGGCTTTAATATATTGGCTTCTTTTAAGTTGAACACGTTCTTGCGAAAGGAATGGCTACAATATCCAACTAGGACATCAAAGTCCTGGTTCCACTTGAACTGCACATGTGTGGATGCTGGAACTTGCTGTGTAATTTACTCTTTAATAATGGTGAGTGCTTTTTGCCACCATTAATTTTCAGTAAAGAAAAAAGTTTGATGGAAAAATTTTTAAGATTTGCAATCTAAGAAAAATAGGCAAAACTTTCAGTGATGTCACTTTAATATTATATTCTCTGTGGTATATATTTCCTATTTCATTGTTATTTCTTCACACGGGTGTTACGCAATGCATCAACCACTAAAACGTTTGAGGCAATAACCATTTTGTGTATTGAGGAAGTGATGTGGCAGTGATGTTCCAATATGTGAACAGTTCTTCTTTGGTGGTGGGGGTGTGGTGAGGTGGAATTCTGTAACCTTTATTAGGTTCTAATGAACTTGTAATGCTGCTTCAGAACAGCCAAATAATCTTATTATGAGCCAGTTTTATTCCAACTTGGGGGGTGGTCCCAGCAATGCACCGGAAGGTGGTGTGAGACCCCGTCTCAGACCTCCATTGTATCCCTGCTTCAATTCCACGGCAGGCAGCCAATTTACTGCCTACTGTCAGGGAAGCCATCCCTTTAAGGGACAAGCTTCCACCTCCAGAGCTGTTGGCTAATTGGAGGGCTAACAGGTCTGCTGTATCAGCAGCATCACCGGAAGCAGTGGCCACTGCCAAAATTGCAGGAGGTCTGCAGTGCGAAAGAAGGAGGAGGCCCCAGTACACAGGTAAGTGGGGTCGAGTTGCTGGGGCCAATCAGGCAGGCCCCAGTGACGGGTTTGGGGGGGGTTGGTGGGTGGGCCTTGCCAGGGGGATGGCTATCACCGCTGGGAGGGGGCCCACTGTGGGTCATGTGTTGCCCCCATAGGAGGGAACCCCACCCACCCCAAGCTTGCTAGGAGGCCACCAGATTCTCCATGTCGTGGCAGGCTTCTCCATCTTCCATAAAATTGGAGCGGAGGCAGGAAGAATTCCTTAAGTGTCCATTTATTGTCCACTTAAGGGCCTCAATTGGCTTGGGGTAGGAAGACCGTCCTTATCCTTCGCTACCCTGGACAAAATGGCAGGGGGCCAGGGCATGTTGAACACGTACCCCTTGCCATTTTGTGAGCCTGCCCACCTCCATTCCCATCTCCAAGGGCAGGATAAAATCCTGCCCTGTAAAATTGCTGTGTGTTAAGTGACAAAGTTATCCTGCACTGATAGCTCATAATGGTCTCTCACAATGTTCATTTGATATAAATTCACCTTTAATTTTAATTGTTATTTGTTTTTATTTCACTATATTAATTATTGACTGTAGGTCTGTAAGTTTTATTTTGGGTTCTGCTGAACATCAATGCCCTTTGCTCTGTTTGCTCTTGTTTCTTATTATTTGCCCAAAGTCATTCCGAATTCTATATAGCGAGGTGGTGGTGTAGTGGCAATGTTACTGAACTAGTAATCCAGCAGCCCAGGCTAATGTCCTGGGAATATGGGTTCAAATCCCACAGCAGCTGATGGGATTTAAATTCAATTAATTAATTTAAATTTTAAAAAGCAGCCCATGTCATAAAAATCCATCTGGTTCACTAATGTCCTTTAGGGAAGGAAATCTGCCTGGTCTGGCCTACATGTGAAACCAGACCCACAGCAATGTGGTTGACTCTTAACTGGCCTCTGAAATGGCCTAGCAAGCCACTCAGTTGTCAAGGGCAATTATACCTAATCAAATATGCTGCATATACTGACCATTCCATAGAATGGCACTTTCTAGATGACTAAATGAATGATGAATTTGTGATTTGGTTAGAGTTAAGAAACAATAGAGGTGCCATTACATTACTAGGTGTATTCTATAGGCCACCAATAGTGGGAAAGATATACAGGAGCAAATTTGCAGGGAAATTACGGAGAGGTGGAAAAACTATTGAGTAGTGATAACGGGGGACTTTAATTATTTTAACATAAACTGGGATGTAATAGTGTAAAGTGCAGAGAGGGAGATGAGTTCCTGAAGTGTGTTCAAGAGAATTTTCATGATCAGTACGTTTCTGACCCAATGAGGAAAGATGTATTGCTGGATCTGGTTCTGGGGAATGAGGTGGGTCAAGTGAATCAATGGTCAGTAGGGGAACATTTAGGGAACAGTTATCATAGTACCATAAGGTTTAGATGAGCTATGGAAAAAGACAAGGAGCAATCTAGAGTAAGAATACTTAATTGGAGGAGGGCCAATTTTAGTGGGTTGAGAACACAACTGGCCCAGGCAAATTGGAATGAAAGAGTGCAGGCAAAACTGTAATGAAACAATGGGCTTCCTTTAAAGTGGAGATGGTTTGGGTACAGTCAAGGTACATTCCCACAAGGAGGAAAGGTAGGGCACGCAAAGTCAGAGGTCCCTGGATGATGACAAATATAGAGAGCAAGATGAAGCAGAAAAATGGGATGTATGATAGATGTCAGGTTGTTAATACTAGTGAGGACCAGGCTGACTATAGAAGGTTCAGAAGGGAAGTAAAAAAGGAAATAAGGGGAGGCAAAGACAGAGTATGAGAAGAGTCTGGCAACTAACATAAAGGGGAATCCAAAAATCTTCTATAGACATATAAATAGCAAAAGGGTAGTTAGAGGACAGGTAGGGCTGATTAGGGACCAAAAAGGGAATCTATGCATGGAGGCAGAGAGCATAGCTGAGGTACTAAATGAGTATTTTGCATCTGTCTTTACCAAGGATGCTGCCAAAGGCAAAGAATAGGTATTTGAGATACTGAATGGCAAAAATTTGATAAAGAAGAGGTTTTTTAAACTTCTTCCATGGAACGTGGGCGACACGGGCAAAGCCAGCATTTGTTGCCCATCACTCATCGCCCTTGACAATTAAGTGGCTTGCTATGCCATTTCAGATGGCAGTTAAGATGTTAGCCACATTGCTGTGGGTCTGGAGTCACATGTTGGTCAGACCAGGTCAGGGTGGTAGATTTCCTTCCCTAATGGATATTAGTGAACTGGAGGTGTTTTTAGCCTGAGCCTCTGGATTACTAGTCCAATGACATTTAATCATCTCATTCCTAGAACTTCACTGCAGGAGTTCCTCAGGGTAATGTCCTAGGCCCAACCATATTTAGTTGCTTCCTCCTTCATAAAGTCAGAAGTGGGAATGTTCACTGATTATTGCACAATGTTCAGCACCATTTGCGACTTCTCAGATACTGAAGCCGCCTATGTTCATATGCAGCAAGACTTGGACAACATCCAGGCTTGGGCTGTTTAGTGGAAAGTAACATTCACACCACACATGTGCCAGGCAATGACCATCTCAAAGAAGAGAGAACCTAACCATCTCCCCTTAAGGTTCACTGGCATTACCATCGCTGAACCCCCACTATTAACATCCTGTGGGATACCATTGACCAGAAATTAACTGGACAAGCCACATAAATGCCATGGCTACAAAAGCAGGTCAGAGGCTGGGAATTCTGCAGTGAGTAACTCACTTCCTGAATCCCCAATGCCTGTTCACCATTTACAAGGCACAAGTTAGGAGTGTGATGGAATACTCTCCACTTGCCTGGATGGGTGCAGCTCCAACAACACTCAAGAAGCTTGACACCATCCAAGACAAAGCAGTCCGCTTGATAGGCACACCATTCACCACCTTCAACATTCACTCCCTTCACTACCAATGCACAATGGCAGCAGTGTGTACCATCTACAAGATGCACTGCAGAAATGCACCAAGGCTCCTTCGACAGCATCTTCCAAACCCGTGACCTTGACCACCTAGAAGGACAAGGGCAGCAGATGCATGGGAACACCACCATCTGCAAGTTCCCCTCCAAGCCACACACCATCCTGACTTGGAACTATATCCCCGTTCCTTCACTGTCGCTGGGTCAAAATCCTGGAAATCCCTTCCTAACAGCACTGTTAGTGTACCTACACCCCAAGGACTGCAGCGGTTCAAGGAGGCAGCTCACCGCCACCTTCTCAAGGGCAATTAGGGATTGGCAATAAATGCTGGCCTAACCAGTGACGCTTACACCCTCTGAACGAATAAATTTTTAAAAACCATTCCCACTATACCACCATCACCCCAGGTATTAGAAAGGCTGGCTGTGCTTAAAGTTGATAAGTCACCAGGACCAGATGGGATGCATCCAAGGATGCTGAGGGAAGTACAGGCGGAAATTGTGAAGGTACTGGCCATAATCTTCCAATCCTTCTTTGATGCAGGGGTGGTGCCAGAGGACTACAAAATTGCAAATGTTACACCCTTATTCAAGAAAGGATGTAAGGATAAACCCAGCAACTACAGGGCAGTCAGTTTAACCTCGCTCGTGGAAAGGCTTTTAGAAATGGTAATCTGGGACAAAACAATAACTAGAACAAGGAAGAATTAATTAAAGAAAGCCAGCACAGATTTGTAAAAATGAAATGGTGTTTAACTTGATTGAGTTTTTCAATGAGGTGACAGTGAGGGTTGATGAGGTTAAAGAGGTTGATGTGGTGTATAGGGACTTGAAATGTATTTGATAAAGTGCCAGATAATAGGCTTGTAAGCAAAGTTGAGACACATGGAATGAAATGGATGGTGGCAGCATGGATATGGAGTTGGCTGAGTGACAGGAAATAGTGGTATATCATTGTTTGTTTTTGATCAGAGGAAGATGGTGTTCCCAAGGATCAGTACTAGACTTGATATGTATTAATGACCTAAACTTGGAGGTACAGGGCACAATTTCAAAATTTGCAGATTTGGAGGTGTGGAAAACAGTGAGGATGATACCAATCAACTGCAAAAGTGCATAGGTAGGCTAGCAGAATGGGCAGAGAAGGAATTTAATACTGAGAAATGTGAGGTGATGCATTTTGACAGAAGGGATAGGGAGAGGCAATATAAACTTAATGGCACAGTCCTAAAGAGTGCACAGGGACAAAGGGACCTGGGGGTTCATGAGCATAGATCTTTGAAGGTGGCAAGACATATTGAGAGAATAATTAGCAAATCATTTGGAATCTTTGGCTTCATAAATTGAATACAAAAGCAGGGATGTTATGCTGAACCTTTATAAAGGTCTGGTAAGGCCACAACTAGAGTATTGCATCCAGTTCTGATAACCACACTTCAACAAGGATGTGAGAGCCATTGAGATGGTGCAGAGGAGATTTACCAGAATGGTTCCAGGGATGAGGGATTTTAGCTACAAGGTTTGGTTGGAGAAGCTGGGGTTGTTCTTCTTGGAGCAAAGGAGATTGAGGGGAGATTTGATTAAGGTGTACAAGATTATGACATGTTTAAACAAGTTAAATAAATGGTACAAGGACTAGGGGACACAGATTGAAAGTTTTGGGCAAAAGATGCAGGGGGAATATGAAGAAGCACTTTTTTATGCAGCAGGTGGTAATGCCCTCGAACTCACTGCTTACAAGGGTGGTGGAAACTGAGATGATCAATGATTTCAAAAGGAAATTGGATAGGCACTTGAGGAAAATAAACTTGCAGGGCTACGAGAATAGAACCTGGGAATGGGACTGATTGGATTGCTCTACAGAGAGCTGGCATGGACTCAATGAGCTGAATGCCCTCCTTCAGTGCCGTGGTGACTTTATGGCACCATGACTCTAAAGGGAAGAATAGTACAACAGGCAGAGAAGTTTTATTTGAGAAAGAATACTTCAATACTTTTCAGAGGAGGTGAAATCGTGGCCAAATTTGAAAGTTGAACAATCTAAACAGGCCCAATTCCAGTTGATTTGTAAAATACTTACATTTGACCCAATTGACAAAGTGAGGATTTGGATTGGCTTGCTTATTTTCTGAGTGCATCAACTACTATCTCATGTGAATGTTACTTCATCGCTCGTACAGTGGGAGGGGTCACTCTCACGGGTTTTGGTATTAACCCTTTACATCCTTATACTACACCTCCTGTAGTAAGTTACTGACCTCAGTTCTGCTTTCAGGGGAGTCACTTAAGCAGAAGTGACAAAAATAGAATATTTAGTAGTTTTGTGTGCATTATATATAGAATCAACAGCACAGAAACAGATATTTGTCACAATTGGTTGACTTTATTCCAGTCTTCCTTCTTGAAGAGATACATTTGCTGTTTGCCAGCCTTCTGGCATGATGTGCTTTTCTATTAACTTTGTACATATGGATACTAGTGGCTCTGCTATCACCCAAATAAATTCTTTGAATATAATCCACTGGGCCTGAAATGTTGTCCTCCTTAAATTTGGCTAGTATTTCCTTTCCTTCTATTTTATAGAGTCATAGAGAGATATAGCACTGAAACAGGCCCTTCAGCACACTGACTCCACACACTCAAGGACAGAGAAGGGAATCTATGGGTGGAGCCAGAGGAAATGGGCCAGGTACTATTTGAGTACTTTGCATCAGTATTCACCAAGGAGAAGGACTTGGTGGATGATGAGCCTAGGGAAGGGAGTGTAGATAGTCTCAGTCATCTCATTATCAAAAAGGAGGAGGTGTTGGGTGTCTTGCAAAGCATTAAGATAGATAAGTCCCCAGTGCCTGATGGGATCTACCCCTGAATACTGAGGGAGGCAAGGGAAGAAATTGCTGGGGCCTTGACAGAAATCTTTGCATCCTCATTGGCTACAGGTGAGGTCCCAGAGGACTGGAGAATAGCCAATGTTGTTCCTTTGTTTAAAAAGGGTAGCAAGGATAATCCAGGAAATTATAGGCCGGTGAGCCTTACGTCAGTGGTAGGGAAATTATTAGAGAGGATTCTTCGGGACAGCATTTACTCCCATTTGGAAACAAATGCACTTATTAGCGAGAGACAGCAAGGTTTTGTGAAGGGGAGGTCGTGTCTCATTAATTTGATTGAGTTTTTTGAGTAAGTGACAAAGATGATTGATGAAGGAAGGGCAATGGATGTTATCTATATGGACTTCAGTAAAGCCTTTGACAAGGTCCCTCATGGCAGACTGATACAAAAGGTGAAGTCACATGGGATCAGAGGTGAGCTGGCAAGATGGATACAGAACTGGCTCGGTCATAGAAGACAGAGGGTAGCCATGGAAGGGTGCTTTTCTGAATGGAGGGATGTGACTAGTGGTGTTCCGCAGGGATCAGTGCTGGGACCTTTGCTGTTTGTAGTATATATAAATGATTTGGAGGAAAATGTAGCTGGTCTGATTAGTAAGTTAGCGGACGACACAAAGGTTGGTGGAGTTGCGGACAGTGATGAGGATTGTCAGAGGATACAGCAGGATATAGATCGGTTGGAGACTTGGGCAGAGAAATGGCAGATGGAGTTTAATTCGGACAAATGTGAGGTAATGCATTTTGGAAGGTCTAATGCAGGTGGGAAGTATATAGTAAATGGCAGAACCCTTAGGAGTATTGACAGGCAGAGAGATCTGGGCGTACATGTCTACAGGTCACTGAAAGTGGCAACGCAGGTGGATAAGGTAGTCAAGAAGGCATACGGCATGCTTGCCTTCATCGGTCGGGGCATAAAGTATAAAAAATTGGCAAGTCATGCTGCAGCTGTACAGAACTTTAGTTAGGCCACATTTAGAATATTGCATGCAATTCTGGTCGCCACACTACCAGAAGGACGTGGAGGCTTTGGAGAGGGTACAGAAGAGGTTTACCAGGATGTTGCCTGGTCTGGAGGGCATTAGCTACGAGGAGAAGTTGGATAAACTCGGATTGTTTTCACTGGAACGACGGAGGTAGAGGGAGCGACATGATAGAGGTTTACAAAGTTATAAGCGGCATGGACAGAGTGGATAGTCAGAAGCTTTTTCCCAGGGTGGAAGAGTCAGTTACTAGGGGACATAGGTTTAAGATGCAAGGGGCAAAGTTTAGAGGGAATGTGCGAGGCAAGTTCTTTACACAGAGGGTGGTGAGTGCCTGGAACTTGTTGCCGAGGGAGGTGGTGGAAGCAGGTACCATAGAGACGTTTAAGAGACATCTTGACAAATACATGAATAGGATGGGAATAGAGGGATACGGTCCCCGAAAGTGCAGAAGGTTTTATTTTAGGCAGGCATCAAGATCGGCGCAGGCTTGGAGGGCCGAATGGCCTATTCCTGTGCTGTACTGTTCTTTGCTCCTTGTTTGTTCAACCATCCATTTATACTAATCTTACATTAATCCCATTTTCCCTCTCATATCCCCACCTTCCCTCAATTCTCCTATCACCTACCTACACTAGGGGCAATTTTTTTTTTACAATGGCCAATTTACCTGTGAACCTGCAAGTCTTTGGCGTGTGGGAGGAAACCGGAGCACCCGGAGGAAACCCATGTGGTCACAGGGAGAACTTGCAAACTCCACACAAGCAGTACCCAGAGCCGAACCTGGGTCGCTGGAGCTGTGAGGCTGCGGTGTTAGCCACTGCGCCACTGTGCTCTAATACCCACGTTGACTTCTGGTACTGTTGTTAGTTCCATTTTGGTCACCTTGTCAGTGAAAACTCATGGAAAGAATATGTTCAGTACCCCTGCCATTTCAGTACTATCACTTGTAAGTTTATCTTGCTCATACCTTAGTGGCCCTATTCCTGTCTTAACGCCCTTTTTATTATTTACCTGCCTTGAGAATTCTTTACTATTAATTTTTTATATCATTTGATATTTTTATATGATATTTCCTCTTGGCTTCCAAACTGTCTTTATAACTCCTATATCCATCATATTCCCTTTTGCCATCTTCTGTTTTATTGTTTATGTTCTTTGTGTATGCCTTTATCCTTAGATTCAATTTTATCCTGCTTTTTTATTTATTCATAGTGACTCTCCTTTGATTAGTTGATCTTATTTTTTTCGTGGAATATACTTCTCCAGAACTCTATTCATCTCTACTTTAACTATTTCCCATTGTTGTCTGTCAATATTTTGTGAAGTTTACCTCCCTTAGCTCCATCCTCATTTCCTCACCGTTGAACTTTTCTTATCTATTACTTTGGTCTTTGTACTACCTATATCTCTGAATCATAATCTTAAATCTTAATATGTTGTGATTACTGCTCCCTAGATGTTACAGAGTCGTAAAGTCATAGTGACGGCACAGAAGGAGACCATTTGGCCCATCAGGTCCCTGCCGGCTCTCTGTAGAGCAATCCAATCAGTCCCATAACCCCGCTCTATCCCCGAAGCCCTGCAAGTTTTATTTCCCTCAAGTGCCCATCCAATTTCCTTTTAAAATCACCATCACCTCTACTTCCACCACCCTCGTGGACAGCAAGTTCCAGGTCATTACCACTCGTTGCGTGGTCGCATCCCCTTTGCATCGCTTGTCCAAAACTTTAAGACTGTGTCCTCTAGTCCTTGTGCCATCAGCTAATGAAAACAGCTTTTCTTTGGTGGGGCAAAAGACTCTGCAGACCACCTACCTGTCCTATCCCACCTGCTTTCACTTGCCACTGTAAAAAAATAAACTCATCAGAATTAATGGGAAGAATGGCTGTAGTGGATATGTTTATGGAAACAATAAATATTTCACTGTTTTTTCACTACTAAATGTAATAAATTTATGTTCTTTTTTGTTAAATATCATTAGTAAATTATTTATTCATGCCTGAAGCAAAAGTATAGGCCTATTCATATTATAAACATTAATACTACAAGAGAACACATTCATTTGAAAAATTCTAATATGTGTTGTAAAATCATCACAATAATCGTCTTCTGAGAAACTAATATTTATCTCACATCTCTTAATCAAACAAAATCAAAAGTAACAAATCTTGCTTATAAAGCTACATTGTTGTTGCTCATGCTTAAGATGTCTCGTGCCGCAAATTGAAACATAGAATCATAGAAAATAGGAGCAGGAGTTGGCCAGTTGGCCCTTCGAGCCTGCTCCGCCATTCATTATGATCATGGCTGATCATCCAACTCAGTAACCTGTTCCCGCTTTCGCCCCATACCCTTTGATCCCTTTAGACCTAAGAGCTATATCTAACTCCTTTTTGAAAACATACAATGTTTTGGTCTCAACTGCTTTCTGTGGTAGCGAATTTCACAGGCTCACCACTCTCTGGGTGAAGAAATTTCTCCTCATCTCTGTCCTGAAAGGCTTACCCCCTATCCTTAGACTATGACCCGTGGTTCTGGACTCCCCCACCATCGGGAGCATCCTTCCTGAGTCTACCCTGTCAAGTCCTGTTAGAATTTTATAGGTTTCTATGAGATCCCCCCTCACTCTTCTGAACTCCAGCGAATATAATCCTAACAGACTCAATCTCTCCTCATACGTCAGTCCCACCATCCCAGGAATCAGTCTGGTAAACCTTCGCTGCACTCCCTCTATAGCAAGAACATCCTTCCTCAGATAAGGAGACCAAAACTGCACACAATATTCCAGGTGTGGCCTCACCAAGGCCCTGTATAATTGCAGCAAGACATCCCTACTCCTGCACTCGAATCCTCTCGCTGTGAAGGCCAACATACCATTTGCCTTTTTTACCGCCTGTTGGTCCTGCATGCTTACCTTCAGTGACTGGTGTATTAGAACACCCAGGTCTCGCTGCATATTCCCCTCTCTCAGTTTATAGCCATTCAGATAATAATCTGCCTTCCTGTTTTTGCTACCAAAGTGGATAACCTCACATTTATGCACATTATACTGCATCTGCCATGCATTAGCCCACTCACTCAACTTGTCCAAATCACCCTGAAGCCTCTCTGAATCCTCCTCACAGCTCACACTCCCACCCAGTTTTGTGTCATCTGCAAATTTGGAGATATTACATTTAGTTCCCTCATCTAAATCATTAATGTATATTGTGAATAGCTGGGGTCCTAGCACCAATCCCTGTGGTACCCCACTAGTCACTGCCTGCCATTCGGAAGAAGATCCATTTATCCCTACTCTTTGTTTCCAAAGCAGGAGACAGTCTTGTTGTGTCATGTCACGTGAGTGATGGGGATTAGGCTTCTGGCCTGTTCTCTCGTATGGCCTCAGGTGTAGCATTGCACGTCACTGACTTACATTTTGGATCCGCCTGCGGACCACCTGGAGGACCGTCATGGATCGTCAGTGGTCCACGGACCACACTTTGAGAACCACTGGTCTACCTTATCTAAACCTGTACTAATCTTGTACACCTCTATCTAATCTTTCTTCAATCTCCTTTGCTCCAAAGAGAACAACCCCAGCTTTCCCAACCTAACCTTGTAGCTAATATCCCTCATCCCTGGAACTGTTCTGGTAAAACTCCTCTGCACCCTCTCAACAACCGCAATACTCTAGTTGGGGCCTAACCAGAGCTTTATAAAGTGTTATGGACATGTGGGAAATGGCATGGCTGGTTTCCACTGGTCACCTCTCAACTGACGACAGATAGTGGGCTGGATTTTACAGCGCCCCCCCCCCCCCCCACCCCCAACACCGACGTTGGGGGTGTGGCGGAGGGGGCCGGAAAATGCTTCCAGCAGAGGCCAGCCACAGGCCTTGACGCCAGGTAGGATCAGCCCGATATTGCTGGCAGTGGCAAAGCCTCGTGGCGGCCCACCTGTCCAGGTATCCAAGGTGGAACACTAGTGGGGAAGGTGTAAGCCGGTAGGTTTTTCAGTGCGGAAGGTGGGGAGGAGTGGGGTCAGATTAATTTCATTAGTCTATGGGGTGGTGGGGAGGGGTAAAGTTTAAAGTTGTTGAACTTTGTGGGGGAAAGGTTGGCAGCACAAGGTAAGTGTTTTGGGGCGGAGAGGGCAGGTATATAATTGTATGCTTATTGTGGGGGGGTGGGAGAGGGTCAGGATCACTTTATTTTAAAAAAAATGAGTAGTCCTTTAAAAATTTTAATTGTGCTCTAGGGATCGAAGCCCTTTTAAAATGGTATCAGCGCCTGTGCTGTGGCGCCTGATGCTGTTGCTGGGGACAGGCCGCCGACCCCCTCCACATCATTGGGTGGAGGGGAGTGCGGTCCACCCCAGCCATTTAAATGAGCGCCACGTTTAACATCGCGGCGGCTCCACGACGAACGGTCCGCGCAGGCGAACCACCATGGTTTACGGCCACCACCAATCTCGGCAGCAGACATGTAAAATTCAGCCCAGTGTTTTTGTTTAAATTAGTCTTTCAGCCCCTGTGTTTTGTTAGCCAACTAAATAGACAGTGACAGGTTTTCTTGTGAGTTTAAACAGATGATCAAATATTTATTGAACAACAACACCACCCACGCACACATTTACTCTTTCATGCACACTCAAGATACCACATTTGTGCTACCACTGGACACGGCATGCTTGTTTCTTTTAGTGCTCAGTCTCTTCTTGCTGAATGTTCCCCAAGTGCTTGACCCCTTTGGACGCCTTCTCTGCTTGACAGGCAGCAGCTGGCAATTGCGGAGTCTCACAAGGCTCTGCATGGTTGTTTCAAGGGCGGATGGGGAAACATGTGGCTGTGTGTCCACGTGCACTGCTTGGATGGGTGCAGGAACAGGTGACTGTGTAACTGAACAGCAAGGAGAGGGTACCGCAGGTGGGGGAAGTGGAGCTTTGAACAGGCAGGCATATGTATGGTCCATCAGATCATTAGGCCAGGGGGTGAAACGCTCAGGATCCATGGATTGTGGCACGCGACTGATGTCCAGCGCGTGGCCACCTCCATCCGAAGGTGCTTCCGGGCAATTGTTGGGCAAATTAATTGGCTCCATCTCATCAGCCAGTCCTTGTGTTTATGGCGCATGCACAGAAAAAGGCACTCCCCTTCCGCTCCGCTGCTCCCCCCTCCCCCCGACCTCCCTTCCCCCCTCCCTCCCGACCTCCCTTCCCCCCCCTCCCTTCCCCCCCCTTCCTTTCCCTCCCTCCCTTCCCCCCCCCTCCGTTTCCCCCCTCCCTCCCTTTCCTTCCCTCCTTTCCTCCCCGTCCCTCCCTTCTTCCCGTCCCTCCTCCCTTCCCTCCTCCCTTCCTTCCCTTCCCTCCCCTTCCCTTCCCCCCCTTCTCTCCTCCCTTCCCCCCCTCCTCTCCTCCCTTCCCCCCCTCCCTTCCTCCCTTCCCCCCCTCCCTTCCCTCCCTCCCTTCCCCCCCTCCCTTCCCTCCTCCCTTCCCCCCTCCCTCCCCCTCCTCCCCCTCCTCCCCTCCCTTCCTCCCCTGAAATGTATTTTCAGAGCAACTTACCTTGGAACAATCTCCTCTGTCTAATAATAATGAAGCAAATGTCCAAAATGACTAAATAATTGAGATAAAATGCCCGACGAAACCTCTCCTCCTTCCATTTTCAAAAACCTGCGCCGAAGCTTTCGGAAGATTGACGCACATGCGCACACGGGCTCCGGTCATCTGCGCATGCGCTGCGGTCTGGATTGCCAGGACCAGTTTGCGCATGCGCAAAGGCCAACCTGGCGTGTTCCCCGAGGAAGATGACGTTACGCGATGACGTCGTCTGCGCATGCGCAAACTGGTCCTGGCAATCCGGACCGCAGCGCATGCGCAGAGGGCCCGAGACCGTGTGCACATGTGCGCACCGCGGCGCATTCTGATGACGTAGCGTTGTCATCAATCACTTTGTACCTTTAAAGGTTAATTCATAAAGTGTTAGTTTCACCCATGCGACTTTAGGCTTTCGATCCCTGAGGGGCAATACAATGGCTTCTGACCTCAGCCCGTTTTGTTGAGATGAGTGATTTTCACACTTTAGTGCAATGATTGTAGCTTGAGATGGAGAGTCTGCTAATGCTTTTGTTTTGGCTCACTTTGTGGATCGCTCACATTCATGTGTAAGGAGCAGTTTAATTTCAATGCAGACGAGGTTAATGAGTTTCAGTTCTAGCAGACATAAATGTGTATTTCAGTGCATGTGTCATGTGACTTTGTCTTCCATCTTGTTGAAGGCAAGTGTGCCAGTCTTTTTAAATTGTTCTATTTTTTAGAAGTCTTCGGTTTATTTTTTGTGTTTCCATCGCTCCACTTGCTGTGAGCGTGACAAAGGTTCAGCATAACTTCCCTACTTATTACCTCTATTTATTAAGCCCAAGATCCCATATGCTTTGCTAAATATTCTCTCAATTTGTCCTTCCACCTTCAAAGATCTATGCACGTTAACCTCCAGGTCCCTCTGTCCCTGCACACCCTTTAGAGTCATAGAGTGATACAGCACTGAAACAGGCCCTTCAGCCCACCGAGTCTGTGCCGACCAACAACCACCCATTTATACTAATCCTACATTAATCCCATGTCCCCTACCACCTACCTATACTAAGGGCAATTTACAATGGTCAATTTACCTATCAACCTGTAAGTCTTTGGCTGTGGGAGGAAACCAGAGCAGCTGGTGGAAACCCACGTGGTCACAGGGAGATGTTGTAAACTCCGCACAGGCAGAACCCAGAACCGAACACTGGTCGGTGGAGCTATGAGGCTGTGGTGCTAACCTGTGGGCCACTGTGCCGCTTCAGAACGATGCCATGAAGCCTATACTGCCTTCTGCTAAAATGTATCACTATCCCTTCTGCTAAAATGCATCACCTCACATTTCTCAGTACTTGGTATCATCTGCAAATTTTGAAATTATACTTTCTATTCCAATTTCCAAGTCATTTATACATATCAGAAGCAGTGGTCCTGGCACTGACTCTTGGGGAACACCACTGTCTACCATCCTCCAATCTGAAGAACAGCCGTTTACCACTCTCATTGTTTTCTGCCCTTAAGCCAATTTTTAATCTAAGCTGACACTGACCCTCCTATTCCATGAGCCTCAATTTTGTTAACCAGTCTTTAACGTGGTACTTTGTCAAAGGCTTTCTTAAAATATATTCCGAATACTTCTCGTGGTCTGGACCGCCCACGTATGCAGGAAGTGTCACCAACTAGAGCAGCTCGAGCTCTGGATTTCAGAGCTTGAGTGGCAGCTGGAGTCACAACTGTGCATCCATGTGGTTGAGAGTTTTGTGGCTAGCACCTTTCTGGAGGTGGTCACCCTGCAGCTTAAAAATGTGCAGGTAGAGAGGGAATGGGTGACCATCAGAAGGACAAGAAGGATCAAGTAGATAGGACAGTGAACCCTGAGCGCATGTCTCCCTCCAACCAGTATTCAGTTCTGAATACCGGTGAGTGATGGTTCCTCTGGGGAATGCAGGCAGAGCCATGTCCATGGCACCATGGGTGGCTCATCTGTGTGGGGTGGGAGGAAGAAGATTGGAAAAGCAATAGTGGTAGGGGATTTGATAGTGAGGGGAACAGACAGACACTTCTGTGGCCACAGTCGTGACTCCAGGATGGTATGTTGCCTCACTGGTCCCAGGATCAAGGATGTTACTGAGTGGCTACAGGACATTCCGCGAGGGGAGGGTGAACAGCAAGAAGTCATGGTCCATATTGGCACCAATGGCATAGGCAGAAAGAGGAATGAGATCCTGATTGCGGAGTTTAGGGAGCTCGGAGAGAGACTGAAAAGCAGGACCTCAAAGATAGTAATCTCTGCATTACTCCTGGAGCCAGGTGCTAGAGAGTACAGAAGTAGGAAGATATGGCTGATGAATACGTGGCTGGAAAGATGGTGCAGGAGGGGAGGGCTTTGGATTCCTGAGGCATTGGGACCGCTTCTGGGGGAGGTGGGACCTGTACAACCCCGGACAGGTTGTAGGGGGCTGGAACCAAAATCCTCACAGTGGGATTTACTAGTGCTGTTGTGGAGGGTTTAAACTAGCTTGACAGGGCAATGGGAACCTGAGTAGATTCAGGAAAGAGAAACAAAATTTGGAAATGGAAGGCAGAAAATTAGTAAGCGTGTTTGGAAGGCAGAGGAAACAATGGCTAGAAAATAGACAACAAAGGAGTTTGGCAGTGCTAAATGGTATGTATTTCAATTCAAGATATCTAGGGTATAAGGCAGATGAGCTGAGAGCACAGATTGACATGTGGGAGTATGATAATATAGCTATTAGTGAGACATGGCTGAAAGAAGGGCAGCAATGGCAGCTCAACATTCCTGGTTACAGGTTTTTCAGACGAGACAGAGAGGGGGCGAAAAAGCGGGGGTGGGGGGAGATTCACAATATTGGTTAAAGAGACAATTATAGCTGTGAGGAGGGATGATATGGTAGAAGGATTATCAAATGAGGCCATATGGGTTGAACTGAAGAATGAAAAAGGAGTAATCACACAACTGGGAGTGTACTATAGACCCCCAAACAGTCAGAGGGAGATAGCAGAGCAAATATGGAGGCAAATCTCTGAGAAGTGCAAAAACAATAGGGCAGTAATAATGGAGGATTTCAACTACTTTTAATAGTAACAGGGATAGAATTAGTGTGAAAGGCACAGAGGGAGCAGAATTCTTAAAATGCATTCAGGAGAACTTTTTTAGCCAGTAGCAAGCCCAATAAGAGAGGGTGGTTCTGGACTTCGTTTTAGGGAATGAAGCTGGGCAGGTGAAAGGGATATCAGTTGGGGAGCACTTTGATGAAAATGATCATAATTCAATCAAATTTAGGGTAGTTGTAGAAAAAGACAAAGATAGACCAGGAATCAAAGTTCTTGCTTGTGGTAAAGCTCATTTTACTAAGCTGAGATATGATTTAGCTAAAGTGGACTGGAAACAGCTACTTGAAGGTAAATCAGTGCCAGATCAGTGGGAGGCATTCAAGGAAGAGATAGTGAGGGTTCAGAGCAAGTATGTTCCCCCAATCAAAAAGGGGGGACTAACAAATCTAGAGCCCCTGGATGTCAAGAGGCTTAAAGGATAGGATAAAGAAAAATAGGAAAGCTTATGATAGATTTCAAGGGCTCAATACTGCAGAAAACCTACCGGAGTATAAAAAGCATAGGGGTGAAATGAAAAAGAAAATTAGGAAAGCAAAAAGAGCACATGAAAAAATATTGGCAAGTAAAATCAAGGAAAACCCAATGATATTTTTATAAATACATAAAGAGCAAGAGGATAACTAAAGAAAGAGTAGGGCCTATTAGGGACCATAAAGGTGGAGGTGGAGGACCTGGGTGTGGTTCTTAATGAATACTTTGCCTCTGTTTTCACAAAAGATAGGGATGATACAGTCATTGCAATAAGGGAAGTGGAGTCTGAAATATTAGATGAAATTAACATAGTGAGAGAGGACGTAGTAAGGGGGTTAACATCTTTAAAAGAGGATATATCCCCAGGTCCAGACAAAATGTATCCTAAGCTGTTAAGGGAAGCAAGAGAAGAAATAGCGGAGGCTCTGACCATCATTTTCTATTCCTCTCTGGCTACAGAGGACTGGAGGACAGTTAACATTGTACCATTATTTAAAAAGGGAGAAAGTGTTAGACCAAGTAAATACAGGCCAGTCAGCCTAACCTCAGTGGTAGGAAATTATTTGAAAAAATTCTGAGACAGGATTAATCTTCACTTAGAAAGACATGGATTAATCAAAGACAGACAGCACGGATTTGTTCAGGGAAGGTTGTGTCTGACTAACATGATTGAATTTTCTGAGGAGGTAACAAGGAGGGTTGATGAGGGTAGTGCATTTGATGTAGTCTATATGGATTTTAGCAAGGCTTTTGATAAGGCTCCATGTGACAGACTGGTCAGAAAAGTAAAAGCCCAGGGGATCCAAGGCTAAGTGGCAAGTTGGATCCAAAATTGGCCCAAAGGCAGGAAGCAAAGGATAATGGTTGAAGGGTGTTTTTGTGACTGGAAGGCTGTTTCCAATGGAGTTCTGCAGCGCCCAATACTGGGCCCCTTGCTTTTCATGGTATATATCAATAATTTGGACTTGAATGTAAGGGGTGTGATTAAGAAGTTTGCAGATGAAACATAATTGGCAATGTGGTTGATAATGAAGAAGACAGCTGTAGACTGCAGGAAGATAGGGCGGCACAGTGGCGCAGTGGTTAGTAGGGCGGCACAGTGGCGCAGTGGTTAGTAGGGCGGCACAGTGGCACAGTGGTTAGTCGGGCGGCACAGTGGCGGAGTGGTTAGTAGGGCGGCACAGTGGCACAGTGGTTAGTAGGGCGGCACAGTGGCGCAGTGGTTAGTAGAGTGGCGCAGTGGTTAGTAGGGCGGCACAGTGGCGCAGTGGTTAGTAGGGCGGCACAGTGGTTAGTAGGGCGGCACAGTGGCGCAATGATTAGCAGGGCGGCACAGTGGCGCAGTGGTTAGCAGGGTGGCACAGTGGCGCAGTGGTTAGCAGGGCGGCACAGTGGCGCAGTGGTTAGCAGGGCGGCACAGTGTGCTGCAGTGGTTAGCAGGGCGGCACAGTGGCGCAATGGTTAGTAGGGCGGCACAGTGGCGCAGTGGTTAGCAGGGCGGCACAGTGGCGCAGTGGTTAGCAGGGCGGCACAGTGGCGCAGTGGTTAGCAGGGCGGCACAGTGTGCTGCAGTGGTTAGCAGGGCGGCACAGTGGCGCAATGGTTAGTAGGGCGGCACAGTGGCGCAGTGGTTAGCAGGGCGGCACAGTGGCGCAGTGGTTAGCAGGGCGGCACAGTGGCGCAGTGGTTAGCAGGGCAGCACAGTGGCGCAGTGGTTAGTAGGGCGGCACAGTGGCGCAGTGGTTAGTAGGGTGGCGCAGTGGTTAGTCGGGTGGCACAGTGGCGCAGTGGTTAGTAGGGCGGCACAGTGGCGTAGTGGTTAGTAGGGCGGCACAGTGGTGCAGTGGTTAGTAGGGCAGCACAGTGGCGCAGTGGTTAGTAGGGCGGCACAATGGCGCAGTGGTTAGCAGGGCGGCACAGTGGCGCAGTGGTTTGTTGGGCAGCACAGTGGTGCAGTGGTTAGTAGGGTGGCACAGTGGCGCAGTGGTTAGTAGGGCGGCACAGTGGTGCAGTGGTTAGTAGGGCGGCACAGTGGCGCAGTGGTTAGTAGGGTGGCACAATGGCGCAGTGGTTAGCAGGGCGGCACAGTGGCGCAGTGGTTTGTCGGGCAGCACAGTGGTGCAGTGGTTAGTAGGACGGCACAGTGGCGCAGTGGTTAGTAGGGCGGCACAGTGGTGCAGTGGTTAGTACGGCAGCACAGTGGCGCAGTGGTTAGTACGGCGGCACAGTGGCACAGTGGTTAGTCTGGTGGCACAGTGGCACAGTGGCTAGTAGGGTGGCACAGTGGCGCAGTGGTTAGTACGGCGGCACAGTGGCGCAGTGTTTAGTACGGCGGCACAGTGGCACAGTGGTTAGTCTGGTGGCACAGTGGCACAGTGGCTAGTAGGGTGGCACTGTGGTGCAGTGGTTAGTAGGACGGCACAGTGGCGCAGTGGTTAGTAGGGTGGCACAGTGGCGCAGTGGCTAGTAGGGCGGCACAGTGGCGCAGTGGTTAGTAGGGTGGCACAATGGCGCAGTGGCTAGTAGGGCGGCACAGTGGCGCAGTGGGTAGTAGGGTGGCACAATGGCGCAGTGGCTAGTAGGGCGGCACAGTGGCGCAGTGGTTAGTAGGGTGGCACAATGGCGCAGTGGCTAGTAGGGAGGCACAGTGGCGCAGTGGTTAGTAGAGTGGCGCAGTGGTTAGTAGGGCGGCACAGTGGCACAATGATTAGCAGGGCGGCACAGTGGCGCAGTGGTTAGCAGGGTGGCACAGTGGCGCAGTGGTTAGCAGGGCGGCACAGTGGCGCAGTGGTTAGCAGGGCGGCACAGTGTGCTGCAGTGGTTAGCAGGGCGGCACAGTGGCGCAGTGGTTAGTAGGGCGGCACAGTGGCGCAGTGGTTAGCAGGGCGGCACAGTGGCGCAGTGGTTAGCAGGGCAGCACAGTGGCGCAGTGGTTAGTAGGGCGGCACAGTGGCGCAGTGGTTAGTAGGGTGGCGCAGTGGTTAGTCGGGTGGCACAGTGGCGCATTGGTTAGTAGGGCGGCACAGTGGCGTAGTGGTTAGTAGGGCGGCACAGTGGTGCAGTGGTTAGTAGGGCGGCACAGTGGCGCAGTGGTTAGTAGGGCGGCACAATGGCGCAGTGGTTAGCAGGGCGGCACAGTGGCGCAGTGGTTAGTTGGGCAGCACAGTGGTGCAGTGGTTAGTAGGGCGGCACAGTGGCGCAGTGGTTAGTTGGGCAGCACAGTGGTGCAGTGGTTAGTAGGACGGCACAGTGGTGCAGTGGTTAGTACGGCAGCACAGTGGCGCAGTGGTTAGTTGGGCAGCACAGTGGCGCAGTGGTTAGTAGGGCGGCACAGTGGTGCAGTGGTTAGTACGGCAGCACAGTGGCGCAGTGGTTAGTAGGGCGGCACAGTGGTGCAGTGGTTAGTACGGCAGCACAGTGGCACAGTGGTTAGTCTGGTGGCACAGTGGCACAGTGGCTAGTAGGGTGGCACAGTGGCGCAGTGGTTAGTACGGCGGCACAGTGGCGCAGTGTTTAGTACGGCGGCACAGTGGCGCAGTGGCTAGTAGGGCGGCACAGTGGCGCAGTGGTTAGTAGGGTGGCACAATGGCGCAGTGGCTAGTAGGGCGGCACAGTAGCGCAGTGGGTAGTAGGGTGGCACAATGGAGCAGTGGCTAGTAGGGCGGCACAGTGGCGCAGTGGTTAGCAGGGTGGCACAATGGCGCAGTGGCTAGTAGGGCGGCACAGTGGCGCAGTGGTTAGTAGGGTGGCACAGTGGCGCAGTGGCTAGTAGGGCGGCACAGTGGTGCAGTGGTTAGCAGGGCAGCACAGTGGTGCAGTGGTTAGTATGGCGGCACAGTGGCGTAGTGGTTGGTACGGCGGCACAGTGGCGCAGTGGTTAGTAAAGCGGCACAGTGGCGCAGTGGCTAGTAGGGCGGCACAGTGGCGCAGTGGTTAGTCTGGTGGCACAGTGGCACAGTGGCTAGTAGGGTGGCACAGTGGTACAGTGGCTAGTAGGGTGGCACAGTGGCGCAGTGGCTAGTAGGGTGGCACAGTGGTGCAGTGGTTAGTACGGCGGCACAGTGGCGCAGTGGTTAGTAGGACGGCACAGTGGCGCAGTGGCTAGTAGGGCGGCACAGTGGTGCAGTGGTTAGCAGGGCGGCACAGTGGCGCAGTGGTTAGTAGGGCGGCACAGTGGTTAGTCCGGTGGCACAGTGGCACAGTGGTTAGTACGGCGGCACAGTGGCGCAGTGGTTAGTACGGCGGCACAGTGGCGCAGTGGTTAGTAGGGTGGCACAGTGGCACAGTGGTTAGTAGGGTGACAGTGGCACAGTGGTTAGCAGGGCGGCACAGTGGCGCAGTGGTTAGCACCACAGCCTCACAGCTCCAGGGACCCGGGTTCAATTCTGGGTACTGCCTGTGCAGAGTTTGCAAGTTCTCCCTGTGACCGCGTGGGTTTTTGCCGGGTGCTCCGGTTTCCTCCCACAGCCAAAGACTTGCAGGTTGATAGGTAAATTGGCCATTATAAATTGCTCCTAGTGTAGGTAGGTGGTAGGGAATATGGGATTACTGCAGCGTTAGTATAAATGGGTGGTTCTTGGTCGGCACAGACTCAGTGGGCCGAAGGGCCTGTTTCAGTGCTGTATCTCTAAATAAATTTAAAAAAATAAAAATCAATAGGCTTGTCAGGTGGATGGAACAGTGGCAAATGGAGTTCAATCTGAAGGAGTGTGAGGAATCCATTTGGGGAATGCTAACAGTGCAAGGGAATCTGTCATAATAATATGCAGTTTGTGTCTGTCCACACTGTTTGGATTAATCAGTTTAAGGGGGGGGGGGGGCGGTGCCTGTTGGTTTAAGACCTACTCCCTTCATTCCAGGTGGCTTCTAACAAATGGATCAAAAATTGTTACATTCAGTCCACTCAGTACTATAAATATTACACTAAATGTTACAATTAGGGGTGCATCTGTTGGTGGGCTTATCTTGTGGAAGGTGTCCGGGTTTAGTTATCAGTGCGATTTTTGACTGCGACAGAGGTGAGGAGTGGAAATGAAATCTTCCAGCGGAATGAGATACGTGACAAACTTGTAAAAATGTTGTTTCAGGGAAGTGGTTGATAACTGCATTGTTTTTAAAACCCAATTCCATTTATTGCATTAAATTAAACTTTGAGATATGTGAGCATCATCCACATGTAGCACGTTTAGATTTTGGCCCGATTTTCATCTGGGACGCAGGTGAGGAGTGGAAATGAAATCTTTTTTTGCTGGGATGAGCTGTGTGCCAAATTGTAAAAGTGTTGTTTTGGGCAATAGGTTGCTAAATGAAAGAAAAGCAAACAGCAGAAGGTAAGCTCCCCAGGGTAGGGTCAGGCGAGGTGCTGACTCTTTCCCTCTCCCCGGGGTAGGGTCAGGCGAGGTGCTGACTCTCTCTTTCCCCAGGGCAGGGTCAGGCGAGGTGCTGACTCTTTACCTCTCCCCAGGGTAGGGTCAGGCGAGCTGCTGACTCTTTCCCTCTCCCCAGGGTTGGGTCAGGCGAGGTGCTGACTCTCGCCCTCTCTCCCTGGGGTAGGGTCAGGCGAGGTGCTGACTCTCTCTCTCCCCAGGGTAGGGTCAGGCGAGGTGCTGACTCTCTCTCCCCAGGGTAGGGTCAGGCGAGGTGCTGACTCTCTCTCTCCCTGGGGTAGGGTCAGGCGAGGTGCTGACTCTCTCTCACCCTGGGGTAGGGTCAGGCGAGGTGCTGACTCTCTCTCCCCAGGGTAGGGTCAGGCGAGGTGCTGGCTCCCTCTCCCCAGTGTAGGGTCAGGCGAGGTGCTGACTCTCTCTCACCCTGGGGTAGGGTCAGGTGAGATGCTGACTCTCTCTCTCCCCGGGGTAGGGTCAGGCGAGTTGCTTACTCTCTCTCTCTCTCTCTCTCCCCAGGGTAGGGTCAGGCGAGGTGCTGACTCTTTCCCTCTTCCCGGGGTATGGTCAGGCGAGGTGCTGTCTCTCTCTCTCCCCAGGGTAGGGTCAGGCGAGGTTTTGACTCTTTCCCTCTTCCCGGGGTAGGGTCAGGCGAGGTGCTGACTCTCTCTCTCCCTGGGGTAGGGTCAGGCGAGGTGCTGACTCTCTCTCTCCCCGGGGTAGGGTCAGGCGAGTTGCTTACTCTCTCTCTCTCTCTCTCTCCCCAGGGTAGGGTCAGGCGAGGTGCTGACTCTCTCTCTCCCCGGGGTAGGGTCAGGCGGGGTGCTGACTCTCTCTCCCCAGGATGGGGTCAGATGAAGTCCTGACACTCTCTCTCTCTCCCCAGGGAAGGGTCAGGCCAGGTGCTGACTCTCTGTCTCCCCAGGGTAGGGTCAGGCCAGGTGCTGACTCTCTCTCTGTCTCCCCAGGGTAGGGTCAGGCGAGGTGCTGACTCTCTCTCTCCCCGGGGTAGGGTCAGGCCAGGTGCTGACTCTCTCTCTGTCTCCCCAGGGTAGGGTCAGGCGAGGTGCTGACTCTCTCTCTCCCCGTGGTAGGGTCAGGCGAGGTGCTGACTCTCTCTCTGTCTCCCCAGGGTAGGGTCAGGCGAGGTGCTGACTCTCTCTCTCTCTCCCCGGGGTAGGGTCAGGCGAGGTGCTGACTCTCTCTCTCCCCAGGGCAGGGTCAGGCGAGGTGCTGACTCTTTACCTCTCCCCAGGGTAGGGTCAGGCGAGCTGCTGACTCTTTCCCTCTCCCCAGGGTTGGGTCAGGCGAGGTGCTGACTCTCGCCCTCTCTCCCTGGGGTAGGGTCAGGCGAGGTGCTGACTCTCTCTCCCCAGGGTAGGGTCAGGCGAGGTGCTGACTCTCTCTCTCCCTGGGGTAGGGTCAGGCGAGGTGCTGACTCTCTCTCACCCTGGGGTAGGGTCAGGCGAGGTGCTGACTCTCTCTCCCCAGGGTAGGGTCAGGCGAGGTGCTGGCTCCCTCTCCCCAGTGTAGGGTCAGGCGAGGTGCTGACTCTCTCTCACCCTGGGGTAGGGTCAGGTGAGATGCTGACTCTCTCTCTCCCCGGGGTAGGGTCAGGCGAGTTGCTTACTCTCTCTCTCTCTCTCTCTCCCCAGGGTAGGGTCAGGCGAGGTGCTGACTCTTTCCCTCTTCCCGGGGTATGGTCAGGCGAGGTGCTGTCTCTCTCTCTCCCCAGGGTAGGGTCAGGCGAGGTTTTGACTCTTTCCCTCTTCCCGGGGTAGGGTCAGGCGAGGTGCTGACTCTCTCTCTCCCCGGGGTAGGGTCAGGCGAGGTGCTGACTCTCTCTCTACCCGGGGTAGGGTCAGGCGAGTTGCTTACTCTCTCTCTCTCTCTACCCAGGGTAGGGTCAGGCGAGGTGCTGACTCTCTCTCTCCCCGGGGTAGGGTCAGGCGGGGTGCTGACTCTCTCTCCCCAGGATGGGGTCAGATGAAGTCCTGACACTCTCTCTCTCTCCCCAGGGAAGGGTCAGGCCAGGTGCTGACTCTCTGTCTCCCCAGGGTAGGGTCAGGCCAGGTGCTGACTCTCTCTCTGTCTCCCCACGGTAGGGTCAGGCGAGGTGCTGACTCTCTCTCTCCCCGGGGTAGGGTCAGGCCAGGTGCTGACTCTCTCTCTGTCTCCCCAGGGTAGGGTCAGGCGAGGTGCTGACTCTCTCTCTCCCCGGGGTAGGGTCAGGCGAGGTGCTGACTCTCTCTCTGTCTCCCCAGGGTAGGGTCAGGCGAGGTGCTGACTCTCTCTCTCTCTCCCCGGGGTAGGGTCAGGCGAGGTGCTGACTCTCTCTCTCCAGGGTAGGGTCAGGCGAGGTGCTGACTCTCTCTCCCGGGGTAGGGTCATGCGAGGTGCTGACACTCACTCCCCAGGGTAGGGTCAGACGAGCTGCTGACTCTCTCTCTCCCCAGGGTAGGGTCAGGCGAGGTGCTGACTCTCTCTCCCCGGGGTAGGGTCAGGCGAGGTGCTGACTCCCTCCCTGGGGTAGGGTCAGGCGAGGTGCTGACTCTCTCTCTCCCCAGGATAGGGTCAGGCGAGCTGCTGACTCTCTGTCTTCCCAGGGTAGGGTCAGGCGAGGTGCTGACTCTCTCTCCCCAGGGTAGGGTCAGGCGAGGTGCTGCCTCTCTCTCTCCCCAGGGTAGGGTCAGGCGAGGTGCTGACTCTCTCTCTCTCCCTGGGGTAGGGTCAGGCGAGGTGCTGACTCTCTCTCCCCAGGGTAGGGTCAGGCGAGGTGCTGACTCTCTCTCTCCCCGGGGTAGGGTCAGGCGGGGTGCTGACTCTTTCCCTCTTCCCGGGGTAGGGTCAGGCGAGGTGCTGACTCTCTCTCTCCCCAGGGTAGGGTCAGGCGAGGTGCTGACTCTCTCTCCCCAGGGTAGGGTCAGGCGAGGTGCTGACTCTCTCTCTCCCTGGGGTAGGGTCAGGCGAGGTGCTGACTCTCTCTCACCCTGGGGTAGGGTCAGGCGAGGTGCTGACTCTCTCTCCCCAGGGTAGGGTCAGGCGAGGTGCTGGCTCCCTCTCCCCAGTGTAGGGTCAGGCGAGGTGCTGACTCTCTCTCACCCTGGGGTAGGGTCAGGTGAGATGCTGACTCTCTCTCTCCCCGGGGTAGGGTCAGGCGAGTTGCTTACTCTCTCTCTCTCTCTCTCTCCCCAGGGTAGGGTCAGGCGAGGTGCTGACTCTTTCCCTCTTCCCGGGGTATGGTCAGGCGAGGTGCTGTCTCTCTCTCTCCCCAGGGTAGGGTCAGGCGAGGTTTTGACTCTTTCCCTCTTCCCGGGGTAGGGTCAGGCGAGGTGCTGACTCTCTCTCTCCCCGGGGTAGGGTCAGGCGAGGTGCTGACTCTCTCTCTACCCGGGGTAGGGTCAGGCGAGTTGCTTACCCTCTCTCTCTCTCTCTCTCTCCCCAGGGTAGGGTCAGGCGAGGTGCTGACTCTCTCTCTCCCCGGGGTAGGGTCAGGCGGGGTGCTGACTCTCTCTCCCCAGGATGAGGTCAGATGAAGTCCTGACACTCTCTCTCTCTCCCCAGGGAAGGGTCAGGCCAGGTGCTGACTCTCTGTCTCCCCAGGGTAGGGTCAGGCCAGGTGCTGACTCTCTCTCTGTCTCCCCAGGGTAGGGTCAGGCGAGGTGCTGACTCTCTCTCTCCCCGGGGTAGGGTCAGGCCAGGTGCTGACTCTCTCTCTGTCTCCCCAGGGTAGGGTCAGGCGAGGTGCTGACTCTCTCTCTCCCCGGGGTAGGGTCAGGCGAGGTGCTGACTCTCTCTCTGTCTCCCCAGGGTAGGGTCAGGCGAGGTGCTGACTCTCTCTCTCTCTCCCCGGGGTAGGGTCAGGCGAGGTGCTGACTCTCTCTCTCCCCCAGGGTAGGGTCAGGCGAGGTGCTGACTCTCTCTCCCCAGGGTAGGGTCAGGCGAGGTGCTGACTCTCTCTCCCGGGGTAGGGTCATGCGAGGTGCTGACACTCACTCCCCGGGGTAGGGTCAGACGAGCTGCTGACTCTCTCTCTCCCCAGGGTAGGGTCAGGCGAGGTGCTGACTCTCTCTCCCCAGGGTAGGGTCAGGCGAGGTGCTGACTCTCTCTTCCGGGGTAGGGTCATGCGAGGTGCTGACTCTCTCTCCCCGGGGTAGGGTCAGGCGAGGTGCTGACTCCCTCCCTGGGGTAGGGTCAGGCGAGGTGCTGACTCTCTCTCTCCCCAGGATAGGGTCAGGCGAGCTGCTGACTCTCTGTCTTCCCAGGGTAGGGTCAGGCGAGGTGCTGACTCTCTCTCCCCAGGGTAGGGTCAGGCGAGGTGCTGCCTCTCTCTCTCCCCAGGGTAGGGTCAGGCGAGGTGCTGACTCTCTCTCTCTCCCTGGGGTAGGGTCAGGCGAGGTGCTGACTCTCTCTCCCCAGGGTAGGGTCAGGCGAGGTGCTGACTCTCTCTCTCCCCGGGGTAGGGTCAGGCGGGGTGCTGACTCTTTCCCTCTTCCCGGGGTAGGGTCAGGCGAGGTGCTGACTCTCTCTCTCCCCGGGGTAGGGTTAGGCGAGGTGCTGACTCTCTCATCCTGGGGTAGGGTGAGGCGAGGTGCTGACTCTCTCTCTCCCCGGGGTGCGGTCAGGCGAGGTGCTGACTCTCTCTCTCTCTCTCTCTCCCTTGGTAGGGTCTGGCGAGATGCTGACTCTCACTCCCTGGGGTAGGGTCAGGCGAGGTGCTGACACTCTCTCTGTGGTAGAGTCAGGCGAGGGGCTGACTCTCCCTCTCTCTCTCCCGTGGTAGCGTCAGGCGAGGTGCTGACTCTCACTCCCTGGGGTAAGTCTCCTCTCATCCTGCTAACACTGAGTATTTGCAGAGTGAAGCCGAGCACAAGATCTCTCCACCCGAATTTGAAACACAAAGGCCAAGTGGTATTTTCTACGTTAATTGTGGAACTGGTAGGTGCCCTCTTTTGCGGCAGTGGCAGGATGGGGTGGGGGCGTGGTGGTGGTGACTGGTGAAGAATAAAACAGCAGGACGTAAGAGAAGCCCAACATGTTATCCTGGTTGGAGGAATTGGGGAGGGAGGTAATGACATGGGAGGATTGCAGGGATTGTCATGGGAGCAGGAGTAAGTGCATTGGGGAGAACATATGGGGGCAACACCACGGGAGTATGCAGGGTGGGGCTTGTATGGTGGCGTATGACATGTGGGTGAACAGCATGTGGGGGGTGGGGCATCATGGGATGCCTCGGCATGCGAGGAGGGAATGGCATGGGAGGGGTGGGGCAGGGATGGCGCGGGGTGGGATGACTGATGGGGATGGCATTGTGGGGTGGCATTGGAGGAGCTTGACAGCATGAGTGAGATATGGAATGGGGTTGGGTGCAATAGGAAGAAGGGGTAGGACGGGGGATCGGATGGGCATGATAAGAGAGGGATGAAAAAATAGCATGAGTATGGCATGAGAGGGATAGCATGGGAAGGATGGAATGGCATAGAACAGGGATTTAAAGAAGTACTGTTGTAATAAAGAAACTAATTTCACTGCAAATTTTTACAGGTATCTGCTAGTATACAATAAATGGTAGAATACTAAGAAGTGTAGAGAAACAGTGGCACCTTGGAGTGCATGTCCACAGATCCCTGAAAGTGGCTGGACAGGTAGGTAAGGTGGTCAGGAAGGCATAGGGAATACTTGCCTTTATTAGCCGAGGCATAGAATATAAGAGCTGGGAGGGTATGCTGGAACTGTATAAAACGCTAGGTAGGCCACACCTGGAGTACTGCGTGCAGTTCTGGTTACATAGGAAAAATGTGATTGCACTGGAGAGGGTCGTGAGGAGATTTACAACAATGTTGTCTGGACTGGAGAATTTTAATTATGAGGCAAGATTGTATAGGCTAGGGTTGTTTTCTTTGGAACAGAGGAGACTGAGGGGGAGACCTAATTCTTCTTCTTTGGCCTCCTTGTCTCGGGAGACAATGGGTAAGCGCCTGGTTGTGGTCAGTGGGGAGACCTAGTTGAAGTGGATAAAATTATGAGGGGTCTACATAGAGTGGATAGGAAATCCCTATTCTCCTTGGTTAAGGGTTCCATAACCATGGGGCATAGTTTTAGGATAAGAGGTAGGAGGTTTAGAAGGGATACAAGGAGAAGGTTTTTCACCCAACGGGTCGTGGGGATCTGGAACTCGCTGCTTAAAAGGGTGGTAGAGGCAGAAACCCTCATCGCATTGAAAAAAATACTTGGATATGCATGTGAAGTGCCATTAACCTACAAGGCGACAGACCAAGAGCTGGAAAGTGGGATTAGGCTGGATGGCTGCCAGTTGGTCGGTGCGGATACAATGGATAAAACAGCTTCAGTCCGTGTTGTAAATTTTTATGATTCTATGATTTTACAACATCCATTGCATTCCCTCCATCAACCATCTGTTATTCATCAAAAAATGTAATTAGATTAGTCAAGTATGATCTGCCTTTTACAAATTTGTGCTGGCTATCAATAATTAACTCAAACCTCTCCAAGTGCTGATTGATTTTTTTTCCTTTGATTATTGTTTAGAACAAAGAACAGTACAGCACAGGAACAGGCCATTCGGCCCTCCAAGCCTGCGCCGATCTTGATGCCTGCCTAAACTAAAACCTTCTGCACTTCCGGGGTCCGTATCCCTCTATTCCCATCCTATTCATGTATTTGTCAAGATGCCTCTTAAACGTCTCTATGGTACCTGCTTCCACCACCTCCCCCGGCAGCAAGTTCCAGGCACTCACCAGTAAAGAACTTTCCTCGCGCATCCCCTCTAAACTTTGCCCCTCTCACCTTGAACCTATGTCCCCTAGTAACTGACTCTTCCACCCTGGGAAAAAGCTTCTGACTATCCACTCTGTCTATGCCACTTATAACTTTATAAACCTCTATCATGTCGCCCCTCCACCTCCGTCGTTCCAGTGAAAACAATCCGAGTTTATCCAACCTCTCCTCATTGCTAATGCCCTCCAGACCAGGCAACATCCTGGTAAACCTCTCTGTACCCTCTCCAAAGCCTCCACGTCCTTCTGGTAGTCTGGCGACCAGAATTACACGCAATATTCTAAGTGTGGCTTAGTTTCTAAAAAAAGTTTCTAAAACCTTACCCCCCCCACTGATGTTTAGCTAACTGGCCTGTAGTTCTAGCACTGTCCTTGCACTCTTTCTTGATTTGCCACTCTCCAATCCTTTGGCACCTCCTCCATATCTAGGGAAGATTGGAAGATTATGGCAAGCTGTTCCATTATCTCCATCCCCACTTCCTTTAGTAACCTGGGATGCAAGCCATCCAGACCAGGTAACTTATCCACTCTATGCATAGCCAGCCTTTCCAATACATACTGCCTATCAATTTTCACCCCATCCATTACCTCTACCATCTCCACTTCCAACAATCTTTTTTCAGCATTGTCTTCCTTAGTAAACACTGATTCAAAGTATTCATTAACTATTGTAGCCTTGCCCTGTGCCTCTAAACATCTGTTACTCTCTTTGTCCCTAATAGAACCCACCCCACCTCTTACTACATTTACCTGCCAGTAGATGATTTTTGGGTTTCCTTTTATGTTAACTGCCATTCTATTCTCATATTCTCTCTTTGCAAGTCTTCTTTTCCTCTTCATTTCCCCTCTCAATTTGCTATATTTGGCCGGGTTCTCGCTGTGACATACAAACATACAAATTAGGAGCAGAAGTAGGCCATTTGGCCCTTGAGCCTGCTCTGCCATTCAGTAAGATCATGGCTGATCTGTTTGTCTTTTGAATTTCACACTCCCATCTACGACCGATAACCTTTGATTCCTTTGCCTAACAAGAATCTATCTACCTCCTCCTTAAAAATATTCAATGACCCCGCCTCCACCATCTTCTGTGGCAGAGAGTTCCAAAGTCTCACAACCCTCTGAGAGCAAGAATTTCTCCTCATCTCTGTCCTAAAAGGACGACCCCTAATTTTAAAACAGTGTCTCCTAGTTCTGGATTCACCAACAAGAGGAAACATCCTTTCCACATCCACCTTGTCAAGACCATTCAGGATCTTATATACTTCAATCAAGGCTCCTCTCACTCTTCGGAACTCCAGTGAAAAATAGCCCAGTCTGTCCAACCTTTCCTCATAAGACAACGTGTTCATTCCAGGTATCAATCTAGTAAACCTCCTCTGTACTGCCTCCAACGCATTTACATCCTTCCTTAAATAAGGAGACCAAAACTGCACGCAGTATTAGAGATGTGATCTCACCAATGCCCTGTATATCTGAAGCATAACATCTTTACTTCTATTTTCAATTCCTCTCATAATAAAGGATAGCATTCCATTAGCCTTCTTTATTACAGGCTGTACCTACATACTAACTTTTTGTGACTCCTGCACCTAGATCCTTCTGCACTTCGGAATTCTGCAGTCATTCGCCATTTAAGTAATACTCTGCTTTTTTATTCTTCCTGTCAATGTGAACAACTTCATATTTTCCCACATTATACTCCCATCTGCCAAATTTTTGCCCACTCACTGAACCTATCTATATCGGCCTGCAAGCTCCTTATGTCCTCTTCATAACATACTTTCCTACCTATCTTTGTGTCAAATTTAGCTTCCATGCCATCATTCCCCTCATCTAATTTTACAATATAAATTGTAAAACGGTGAGGCCCCAGCACAGAGCCCTGTGGGGCTCCACTTGTCACATCCTGCCAATCAGAAAAGGACCCATTTATGCATATTCTCTGTTTCCTGCCAGCCAGCCAATCTTCTATCCATGTTAATATGTACCCCCCTACACCATGAGCTCCTACTTTGCGCAATAACCTTTTATGTGGCGCCTTGTCAAAAGCCTTCTGGAAATCCAAGTACAGTACGTCAACGGGCTCCCCTTTATCCACAGCACATGTCACTCCTTCAAGGACCTTCAATAAACCTCCTTTCACAGAACCATGCTGACTATTCCCGATTACCTTGAGTTTTTCTAATTGCCCAGCTACAACCTCCTTAATGATCGACTCTAACACCTTCCCCACGACAGACACCAAGCTAACTGGCCTATAGTTACCTGTTTTCTGCCTCCCCACTTCTTGAATAGAGGGGTTATATAATTGGTACTTTCCAGTCTGATGGAACCTTGCCAGAATGTAGCGAATTTTGAAAATATTAACACCAATGCATCTGCTACCTCATTAGCCGCCTCTTTTAAGACCCTAGGATGAAGCCCATCAGGACCCAGGGACTTGTCAGCCCGCGGCTCCATCAGTTTGGTCAGTACCACTTCCCTGATGATTGTAATTTCACCAAGTTCCTCTCTTCCTTCAACCTCCTGATTTACAGCTATTGCTGGAATGTTTTTGTATCCTCTATAGTGAAGACAGAAGCAAAATATTTGTTCATTGTATCCGCCAGAAGAATTCGCCTGACATGCATCATACACCCTCTTTTTTATTTCATCATATTCTCTATCTCCCTCATCATCCAAGGAGCACTGGCTTTGGTTACCCTCCTCCCCCTCCCCCAATCCCACCTCCCGTTCTTGTTGGAATGCACCTACCCTGTACCTGCAGCATCTCCTCCTTAAAGATTACCCATTGTTCCACTACAGTTTATCCTGTCAGTCTTTTGTTCCATTTTACACTGGCTAGATCCCCTCTCATCCCATTGAAGTTAGCCCTCTTCCAATTTAGAAGTTCTACTTTAGATTGTTCCTTGCTCTTATTTATTTATTATTTTACTTATTTTATTTAGAGATACAGCACTGAAACAGGCCCTTCGGCCCACCGAGTCTGCGCCGACCAACAACCACCCATTTATACTAACCCTACAGTAATCCCATATTCCCTACCACCTTCCTACACGAGGGGCAATTTACAGCAGCCAATTTACCTATCACCTGCAAGTCTTTGGCGGTGGGAGGAAACTGGAGCACCCGGCGAAAACCCACACGGTCACAGGGAGAACTTGCAAACTCCGCACAGGCAGTACCCAGAATCGTACCCGGGTCCCTGGAGCTGTGAGGCTGCGGTGCTAACCACTGTGCCACTGTGCCGCCCATTCTTCTCCATTACTAATCTAAATTTTATATACCATGTGTTCCCCGACAAGCACTTGGTCCATTTGGCCCACCTCATTCCCCAGCAGCAGATCCAACAATGCTTCCTTCCTAATTAGACCAAGAACATACTGGTCAAGGAAAGTTCTCCTAACACTTTTCAGAAATTCCTCCCCCCCCTTTCCCTTTACTTTAACATTATCCCAATCGATATTTGGGTAATAAAAATCACCCAATATAGTTCTTGCACATCTGTGTCATTTTCCTGCAGATCTGCTTCTCTATCTCTCTCTATCACTATTTGGAGATCTATGGAATACCCCAATAGCATGATAATACCCTTTTTGCTTCTCAACTGTAACCAAATGGATTGTGTCCTTGCCCCCTCAAGGACATCCTCTCTTTCCAACACGACAGTGTCTTCCCTAATCAGTACTGCCACCCCACCACCATTTTTTTCTTCCCTATCTTTTCTGAACACTTTTTCTCCTTGAATATTAAGTGCCCAGTCCTCACCATTTTTAAGCCACATTACCGTTATTGCCACTACATCATATTCCCACACGGCTATTTGTGCTTGTAGTTCACCAACCTTATTCACCAGCTTTAGAAGTTCAGTTTGATTTATTTTTTTATTGTGCCAAACCGAAAACCCAACTGATAGGTGTACAACAAGGAAATCCCCATATGTGCAAAACATTAATGTGCAGCTAGACTTGAAAACCAAGTGATATTTTTCAGCCTGTAAAAATACTACTGACACATGTTTCATTACAGCTTTGGAAAATACAAGTGAAGTCAAGCTGAGCTTGGATTTTATTGGATGTAGGTCACCAAGCACAAGGACGATGGGTGAATGGGACTTGATTCAGACACGGGCAGCAGAGTTTTATATGACCTCAAATTTACGGAGAATTGAATGTGCGAGGCTGGCGAAGAGTGAGTTGGAATAGTCAAGTCTAGAGCTAACAAAGGCATGTGTAAGGGTTTCAGCAGCAGATGAGCTGAGGCTAGGGCAGAGTTGAGTGATGTTACAGAGCTGGAAATGGGCGATCTTGGTGACAGCGTGGAAATGCGGTCGGAGGCTCATCTCGGGGTCAAGGCTGTGAACAGTCTGATTCAGCGTCAGACAGTTGCTAGGAAGAGGATAGCTAGAGAAGTTTGTGATGGGGACCAAACACATTGGCTTCAGTCTTCCCAATATTTAATTGAAGAAAAATTCTACACCTCCAGTACTGGATGTCAGGCAAGCAGTCTGACCATTTAGAAACAGTGGAAGGGCGATAAAGGTGGTGGTGAGGTAGGGCTGGGTCTTGTCAGAGGAAACTGATGCTCTGTTTTGGATGATGTTGCAGAGGGGTAGCATGTAGATGTAGGGGCCAAGGATAGACCCCTGGGGAACACCAGAGGTAATAGTGCAGTAGTGAGAAGCGAAGCCATTGTAGATGATTCTCTGGCTGGATAAATAACAATGGAACCAGGCAAGGGCAGCCCCACCCAGCTGTACGACAGTGGAGAGATGGTGGAAGAGGATAGTGCAGTCAACCACTTCAAGCGCTACAGACAGCTCGAGAATCAGCATTGCCCATGAAACTGAATTCACCTATTGATATCAGTAAGTATTTGCCTTCCCTGCTGTACCTGTGAGTCATTCATGAATCATTCCTACAGGATGTACAGGGGGAATAGTAACTTCACTCACTTTGGCTCGTCTTGTGACATTGTTAAACCTCTTCATGCACTGTGTGGCAGTTTGGAGGGCACTGGACGTGGTACTCAGAGGCTCTGTTACCTTTCTCCATAAAGGCTGGACCACGATTTTATGAAGCTTCTTGTCATAGATTCATAGAGTTATACAGCACAGAAACAGGCCCTTCGGCCCATCATGTCCGCACCGGCCATCAAGACTATCCATTCCAATCCCATTTTCCAGCACTTGGCCCGTGGTCTTGTATGCTATGGCGTTTCAAGTGCTCATCTAAATACTTCTTAAATGTTGTGAGGGTTCCTGCCTCTACCACCTCTTCAGGCAGTGTGTTCCAGATTCCAACCACCCTCTGAGTGAAAAACAATTTCCTCAAATCCCCTCTAAACCTCCTGCCCCTTACCTTAAATCTATGCCGCCTTGTTATTGACACCTCAGCTAAAGGAAAAAGTTTCTTCCTATCTATCCTGTCAATGCCCCTCATAATTTTGAATACCTCAATCATGTCCCCCCTCAGTCTTCTCTGCTCTAAGGAAAACAACCCTAGCCTATCCAGCTTCTCTTCATAGCTGAAATGCTCCAGCCCAGGCAACATCCTGGTGAATCTCCTCTGCACCCTCTCCAGTGCAATCACATCCTTCCTATAGTGCGTTGACCAGAACTGTACACAGTACTCCAGCTGTGGCCTAACTAGCGTTTTATACAGCTCCATCATAACCTCCCTGCTCTTATATTCTATGCCTCAGCTAATAAAGGCAAGTATCCCATATGTCTTCATAACCACCTTATCTACCTGTGCCACTGCCATCAGTGATCTATGGACAAGTACACCAAGGTCCCTCTGACCCTCTGTACTTACTATGTATGGTCCTACATATTCCCTTGCCTTGTTAGTCCTCCCAAAGTGCTCACCACACACTTCTCAGGATTAAATTCCATTTGCCGTTGCTCTGCCCATCTTACCAGCCCATCTATATCGTCCTGTAATCTAAGGCTTTCCTCCTCACTATTTACGACACCACCAATTTTCGTGTCATCTGCGACCTTACTGATCATACCTCATATATTCACGTCTAAATCATTAATGTACACTACAAACAGCAAGGGTTCCAGCACCGATCCCTGTGGTACACCACTGGTCACAGGCTTCCGATTGCAAAAACAACCCTCGACCATCACCCTCTGCCTCCTGCCGCTAAGCCAATTTTGGATCCAATTTGCCAAATTGCCCTGGACCCATGGGCTCTTACCTTCTTGAACAATCTCCCATATGGGACCTTATCAAAAGCCTTACTGAAGTCCAAGTAGACGACATCAACTGCTTTACCCTCATCTACACAAAAAATTCAATCAAATTTGTTATACATGATCTCCCCCTGACAAAGCCATGCTGACTATCCTTGATTAATCCCTGCCTCTCCAAGTGGAGATTAATCCTGTCCCTCAGAACTTTTTCCAATAGTTTCCCTATCACTGATGTTAGACTCACTGGTCTGTAATTACCTGGTTTTTCCCTACTACCCTTCTTGAATAATGGTTCTTTGAACTCCTTCTCTCCCTTTGGTGGTAAACTAGAAGACAACAGTTTTACCAAATACCTGATGAGGACCAGTCCAGATTAGTGTCAGAATTAGAAGGGCGGGTAAAAGTAATGCCTCACCACTAACCCAAAGCCCAAACCAGAACTGGCATTCCCCACAAGAAAGGATCGAAAGCCAGAAGGCAAATTTCTCCTGCTGCTTTCATGTACAAAATGGTATCCAGCTCAAGGTCAGTATTGGCACAGGCCTCAGATTGAGCTGAAAGAAATTCAGTTCCCTTTAAAACATCAAGAACTGAAAATTAACATTTGACAAGTGATAAAGAAGCAAAGGGTAGCTACTTTTCCTAAACATTTTAGATCCTCTTATCAGAGACGAGTCTGGTGCAATGGCAGATATTGGTGAGAGAAACAACACACTAACAATGTGGTCTGTATTTTGTGACTTGTGCAAAGATGCTTCCTTCCACTTTCTACTAAATTGAAGTAGCGAATTCTACACTAAGCAATTCTCACAGGTATTGGGTGCTTTCCAGATAAGAAACATAACTCATGCGAAAAACAAATTTCTTTTATGCATGAGTCAAAGCTCTGTAAAAGATTGTATATCATGGGTTTTGTGAGGGTTGATTATTTTTAAGTAATCTACAGTGCTCCAATATTATTGCAAAGGCAGTTTGCCGAGCAGGAGGAGGGATTGCCTGGGTGAAACCCAGCAGTAAAGTTAGCGGGCCATATTCTCAAATTTCGACTTGATGTAATTGTTATACTTTTCCTTCTGAGTTTCATGTTTCCAAGCTACAGAGTGGGTGTGAGGTGCACCTGTATGATGTGATCTGAAGTCCACTGTCTAAAGGGCCAGTACAGAAATGGAATTTGGTGGAGCCAGGAGCTGTTTAGGATGGATTCACAAAGATTAAGGGCACAGCCCAGATTCAGTAATGCTTTCCTTGAATTACTGCTGGCTGAAGCCAGGAATGGAGGGGCATACCTTACCCCAGCATGGGATGAAAAAATCTACGACTGTCACCAAGAAGGCGTGATTGGAGGTAGCTGAGGAGGTGAGCAGCAGGAGCATTGTCTTGTATTCAGTGCAGGAAGTGGTATATGACCTAACCAGGTTAGGAGAAGTAAATACATCTGTTGATTCCTTTACATCATGTGGTTTCAACAATTCCTCTCCCCACCCCCACTCTATCTTGCAAAGCATACACCATCACATCACTTCTCAGACCCACTCAAGTTTCAGCAGTACCCTTCATTTTCTTTGCATTTCCTCGCCTTTCCCACGTAGCCATCCATGGTTGCCCTGTCCATATGTAATGTGATACATCTGAAAAAAACGCCTTCCCTAAATACACTACATCCATCAGGTGAATACCTGATCTTTATTCCCTTACAGATCTGTTCTTTCACCCCATGTGGGAGAAAAGAGAACAAAATGCAAGGAAGAAGTAGGGAACCGGAGGTGTCCCACAACAATTTGTACAACTCACAGATACAGAGGAGGAGGCCATGAAAATAAGTGGCACATCTGCATCCCTCTCAATCAGAGATGGAGAGACAGGGAGCTTGCAGATAGCTGGTGACTGAATTCAAAATACCTCTGACACACATGCTGACTTTATTTCATCAATGGCTGAACTATGTGAAGATTGATGATGGTGATGTCAAGTTTGTGACTTTGTCATGACTAATTCATATTCCTGCCTTTTGCTTCCAAGGGCCTTCACGCAAAGAGCAAAGTCACAGGTTCGGAAAGTGCTGTCGAAGGAGCCTTGGTGTGTTGCTGCAGTGCATCTTGTAGATGGTACACACTGCTGCCACTGTGCATCGGTAGTGAAGGTGGTGGATGGGGTGTCAATCAAGAAAGCTGCTTTGTCCTGAATGGTGTTGAGCTTCTTGAGTGTTGTTGGAGCTGCACCCATCTAGGCAAGTGGAGAGTATTCCATCACACTCCTGACTTGTGCCTTGTAGATGGTGAACAGGCTTTGGGGAGTCAGGAGGTGAGTTACCTGCCTCAGGATTCCTAGCCTCTGACCTACTCTTGTAGCCATGGTATTTATATGGCTACTCCAGTTCAGTTTCTGGTCACTGGTAACCCCCTGGATGTTGATAGTGGGGGATTCAGTGATCGTAATGCCATTGAATGTCAAGGGGAGATGTTAGATTCTCTCTTGTTGGAGATGGTCACAGCCTGGCACTTGTGGCACACGAATGTTACTTGCCACTTATCAGCCCAAGCCTGGTTATTGTCCAGGTCTTGCTGCATTTCTATACGGACTGCTTCAATATCTGAGGAGTCGCAAATGGTGCTGAACATTGTGCAATCATCAGCAAACATCCCCAGTTCTGACCTTATGATTGAAGGAAGGTCATTGATGAAGCAGCTGAAGATGGTTGGGCCTAGGACACTACCCTGATGAACTCCTGCAGTGATGTCCTGAAGCTGAGATGATTGACCTCCAAAAACCACAACCATCATCCTTTGTGCTAGGTATGATTCCAACCAGCGGAGAGTTTTCCTCGATTCCCATTGACTCCAGTTTTGCTAGGACTCCTTGATGCCATACTTGGTCAAATTCTGCCTTAGTCCCAAGGGCAGTCACTCTCACCTCACCTCTGGAGTTCAGCTCTTTCGTCTATGTTTGAACCAAGGCTGTAATGAGGTCAGGAGCTGAGGGGGCCTGGCAGAACCCAAACTGAACGTCACTGGGCAGATTATTGCTAATCAAGTGCCGCTTGATAGCACTGTCGACGACACCTTCCATCACTTTACTGATGATCAAGAGTAGACTGATGGGCCTGTAATTGGCCGGGTTGGATTTGTCCTGCTTTTGTATACAGGACATACCTGGGCAATTTTCCACATTGCCGGGTAGATACCAGTGTTGTTACTGTACTGGAACAGCTTGGCTAGGGGTGCAGCAAGTTCTGGAGCACAGGTCTTCAGTACTATTGCCGGAATGTTGTCAGGGCCCATAGTCTTTGCACTATCCAGTGCATTCAGTTGTTTCTTGATATCAAGCGGAGGGAATCGAATTGGCTGAAGACTGGCATTTGTACTGCTGGGGACTTCAGGAGGAGGCTGAGATGGATCATCCACTCGGCACTTCTGACTGAAAATTGTTGCAAATGCTTCAGCCTTATCTTTTGCACTGATGTGCTGGACTCCCCCATCATTGAGGATGGGGATATTTGTGGAGTCACCTGCTGCAGTTAGTTGTTTAATTGTCCACCACCATTCCCAACTGGATGTGGTAGGACTGCAGAGCTTAGATCTGATCCGTTGTTGTGGGATCACTTTGCTCTGTCTATCTCATGCTGCTTACGCCATTTGGCATATAAGCGTGGGTTGTAGCTTCACCAGGTTGACACCTCATTTTGAGGTATGACTGGTGCTGCTCCTGGGATGTCCTCCTGCACTCTCATTGAACCAGGGTTGATCCCCCAGCTTGATGGTAATGGTAGAGTGGGGGATATGCCGTGTCATGAGGTTACAGATTGCGGTTGAGTACAATTCTGCTGTTGCTGATGGCCCACAGCACCTCATGGATGCCCAGTTTTGCGTTACTAGATTTGTTCGAAATCTCTCCCATTTGGCACGGTGGTAGTGCAAAACAACACGATGGAGGGTATCCTCAATTTGAAGACGGGACTTCGTCGCCACAAGGACTGTGCAGTGGTCACTCCTACCAATACTGTCATGGACAGATGCATCTGCGTCAGGCATATTGGTGAGGATGAGGGCAAGTATGTTTTTCCCTCTTGTTGGTCGCGCACCACCTGCCGCAGACCCAGTCTAGCAGCTATGTCCTTTAGAACTTGGCCAGCTCGGTCAGTAATGGTGCTACCGAGCCAATCTTGGTGATGGACATTGAAGTCCCCCACCCAGAGTACATTCTGCACCCTTGCCACCCTCAGTGCTTCCTCCAAGTGGTGGAGTATTGAATCATCAGCTGAGGGAGGGCGGTAGGTGGTAATCGGCAGGAGGTTTCCTTGCCCATGTTTGACCTGATGCCATGAGACCTCATGGGGTCCAGATTCAATGTTGAGGTCTCCCAGGGCAACTCCCTTCCGACTGTATACCACTGTGCCGCCATCTCTGGTGGGTCTGTCCTGCCGGTGGGACAGGACATACAAGGGGATGGTGATGGCAGTGTCGGGGACATTGTCTATCAGGTATGATTCCGTGAGTATGACAATATCAGGCTGCTGCTTGACTAGTCTGTGGGACAGCTCTCCCAACTTTGGCAAAAGCCCCCAGATGTTAGTAAGGAGGACTTTGCAGGGTCGACAGGGCTGGGTTTGCTGTTGTCGTTTCCGGTGCCTAGGTTAATGCCACGTGGTCCGTTCGGTTTCATTATTTATTGACTTTGTAGCAGTTTGATATAACTGAGTGGCTTACTAGGCCATTTCAAAGGGCATTTAAGAGTCAACCACATTCCTGTGGGTCTGGAGTCACATGTAGGCCGGACCAGGTAAGGACAGCAGATTTCCTTCCCTAAAGGAGATTAGATGCCAAATGCTGAACTCTGGGAGTATCACTGAGAAGGAGAGTGAAAAAGGTACAGGAGCAATTTTGCAAGGTATAGACATGTCACGCACATTCTCCACAATAACAAAGAGAATAGTAGATTCCAACTCCAAAGGTTGTGAACTCGTGGTGCAGGTAATTGCAAAAAGTGCCAGTAATGCATCCTTTTGTAAATGAACCTTATGTAGATTCTCAAAATGTCCAAAAAGATCTAGGAATCTTATATTTCGTGCAATAACAGCGCATAAGCAGCTTAATGCTCTGAGACACAAATTTGCTCAATCATTTTAGTGCCAAAAATCTCAAGAGAAAGAACCTGACCTGGAAGATTCCTAGTTTTCTCACTTCCTGATGGCACCTCTCACCCTGAGTAGCTATCAGTAGCTGAGTATTTCTAATGACAGTGCCAAGGGATAATAAAAATAAAAGCATAGAGGCTAAAGTTCATCGTATCTCTGATATAAAATGAGAGGAAGAAAGCAGGAAGTTCAACAAAAGTTATGCCTCAGCCACAGATATCAGTGATAAAGAAGATGTGGATTTTTCTTTACATTTTGTGTGTTTATACACTCTGTTCTGCAGATCAGTATAGACAGCGGGCAGAGAAACTCATGAAAGAAACTCCTCTAATAGATGGGTGAGTCAAATAAATTTTTATGTAAAATTATAAAAATGTCACATGTTAACTTCCTCAAATGTCTTCAAGCTGACCTTCCAGTGAAATCACACGTGAAGACGATGACATTCGTTTAGCTGTCCACAGCTTTCAAGAAAATTCTTGGTCATATGACCCAAGTTGTCATTTTGTCTTGATATAGGTACTTGAAAATTGGTAAAGGAATATTCCAGTACCAGTAGTTACACCATAGAATCTCCTCACCTATAATCAACAGTCAGTACGTTGATAGGAGAGGTTCCAATGTTTAACCTCTGTCTGCTCTCAAATGTGTTTAGAGAAGTTGTGGTGTATAAAACGGAAATGCACACCACACTGGCTGAATTTTACAGTGAAAAACATAATGCTTAATGCAAACGACATGCTTGGCTACGGAAGCAAACTTGCCCATTGGGAAGGGTGGCGCAGTGGTTAGCACCGCAGCCTCACAGCTCCAGTGACCCGGGTTCAATTCTGGGTACTGCCTGTGTGGAGTTTGCAAATTCTCCCTGTGTCTGCGTGGGTTTTCTCCAGGTGCTCCAGTTTCCTCCCACAGCCAAAAGACTTGCAGGTTGGTAGGTAAATTGGCCATTATAAATTGTCCCTAGTATTGGTAGGTAGTAGGGAAATATAGGGACAGGTGGGGATGTGGTAGGAATATGGGATTAGTGTAGGATTAGTATAAATGGCTGGTTGATGGTCAGCACAGATTCAGTGGGCCTGTTTCAGTGCTGTATCTCAAAATAAATAAATAAATATTTTTGGTCTCGGCAGAGAGCTTGGGGCTGTAGGTAGGTGAACCCACACCTCCTCTCTTAAACTCCTAACTCTAAGGTTCAACCTGAACGTGTCCAGGGGAAGAAAATGGTCAAGGTTCTTTTAATAGTTTAGTGTAGTACTAATAAACGTACAAAGATCAATATCAAACCCACAAACACCTTCTGAGCTGTACTCATGCTGTTATTCCTGGAATTGCTACTTCTAAAAAGCTGATGCTTCTGTACTGCTGCTAATACTACTGCTAAAACACATGTTTCTTTTCTTAAACTACCAAAAAGAATGAAAATCACACCCATGACAATGATTGCTGCAAACCCCACCCCAAATATGTGTCTTCTTACATATTTTAATAATCTCATATTCTGCTTCATGAATAGTCCATTAACATATTAAGGTGGTTTCAATGGGGAATATCCTGGTTATTGTATCAAGTAGGTTTCGCTGGTATTAGCATTTCCAAGGAATGTGGGGCATTTCCAGGCACATAAAGGTCATTAGCCTGTGGATATCATTTACAATTCCGTAGTTTGGTCACAGGGGACGAGACAGATCCTTTAACTGGACAGACACATGCCTATTGTGTGGTCTGATGGCTTCATTAGCTGCCTCTTGACTAGTATATTGAAAGATTCACTCATTGTGTCAATGTAAGGTTTTCATGGTTCCTGGAATGCTAAGAGGCAAAGTTCGGTTTCCCCAATGTTGAATGAATGCTTGCTGAAGGACTGGCTACATAGGCCATTTTCATGTCACGTCCAGCTTCTATGATGTGTAAGAATTGGCTGGTAGCAGGACCAATATGAGGTGGTGGGTAATCGCACCAACTTATTGCTGCGTTGCTGTCCATTCTGATTTGACTTCAAGACTGTTGGCCAGTTGGCCAGAGCTCTTGTCAGAAACCGACAAGAGGCTCATGCATATAGATAAATTGGGGTCAACAGACACAGTTAAGACCCCAGTGCTATTTTTGGCTTGGTCTGTCTGATTACCACCAGTTCCTGCTGCCACTCACTAACCATGGATAGTACAAATCAGGCAATGGCCATTTCCAGCAATAATTCAAAGGATCTTCAGCTGCAGTCAGGGCACCTGGATTCTGCTTTGGGAGACATGGAGACATTTTAATGGAATTTTTGTGGGGATTGTATGTTATAGGCTTTCAAATGTATCGCAGTTGGTGCCGTGACGTCTGCGCACATTTTGCTTGCTGCTCCAAAATGCCGCTTCTTTTTAACAATGTTGCTTATACCCCCTTCCCTTTATGCTGCTGCTCCAGGCCCTACAAAAGCATCCTGCTCGCGTTCCCACCTCCAGATCAGCAAGCTGCTTATTGGGGAATGCCTTTCATGATGGCATCTTGCCAGCCATATTATAATGAGGATCCGGGAACATAATTGGTTGGATTCCGTGCTGATTTCCACAGGTGGTCATCGCATACACTCCACCTCGATAATGCTCAACACAAAAATCACCTTCCCCCCCCAACAAATCATAACTGTGATGGAGCCAAATTAGCTCCTTTGGAAGATTTGTCTCTAAATTAGATGTGTAGCTACAATCAGCTGAAGTGCTGTTCTCAGTGTAGCATGTTCTTTATAGCTTACCTCATTACTTTGGCCAATATTTATCAAAATGCATACTGTACATATTTTAAGGAATATTCAACAAAGAGCTCCTCTGGCAACACTTGTTTAAAAGGTAAACTCTCTTCATGAGAAAGAGTTTGATAGACTTTTTCATTTGGGAGGAAGAAAGCCAGAAAAGTTGCAATTTTATTAAAGTGACATTAGACACAAGAGACACAATATATGGTTTGATGCAATTTATATGTTTGTGCTGCTTGTTTCTAAACAAATGATAAAAGGTTTGTCATTTTCTCATGACGATCATGCCCCTTTCATCCCAGTGGCCTTAGTTTTCTTGTTTTGTTAATGGGCTATGTGAGACTGGGCACAGAGTAACAATTCCTCCATAACTTTGACAATGGATTCAGGACAGTCAAAGGCTGCACCCTGCTGTATTGATGCCTCCCTTGATGTATTGCTGGGGGCTGTGAGGAGCTGGAGTCAGATACTCTTCCCTAGTAATGGGAGGAAGAAATCTGTTGCTGCCACAAAAAAGGTGTGGATGGAGCTACCCAGGAGGTCACAGTGCCATGCTTCTGGATCCAGTGCAGCAAGCACTTCAATGACCTAGGAAGGTCAGGAAAGGTGAGTACAGTAACACAAAAGCAAAATACTGCAGATGCTGGAAATCTGAAATAAAAACAGAAAATGCTGGAAATACTCAGTAGGTCTGGCAGCGTCTATGGAGAGAGAAGCAGAGTTAATGTTTCAGGCCTATGACCAAAACCCTTCCTCACTAATAGGTAAAAAAGCAGCTTTGAATACTGGGTATTTTTCGCAGTATTTAAATGAATTTTAATCAGCCCCCTCAATTGTAATTGTGCTCTCACTTTGTTTCCAATGGCAAGTTTCAGGAAGCCCATGGAAGTGACGCTAAAGTTGAGATACTGCCTCAATTGAGCAATTATCTTATGTTAATAGGCAACCCGCTTTTCCAGAGGGAGCTGTGCATAACCAACCTAATGCACCCAAGTTAAACATGCATATTGATGAATTTCCTGATGCTTGCACTTTTCCCAGCTTTAACCACCACCCCACCCCCCACCCCCCCCCCCCCCCCCCACTACCTGCACCTAAACCCACACACTCCTCCATGTTAAAATTTCCATCTTTATTTCAATTTATACCTGAATTTCAATGGAAAGGAAATGTTGCTTGCACAATAGGAGTCATGGTTCATTCTCAATGCTGAATTCTTTAAGTACTGAAGAGGTGTTCAACACCTCAATAGAATTAATTTTTTTTTCAAAATTATCTGGAAATTAAATAATTTTGTGCGCTTCCCGATTTACGAGAAATTCTAGGGAAATGTATTTACAATCTAATGTGTCACAATCCATCTTAACATTTGACCATTGAGACCATTTTTTCTATAATCAGACACAATGATCTCCCTTGGCAACTTCTGCTACGTTACCACAACCAACTGAGCAAGGTGGATCTGAACACACTGAATGGGACGCATACCAACATCCCGAAGCTGAAAGCTGGTCTGGTAGGAGGGCAGGTAAACATGTTTGCTTATTAATTGATTTTCATACTGATATTCAACATTCAAGATTAGATTAGCTAGGTGGATGAAAGCAATTGAAGGGATAGGGGAACAAGGTGGGTAAATGTGATTAAAACTGTTTGCTCACATTGAGAGTAATCGCCAATTTGGACTAGTTGGGGTGAATGGCCTGTTTCCAAGATGTAGCTTCTATGTATTACTAACATTAATTTTAAAGAAGCACTGACTTTATGCCAAGCAGGGAGAATGGAGAACAGTCAAACATTTTTTGCTAAGGCTGAAATCACATTTAAGCATCATGGTGACATTTTATAAATGATGGGGCTGAAAATTCTCAGATTCACCCATAATGCTTTCTATTCAGGCCAAGTTATCCAAAAGTAGCTATTTTCTGTGTGCACCTCCAAACAACAAAGCCTTGGACATTTCTATCATCAATTATCAGTTGACATGAAGAGCATTTCTGGAGCCAGAACATTTTTTCTTCATGTCCCACTAGCTCAAGATGTGCATTCTGTTGCCATGTATCATTGCAATTAACAGCCTGAAAATGACAACAACTTGCATTTATATAGCTCCTTTAACAAAGAAGATCATTCCACAATGCTTCACAGAGATGCAACAAAAAAGTAACTAATGTAATTTGGCCAATAAGTATAAGCAAATGCAAACACTAGTCATGGCTAGAATTAATGATGCTTGAGTTAGGAGGACAATAACTTACCTTAGAAGCCATCAACCATTTGTGATGAGAAAAAAATAGTCCTACATCTCTCTTTGGATTTTTTGAGAATTTGACTAGAATTTGTAGCAATGGCATTTGAATTTGCTCGTACTTATTTCCATGTAAATATATATAAAGGTTATTGGAAGGATGTGGCAAGATGCCAGCAGAGTGAGAAGGCAGGTGAGTGAATAGCTGAAGTTTCACCTGAACTGAAGTGTAATTGGCTAGAATCTCTGAGTTCTTTTGATTTAAGAAAAGTTATCCCTGTAAAAGAGTGGGGCAGGTGTTATAAAGGTAAGTGACAGAGGCAGTCAGTGCTACCTCCACCATCCCATGTACAGTAACACAGTGTCAGAAAAGATTTAGTGGCCTCACAAGATTGGCCATGATAAGTAATGGCACAAGTCCCCATGTACCTCCTATAAGAATGATAGAGCCATGACTCACCTTCATACCTACCCTAAACCTCACAGAGTAAATAAATGGTGAATGTCAAATTTTAATACTCACAAGAAACCTCATGAACTCCTCACACACCTCTTTCCCACCACTTGTATTCTCTCACAGCCTGACATAAGAGTTGTAGTGTGAGTATCAAATAAGAAATTATTAAAACCAGCCTGCACCAAAGTGTAATATCACCATGGTATGGATGCAGACATCTGGGTTAAAGAAATTGTAGTTGCTAACCAAATTTCGCTTTCTTGTGTTTTTCTGCTTGCAAAGGAAAAGATTGGCCACAATCAGCACTAAAGGTCATCCATAGGGGTAAGATCAGGCAAAATAGGAATTAAGTGCACATGAGGAGAAAGCAGTGCAAGCCCTCAGAAGACACACAGCAGAGGCAGTGGGAGATGGGAAAGTAAGAGGTAAGCTGCCAAGAACAGATTGGTAAGCACAGGGACAAGGTATAGTACACTGGATTGTTGCTATTTCCAGATGTTCAAATGTATAGCTGGTGCATTACTGACCTGCAGTATCTGCAAAGTGACAAATGATAGTTCACCCTTCTAAAGCTAATTTCCTTTCTTTACCCTCTCAAGGGTAATTTCATGAACAAGCTGTGGATCTAAGGGGCTCTGATCTCAGGCCAATTCTGCAAATGAAAAATGATAATGGAGATAGTTACCATACATGTGATGGAAATGTGGTAGGTTGGGAGGAGTTCACTATCTGCATCTGCAGCACTGTGCAGGACGTATGTTAGGCCATGTAGAACATCCTTGAATATGTAGCAGTCCAGGCAGTAACTGCAAGGTGTGAGAAGTTTCTGAGGATAGTAGTGACTTCTGGTGTGGCAGCTATGACTGCTTCAATAGATGCCTTGCAGGACAACCTTAGGAGGATGTTTTCACAAGAATTCCAGAATATATTTGGAGCTAATATGGCTTGCTTTCATGTCAGCCATTACACCACTTGAGTCCTTGCCCACTATCAGATCAGGATGGTTATAATAAGGCTAGCCCCTTCCAATCCCCTCTAATGCCAGCACATGAGGGATCTTCAGGCCTAGACCTGGCTGCCCTTGGAATTATGGGAGAAAAGTAGCTGAAGTGGGTTCTTCAATTATATTAGGATCACTCAAATGAATTTCACCTCAGCCTTTGATGACTCCAATGCAAACACCCTGGCCATCCATCTTACAAACTGTTGTCACTCATGAAACACTACACAGAAGCAAATGGAGCATCATTCTCTGTACGAGTATAGAACATATGATGTAATGGAGTGAGAAAAGGCCATTCAACCCATATAGCTTGTTTCTTCCAAATCCTGAAAAGAGCTGAATATCCTAATTATATTATTGACATTACTCACTCATAACCAAAGTATAAATTTGATTCTTGCAAGTTTCAGTTCGGTAAAGTTCTAATCTGTTCTTACAGTTTTGGGCGGCTTTTACACCATGTAGCACCCAGTACAAGGATGCTGTGAGGCAAACCCTGGAGCAGATAGATGTCATACACAGAATGTGTCAAATGTACCCTCAAACCTTCCAGTATGTATCTTCAAGCAAAGGTAAGTAATCCATTTCTAATGTTTGTTATCAACACTTCCATTTAATGTGCTGACATTGCGTTTGTTTGCCTTGTGGCCTACTTAAGCTGTGTTAAACACTATTGCTTACCACATCCTCTGATGGACATCTTTGGAAACTCGCCAGCAGTAAATAGTGCATCACCAGCACAAATTCATGGAGTCATAGAGTCATTTATAGCACAGAATGAGGCTATTTGGCCTGTGGAGTCCATGCCGTCTCTCCACAGAGCTATCCAGTCAGGCCCACTTCCCCGCTCGATCCCCGTAGCCCTGCAAGACTATTTCCTTCAATTGGCCATTCCAATTGCCTCTTGAAGTCATTGATTGTCTCCGTTTCCACCATCCTTGTGGACAGCAAGTTCCAGGTCATTACCACCCACTGCGTAAAAAAGTTCTTCCTCATACTGCCCCTGCATCTCTTGCCCAAAACCTTCAATCTTTATCCCTTAGTCCTTGTACCATTAGTTAATTGGAACAGCTTTTCCTTGTCTAACTTATCTAAGCCTGTCATAATCTTGGACATTTCTATTTAATCTCCCCTCAACCTCTTTTATTCTAAGGAGAACAACCCAGTTTTTCCAACCTAACCTTGTAACTAAAGTTCCCCATCCCTGGAACCATTCTGGTAAATCTCCACTGTACGCTCTCAAGGATCCTTCCTGAAGTGTGGTGACCAGAACTGGATGCAGTACTCCAGTTGGGGCCTAACCAGATCTTTATAAAGGTTCAGCATAACTTCCCTCCTTTTCTACTCAATGCCTCTATTTTTGAAGCTCAAGATTCCATATGCTTTACTAACTACTCTCTCAATATGTCCTGCCACCCTCAAAGATCGATGCACATGCACCCCCAGCTCCCTCTGCCTGCACACACTTTAGAACTATGCCATTGAGTATATATTGTAAGTGAGTGGGCAAATACATGGCAGATGCAGTATAATGTGGATAAATGTGAGGTTATCCACTTTGGTGGCAAAAACAGAATGGCAGATTATTATCTGAACGGCGATAGATTGGGAAAGGGGGAGGTGCAGGGAGACCTGGGTGTCTTTGTACACCAGTCGCTGAAAGTAAGCATGCAGATACAGCAGGCAGTTAAGAAGGCAAATGGTATGTTGGCCTTTATAGCGAGAGGATTTGAGTACAGGAGCAAGGATGTCTTGCTTCAATTATACAAGGCCTTGGTGAGACCACATCTGGAGTATTGTGTGCAGTTTTGGTCTCCTTATCTGAGGAAGGATGTTCTTGCTATGGAGGGAGTGCAGAGAAGGTTCACCAGACTGATTCCTGGAATGGCAGGACTGACATATGACGAGAGATTGGGTCGATTAGACTTGTATTTGCTAGAGTTTAGAAGAATAAGAGGGGATCTCATGGAAACCTACAAAATTCCAAAAAGACTGGACAGACTAGATGCAGGATGTTCCCGATGGCAGGGGAGTCCAGGACCAGAGGTCACAGTCTAAGGATAAGGGATAAGCCATTTAGGACTGAGATGAGGAGGAATTTCTTCACCCAGAGAGTGGTGAGCCTGTGGAATTCTCTACCACAGAAAGCAGTTGAGGCCAAATCATTAAATATATTCAAGAAAGAGTTAGATATAGTTCTTAGGGCTAAGGGGATCAAGGGATACGGGGAGAAAGCAGGAACAAGGTACTGAGTTTGGGTGATCAGCCATGATCATATTGAATGGCTCGAAGGGCCAAATGGCCTACTCCTGCTCCTATTTTTCGATGTTTCTATATTGTCTCTCCCTATTCCTTCTGCCAAAGTGCATCACCTCACGCTTTCCAGTATTACATAACATCTGGCACCTCTCTGCCCATTCTGCGAGCCTATCTATGTCCTGTTGCAGGCGGTTCATATCATCCTCACTGTTGGCCACACCTCCATGTTTGGTGTCATCGGCAAATTTTGAGATTCTGCTTTGTATTACAAGATCCAAGTCATTTATATATTGCAATAAAAGCAGTGGTCCCAGCACTGACCCTTGGGGAATACCACTCTCTATCATCCTCCAGTCTAAAAAACAACCATTGACTACGACTCGCTGTTTTCTGTCCTTAAGCCAATTTTTTATTCAATTGGACACTTACCGTCCTATTCCATAAGTTTCAGTTTTGTTAACCAGCCTTTTACGTGGTACTTTATCAAATGCTTTCTTGAAATTCATATAAACAACATCCACACATTCCCTTCATCAACCTTCTCTCTACTTCATCAAAAAATTTCATTAGATTAGTGAAACATGATCTGCCTTCAGTGCAGCAGCCTTCAGCATACCAACATGCTTGGCCAATGTGGTGCTCATTCTCAGGAAGCACCTTAAAACTGCATGTTCTCGCAGTGTAAGCTAAGCAATACAAATGTTGTTGCTGGAAGTCCAAAGAGTCTTCCAGTATTGATCCCAGTACAGCTGACCAGGTCAGCGGGAGAGCATTTCATTGCTTGCACAGGTACCACTTTGGGCATTCTCTGGTGCCTGTCCGCCCATGATGGCCAAAAGAATCTGCAGCCACCCAGTCTTGCAGAATAATGGCCCAGCAACCTCCAGCCCCACATCTGTGGAAGGGAGACAATGTTTACATTTTTTCATTCTTTCCTTTGACGGGGAATTAGGTGATATGGCCCTATTGTTAGAGCCTGTGTTACTCTTCTGGCTGCTGATATGCCACAACTCACTCAGCACACTCAGATATGGCAGCCGCTGATTGAACTAAAGGGGCAGGAACTCCTTGGGCATGATTATCAATGGTTACCTGATATTAAGGTCTTTTCAGGTGCAAATTGTGCATGGTACATTAGATGGCACATGACACCTTGCTGCTTTGCTCCCCCCTCCCCCACCCCTTGTTGTTGTTTGCCTTTTAAGCATTGATGGAAGTTCCATGCTCTGCCAGGCAAATCAGAAATTTCTGGAAACATCAGCGGGTCTTAGCAGGAAACTGCTAGAACCCTGATAAATTTTAGACCACATGCCTTCCTAACGGTTGAAGTATGCTACTTCCCATCAGGTCAGATTTGGACTTTGCAGCTTGTATTTACAGCTATATTCCCACGTTTGCATCACAGAATTGTTACAGTGCAGAAGGAGGCCATTCAGCCTATTGTGTCCACACCTGCTCTCCGAAAGAGCAATTCCCTCAGTTCCATTCCCCCACCTTCTCCCCATAACCCTGCACATTTTTCCTTTTCATATAACAGTCTAATACCCTTTTGAATGCTTCAATTGACCCTGCCTCCACCACACTCTTCAGCAGTGCATTCCAGTTGTGTGAAAAAGTTTTTCCTCATGTCACTTTTGCTTCCCTTACAAAATACTTTAATTCTGCGTCCTCTCATTCTCAATCCTTTCACGAGTGGGAACAGTTTCTCTCTATCTACTCTGTCCAGACCCCTCATGATTTTGAATACCTCTATCAAATCACCTCTCGGCCTTCCCTTCTCCAAGGAAAACAGTCTTAGCTTCTCCAATCTATCTTCATAATTGAAGTTCCTCATCCCTGGAACCATTCTCGTGAATCTTCTCTGTACTCTCTCCAATGCCCTCTTTCCTAAAGTGCAGCGCCCAGAACTGGACACAATACGAACATACGAACTAAGAGCTGGAGTAGGCCACTTGACCTTGTGAGCCTGCTCCACTATTCAATAAGATCATGGCTGATCTGATTGTGATACTTCAGCTGAGGCCAAACTAGTGTTCTATATACACGTTCAACATAACCTCCTTGCTCGTACTCTATGCCCCTATTAATAAAGCCAGGACACTGTATGCTTTATTAACCACGCTCTCAGCCTGTCCTGCCACCTTCAATGACTTATGCACATATACACCTGGTCCCTCTACTCCTGCACCCCCTTCAGAGTTGTACCCTTTATTTTATATCGTCTCTCCATGTTCTTCCTACCAAAATGAATCACTTCACATTTCTTTGCATTGAACTTCATCTGCCACCTGTCTGCCCATTCCACCAACTTGTCTATGTCCTTTTGAAGTGCTACTGTCTCCTCACAGTTCACAATGCTTCCAAGTTTCATATCATCTGTAAACTTTGAAATTGTGCCCTGTACACCAAGGTCTAGGTCATTGATATATATCAGGAAAAGCAAGGGTTCCAACACTGACTCCTGGGGAACTCCACTACAAATCTTCCTCCAGCCCAAAAAAACATCGATTGACCAATACTCTTTGTTTCCTGTCACTCAGTCAATTCCGTATTCATGTTATTACCATCCCTTTTATTCCATGAGCTATAACCTTGCTCACAAGTCTGTTGTGTGGCACTGTATCAAATGCCTTTTGAAAGTCCATGAACACCACATCAACAGCATTGTCCTCATCAACCCTCTCTGTTACCTCCTCAAAAAACTCCAGCATGTTAGTTAATCATGATTTTCCCTTAAGTAATCCATGCTGGCTTTCCTTAATTAACCCATATTTGTCTATGTGACTATTAATTTTATCTCAAATTATTTGTTCTAGAAGTTTCCCCACCACCGAAGTTAAACTGATCAATCTGACTCCTGAATGAATTAAAACCAAGGGCTGTTTGGACTCCTCCAGGTGTTTGATATCATGCAGAGCCTAGATTCAAACCAGGTTTTAAAAACTCAATCAGATTACTGCGAATCTCTTTAATATTGTGAGAAAGCAAGATTTCCACTTGGGCTCTTGTAGCATCAAAATAACAGCAAAGATCATGCTTGGTGAACAGAGTGTGATTCAGACAATCAGTAATGATGTAGGTCTTCCCAGCTGTCCTTCACACAGTGATACTGTGGATACCAGTGTCAACTTTAGAGGGAAGTATATCGACAGTCTAACATCTTTTGGAGGCTTATTAGGTGATCAGAGGTCACAATAATGGAAACAGATATCTCACAATGCAGTGAGCAGGATCAAATGTCTGACACATACTTCAACATTAGTTATCTTTAGTGCCTTGTTTTTATGTGGCTAAAACACAAAAACAAAAAGTTGGTAGGGTGGGAGAGATAGTTTATTGTAAATTACAATGACATTTTATTATCCATAGAGATATCCACAAATTCTTTCTCAAAATATGCAACAGCACACTCTTCTTTAATGGCAAGTAGCAATCCTTTAATAACTCACCATAAATCCCACCCCTCCCCCAATGGCACTTCCGACCTACCTCATAGCACCTATTTTCCAGACCCTCAACACTACCAGTATGAGTGGTCTGTGCCATGAAATTGTTAACATTGTAATCTCGGGCTCAGGTGTTTAAAAGAGAAACAAAGCGATTGACTCCTGTGATGATCACTCGTGAATTTTTGGAAGATTCCTGTGACATTAAAAGTTAAGAACAGTGGTGAACATTCCCAACACTGGAGGAGCTTAGCTAATGTGTGGCTATAACTGCAGGTCTTCAAGGCTCAGGAGACACATTTTAGTCACAACTTTCTTGGTGAACCTTTGCCCCCTCATGCACTGTTCCTCCACTATGCCCAGGTAGCTGACTTTGATGCGATGGAGTGGGGCTAATACCAATTGCAAGCCTTCTTTGCTCCCTACATTCCCAAGCCAACCTCTCCTCCCTCCTCCTCTTGCTCCACTGCAATGCACCTGCCACTTACCCTCTGAACACATACTTCAAGGTTAAAAAAAACTCATATGTAATATTCATTTATTGTATTGCATTGCTAAAGTGAAATTCAATATCTTTCCCTTCCTTAATCTCACAGAATGGAATTTTCTGAAGCTCCATGCCACCTGTTGGTCCTCACATATAGTGTGTGGCTAAACAGAAAGTCGGAAGCAGTGCACTTGCCATTTCTCAATAGCACTATCTATGTGAAAATCCCCACCCGTTCCTTCCACCAACTCCAGTCCTGAAAAGGAGTAAAATACGGAATGCTGAACAAATTCTTCATTAACGACCTTAAGGGGGATTTAAAATCAAAAATTGTCTTTTTCTCTGTGTTTGCTAATATTCATTAACCAACTCTTGAAGAAATAAGAAATCCAAGGGAAGGACTAAATATGGATTTAAAAAGCCGACGAGTGCAAAAGCAAAATACTGCGGATGCTGGAAATCTGTGGCAGCATCTGTGGCGAGAGAAACAGTTAACCTTTCAGATCGAAGTTCTGGTGATATTACATTCCTTTTTCTTTATGGTCAGTTTTCCGCTCTTGAACAGAGCAAAATGTAACTCTGTTTAGGTGTTTGAAGAGGAATTATTACCTGAAAGATAGAAAGCTGTTCAACAAGAGGTGCTTCCGCTTTTCAATTAATACATATTTCCCGAATACTAAAGTAGGTTTTGAAATTAAATAAAATGGTGAAAATAAAATGTTAAAAGTATAAATCTCTTGAAATCTGTTTGCCAATTATAAATGTACTAAGTCACCTCAATCTGAATCCAAGTGAATGATTTGGATATAACCTATAATTCCTTTCTAATACAGAGATAAATACAGCTTTCCAAAATGGTAAAGTGGCCAGTTTAATTGGTGTGGAGGGCGGACACTCCATAGACAGCAGCATGGCTACACTACGCCTCTTCTATCAGCTGGGCGTGCGGTACATGACCCTCACACATAGCTGTAACACACCATGGTAAGACAAAGTTAGGACACTTCTTTTCTGTTTGCTTAGAAGATCATCTATATATGTTCTATGTTGAGCTCTTGATATATTTTCATAGAAGTTCCAATGGTGGTGTTGGCAAGGCAGAATGGAACATGGCAGCACTTCAGCTTGATTGTTAGCTCAGATCCATTTCTGTCGGACTTGCAGTTGAGTCTCAGATTAATTATTTATGGAGGTCTGATTCCCGCCCTGGAGGCTCACAGACATGTGTTCATTAAGTACTGCTATAATGCCAATTGTCAGTTTTGTGCTATTGGCTCAAACCCACCTGAAGCTATGACAAATGACTGATTAAGACTGACAGACTCATTTCCCTTGCGGCTAACAAACACAGGAAACTTTCAGCACATCAGACTGAGCTCCAGTAGAATCCATGTTCAAGAGATAAGAACCCAATTTTTCAAATCTTTCAGGGTGGATAACTGGCTTGTGGACACTGGAGCTGACCCACCTGAGAGTAACGGACTGTCTGAGTATGGAAAGGTTAGTGTATGCCACTAATGCTGAAGGGTGCTTAATTTCAAATCTCAATGTGTTGATCAATGCATTTTTTCTATGAGTGTAAGGCTTCTATAAACTAACCAAATCTATACATTGAATGAATTTTCCAAAACTTCAAGGGTCAAAGTCTTCGATGAAAATGTGTTTGGAAAACTTCTCTCATCATTTCCTGCAAGTCCGGATGTGGATGTCAATTTCCTTGAAATACATCATTGCATCACTGTTTGTGACATTATTATGACCAAAATGACACATGGCTTTTCAGACTCTTCTGCCTGCAAAAAGGCGTAGAATTCTGTCAAACACATAGCAGCAATTTTATGGAATCACATTGCTGGCAAAGAGCCTCTTCTACCAGGAGCACATGTTGGGAATTTGGGTGGGTGCCCCCCTGGATTTTTCAAGTATTAAAATGAATGGACAGAATGTTGTGTGGGAGAGGTGTACCCCAAATTTCTGACATACACTCCTGGCAGTCATGTCAGAATGCAGTTTTGCAAAATGATTCATGTGGATTTTAGATAGTAATTTCTTTTAGAGCTATCTGTAAACACTGCAATGTAGGAATGTTTTGGTATACCCAGCGAGGCAAGCAATCATGTTCATATGTGGGCAATACAGGATCATTTGCAGAAATTCTGTAAATCTTGCTGTTTAATTCCTAGAATACTGAAAAACATTTTCAACTTTCAAAATATTCACTTTTTAAATTTGTTCTTGGGAAGTGGACAACGCTGGCAAGACCTGCCCCTAGTTGCCCCAAGAAGTTGGTGGTGGACCTTTTCCTTGAAATGCGAGAGTCTTTGTGCTGATAGTGCTCTTAGAGTAACAATAACTGAAAAATCCGACAATCTTGAAGTACTGGGCATGCAGTAGAGTTATGGAAATGATACCATTATACAATCCTTAATTTAAGTCATTTGTAAATAAACCAATTTATATAATTTTCTTCATTATTTGTTAATCATTGGAGCAGCAGTCTTTAACAGAGTAATACTGAGGAAGTTATTGAGTTAACAATTCAGTGAAATAAACATTAAACAGTTTGGTGGCGGATGGTAAGACTGGGAATTAAGATAGTGAAGTACTGCAAGTGGTCAAAATGAAATTATCTCAAAGCTAACCTGATAAATGAGATTCACTGTACTTTGAGTAAAATGATGGAATTGTTATTCTTTCTCATTGAATCTAAGAAAATCATCTTAGAAATGAATCGCCTGGGAATGATCATCGATTTAGCACATACTTCAGTCAAGACAATGAATGATGCATTGCAAATTTCAAAGGCTCCTGTCATATATAGCCACTCATCTGCCTATGCCCTATGTAAACATAAGCGCAATGTACCAGATGAAATTCTGAGGAAAGTGGTAAGAATTCCAGTTATAAATTCATGCATAACTTCTGTTTTTGATCAGATTGTGTGAAGATTTTGAAGGATTCTGTTGCATATTTAGAAAAATGTATTTGTAAAATGGCACAATAATCATGATAGAAATTCCCATTGAATATCAGATACAAGTGTGCAGAAAGTTTTACAAGTGTTTTTGCAAATATTCATTTATTTACTTAAACATCTATCTATCTATATATATATATATATATACAACCTCTGTAGAGGTCATGCTTTTTATTAATGAGTGAATATATATCGAGAATGTTTGGTTGGTGCAGTGATACTGAGTGATGGAGCAGTAGCACTCAAAGCCATGCAGTAGGTGTGGTGAGAGTAAGTTTACTTTTTCATGGGAATAAGTCCAGAACCTACTCCTCTCAAGTTCCCAATCTGAGCTGTGCTGAGTTCTAAGGGTGATTAGAGGGCCAAAAAGACCTGGGGGAAAAATAGCATAGATAAAACATAACAGTCAAAAATTCTTTCAGTACCACATCAGTAAGAGGACAGTCAAAGAAGACCTGAGAACCATGACCTGGATTTTAAGTCGGAGTGCGATTCTACCACTGCAGCTGCATTCAGAAATTTCAGGTTTATATGCAGCCTAACCAGCGCCTTATAGGTATTTCTGCAGGTTCTACTAGAAAGTAATTTTGTAAAATTCACTTACCTCATTGTGGAGTCAGCAGGAGCCGCAGTGTTCCTTCCAACCCCACAATAAAACTCACACGTCACTGCTGGCCACTGCTCACCCTGATTCCTCAACTCTACCACCACTTTAACAGCCCCTCTACTGTTGGCGACCCCACTACCACTGCCTCCGCCCCCCTCTACTGCCACAACCCTCCACTCTAACACCACCTTGGGTCCCAACTGTTTACCGCCAACTCAGACCCCTGACGACTGCCGCCTTGATCACCCACTTCAACCGCTGCCTTAATCATCTCTCTACCATTGCTGCAACCTTCCCTCTATCATCGCCATTACCCTCCCTCACTACCACCACCTCAACCCACCTACCTACTACTGCCTTGACCTCCCCCAGAGTTGCCTCGACCCCCTCTGTCTACTGGTGTCTTGACCCCCCCCCCCCCGTCGTCCTCATAACCTCTACCTCCACCATCTCTATCTCTATCATTGGCTCAACACCCTCCAACCCTCCTAACTCTCATACCTTGAACAATCCCTTCTACTGCTCCCTTGAACCTCCCTTTCTGATGCTGCCTTGACCTTCCTCTCTGCTGCTACCTCGATCCTCCTTTATACTGCAGCCAAGACCTCTCCTCGCTGTCACTGCCTCAAACCTCCTCTCTACCACTGTCTTGACGCCCCTCACTATCATGACCTCTACCCTCAGTCTACCACCACCTCAAAATCCCTTTCTACTGCCATCTCATCTTCTGTCCTCGCTGCTGCCTCAACTCCCCCTCCCAATGTCCCAGTCACCCTCCCCTCCCTGACTGGAGACTCCCTCCAATCCATCCTCCTGTTTGCTGGCAAGCTGCCTGGGAGAGGCTCAGCAGGTGTCCACAGCTCGCTGGCCTCATTAAAATGGAATTGAAGTACAGATCAGCCATGATCTAATTGAATGGCAGAACAGGGGTTGAATGGTCTAGTGCTGTTCCTCTGCTCTTTAACAGCAAAGATTAGGCTGAGTGAAGCTGAGGGGCAATTTGCAAAAAATTACATTACAACAGAGAATATACTTGTGCAATTTTAATGTTGATATTAAATATGTTTCTTATTTGATTTAAATGAAGAGACAATTGTGTCTGGTTACTGAATGGTAGTGGTATGGGTGGTGACCTTAAGCTAAAACATGCTAAGCTCCTGATCGTATACCACTGTAAGCAGATGCAAAGTGGAGGTCAGGTACTTCCCCACAAAGGCGATATGAAACTCAGAATGAGACTTGCCACAGGGTGCACCTGCACAGTTCACAGCACAAGTTTCACAGCGACATTATTGAAGGCCTGGGAGAAAGTCGCCTACCTGTCTTCAACCAAATGTTTGTGGTGTGAAAAGACCCAAAAAGCAAGAAAGAAAGACTTGCATTTATATCGCATCTCTCACAACCTCAGGACATCACAAGGCACTTTACAGGGAACAAAGTACTTTTGAAGTCACTGTTGTAACGTAGGAAACATGACAGCCAATTTGTGCACAGCAAGATTCCATAAACAGAAATGTGATAATTACCAGATAGTCTGTTTTTAGTGATGTTGATTGAGGAATAAATATTGGGCAGAACATCAGGGTAACTCCCTTGCTTTTCTCAAAACAGCGCCATGGGATCTTTTACGTCCACCTGAGAGAGCAGACAGTGCCTCGGTTTAGTATCTCATTGGAAGACAGCTCCTCTGGTACAGCCCTGCAGTGTTAGCCTAGATATTTGTGTTCAAGTCTCTGGAGTGAGGCTCAAACCCACAATCTACTGATTCAGAGATAGCGCGACCTACTGAGCCACAGCTGACACCTAAGAATACAGAGTTCCACTCTGGAAAATAAAATACATGAAATTGTCCATTCTCTGGATATATACAAAAAATCCTAACTTCACATTTCACGGAACACATTCACCATCTTTTTAAAAAATTCATTCTCGGGATGTGGCCATCACAAAAAGGCCAACATTTATTGCCCATCCTTAGATACCTTTGAGAAGGTGGTAGTGAGCTGCCTTCTTTAACTGCTGCAGTCCTAGTGGTGAAGGTGCTCCATCAATGATGTTAGGTAGGAAGTTCCAGGTTTTTGACCCTGTGATGATGAATTCTTAATGCAATTTATTTCTTTGTAGATTGCCCCTCACCTTCAGTTAGCCAAATCTGGCCACCTCTGCTGCTAAAACAGCACGCAGTTGGCTTGCTTAAATACCATTGTCAATGGTTCCTACAGTTTGCCATCACAAGGCACTAAACACTGCCCATGCATAACTGGCCCATTGATTCTCTTTATCCCTGCATGTAAATACTTTGGCCTATACTTGGCACAATCATATTCATTCAAAAAATAGCCAACAAAATGGGCTGAATTTTCGGGGCCTCTGAAGGCGGGAACAGAGGTGGGGGGGCCTGAAAATACTGGCGCCAGGTACGTGTCAATTTCAAGACACCGATCCCAGAGCCAGCAATAATCACCAGGGATGGGGGAGGATGGAACAGGAATCCTGCTCTCCTCCCAATTGAGGCCAATTGAAGCTATTTAAAAGCTCGTTAAAGAACTTGTGAAGTTTTAAGATTCAAATTTTTAAAGGGCCAAACAAATTACCTGAGCCTTCAGAAACTGATCATCTGAAGGGAGGTGGGTACAGAGTGGAAAGGTAGTCATAGCTGTCTCAGAGCATCACCCCAGCCCCATAAGAGGGTCAGCAGGGCAAAGAGGGACTGGGCACTTGGTAAGGGGTGCCCTTGGTACTGTGCAGGTGACAGGGTGAGTGGGTACTCAATGCTTTGAATGGGGTCACCACCCCTCGGTATCACAGGGCAGAAGAGCAGGGGGAAAGGCTGCCAAGGACAATTGGGTGGCCACCTGCCTAGAAGGAAGGCTCCAGCTGGCAATGGGGCACGACTCAGATTTTGGGCCCCGTGGCAATGAAGGGGCAACATCTTCCACAGGAAGGGCAGAACCCCAGGCATCAGGAGGGCACAGGAGAGGAAAGAAGGGTAGGAAGGCAACGGAGGCCAAACCCTCAACCACTGAATTGACCACTGAAGGCAAAGCTACCTGGAAATTACCAAGCAGCAGTGCCACGGGAGACTGACTCTCCAGACAGATGGTCACAGACATCTGTGCCCTCATTGTCAAGACCTCGTACCTCACAGCACTGGTCGCCATGTCCCTGCCAGTGCCCGTCACTGTAGCCTTGAATTTCTTTGCTTCTGGCTCCTTCCAAGGAACAGCTGTGGATCTTCGTGGCGTCTCTAAAACAGGTGCGCATCACTGCATCTTGCTGGTCACCGATGCCCTCTTTGCCAGAGCTGGACAGTACATTCATTTAACGACAGACACAGCCTTGCAGGGGCAGAGGCCCTCCATTGCTGGACTCCCCCAGGTGTAGGGCATCATTGATTGCATCCATGTGGCCATCAAGGCACCCAGTCACCAGCCAGTCAGATCCATCAACAGGAAGGGCTTCCACTCCCTCAATGTCCAACTGGTCTGTGACCACAGCAAGAGCTTCCTCCATGTATGTGCTCACTTTCCTAGCAGCTGTCATGACTCTTCATCCTCTGCTTGTTCAGGGTGTGTCAGATCTTCACTCCAATCCCCAAAGTGAGTGGATGGATCCTAGGGACCAAGGGATACCCCTTGAAGAGATGGCTACTGAGCCCTGTACAGGAGCCCCAGACAGAGGCACAAAGGCGATATAGCCAGTGCCACCTGCTCAGCAGGACAGTCATTGAGTAGGCCATCGGGCTTCTGAAGATGCGATTCTGGTGCTGGGACAGGTCGGGTGGTGCCCTCCAATATCCTTCTACAAGGGTCTCGGTCATTGTGGTGGTTGGCTGTACTCTCCATAACATGGTTCTCCAGAGAGGTGTGTGCTTTGAGGACAATGAGGCCCTGGAAGGAGACTGCTCATCGAGGGGAGGAGCAGGAGCAGGTGGTGAGAGAAGCAGAAAGAGGAGGCGGAGGGAGATAACGCTGAACTAAGAGGTGGCCTTCTCCTGCCAGCCTCGGGAAGAGGACCTCCCACCTCTCCCTTATGGCCTCCAGCATTAGATCCAGGTCAGCATCGATTAAACGAGGGCTGTCCTGTTCTGGGTGACAGGCCTCCAGCTCCCGTGTGACATCTCACTTCACTCTGGTACTGTGAAAGGCTTTGAACAAGCTGCAGCTCACTCTCTCAGGACAACCAGCAGCCTCAGTGATGGCTGCCGAGGGAGTCTAAATGAGTCCCCTTCTTGATCCGACCCGCGTCTGTTCCCGGCCCCACTGGTGGACAGAAATGTTCCCATCTCCATACCAATTAAGGGCTTCTCCACACAGAAATTTGAACTTTAATCAGTTGCCCCCCCACAGAGGCGGGTTTCGGATTCAAAAACAGACCCAGCTCCTGTTTCCCATCTCCATGGTGAAAATTCAGACCAATATTTGACTGGGCTTTGTGTATTTGAAACAATTCTGGAATATGAAATTGCGCATGTCTTGAAGTCTATATATATATCAGCTGTCTTCTTGTCTATAAATTATCAATCAGCCTATTGAATCATTTCTATGAATGGATTCACTTTACAGAGTGAGAAGAAAGGCATTGTGATGGTGAACTTCTACAATGAATATGTTACCTGCAAGGCTACAGCTAATCTTTCAGATGTGGCAGGTCAGTATTTGCATTGTGCTCTCAAGTCAAATTGTTTTCAAAAACAAATTCCTGCTATTGTAAAAGAGAACTTTTTTGATACGTTCAGATGAGAAGCTGTCCTGCCCCAGTTACCAGACTTCCAGCTCCCCTGTAACATCTCAGTTCCCTCTGGTGCAGTGGAATCCACAGATCACTCCCTCAGGACAACCAGCAGCCTCAGTGATGGCTGTCGTGGAGGATAAAGAAACAGAAGTTGACCATTCAGCCTCTCCAAGCTTTTCTGCCATTCAATGAGATCATGGTTGATCTGTATCCAACTCCATTGATCCACCTTGTCTTCCTTATCTCTTAATACTCTTGGCCAGCAAAAATCTATCCATCTCAAATTTAAAATGATTAATTGGATTAGCATCTACTTCTTTTTGTGGGAGAGAGCTCCACACTTCTACCACCCCTTATGTGAAAAAGTGTTTCCTAACTTCTCAGCTGCATGGTGTGTCTCTGATTCTAAAGTTATGTTGTTTAATCCTAGACTCTCCCACCGGCCAAAAAGGTTTCTCTTGAACTATCCTATCGATTCCATTCAAAATTCTAAAAACCTCAACCAAATCACTCCTTAACCTTCTATATTCCAGGGAGTAGAAGCCTAATTTATGTAATCTCTCATCATAATTTAACCCTTGGAGCCCTGGTAGCATTCTGGTGAATCTGTGCTGCATTCCTTTCAAGGCCAATATAACATACCTAAGATATGCTGTCCAGAACTGTACACAGTTCTCCAGATGAATCTAGCCCACTATATCCCCAGAACACTATTAATTTTCAATGAAATTTCTCTGTTACCTTCTGTTCTTTAGCTGTTACCATGTTGTGGACTAAGTCTGCACTTTGGAGTCTCCACTTTGTGAACAGCTGCAATATATGACTAGGGAAAGTGACGCACTGTATCAAGTTTCCTATTTATTTCAATGGGGAACCTAGCTCAAATTAAGAGTGCTGCTGAAAATTGAATGAAAAAGGTGAAAAGGAAACAAAAAAGAGAAAACAAAGAGCTCTTCAATCTATTATTTAAAAAAAAAATCTAAATCTCATACTGGACATAACTCCTCTAATGCAGCTTTTCACAGCTAAGTTACTTTTTCATGGGTGCTTATCTCAAAATTACAATATCTTTGGGCTAACAATGCCACTTCCTGAACAGCAGGAACCAATGTTGTTTTTGTGTGAGACCACAGAAGCACAGTGGTGCAGAAGACAATTTCGTGGACATGAAATTTGACCCTGTCGTGTCTGTTTTCAAGGCACAGAGCAGGGCAAAAGACCCAAATTTTGCAGCACTGTGCCCCATGCCCAAACCATGTCTAAAGTACATCCCACACCATATTAACTCAGCTGACAAATAGGTATACATGGTGACTGTTTGTTTGAAAGAGTCATTAGGCCTCTTACACATTCTAACATAGAGCCTAATACCTGTTTCACGATCTCATTTTCAAATTCGGCCAAACATGCTGAGTTTTTTGGGTTCTTCTGAAACCTAACCAGCTGTCCTGAAAGGGATTGCTTCAGGTCACCAACATAAATGTGCCTTTTTGAATTTTAACAGGCATGATTAAGTCCAATTTTGCCCTGCAAAAAATGATCTATTGTAAATTAAAATATTTCAAAACTGCATGATATAGATATTGGAACTGATTGAGCTTTAAGCAAATAAAGACTAAAACTCTAATATTTTATCCCATTTTCTGTTGTAATTATTATAGTATTCCTCAATGATACACATGATAGAGTTTTACTTTAAATTATTGATCAATAAGTCTTTGCAAGCATTGAACACAGTTTTGTGGTAAACTGTTTTCCTGGTAACAGTAATAAAGTTATTTGCTGTTTTTCTGTATTTGGCTGCAGAGTTTTTTTGCTACATTTCTATTTATTTTTTCTAATTTCAACCCAATTTCTACATTTGCTTGATCTGGCACATTCACAGCTAAGAGCACATCCTCCCAGGTTATTGGCAATATCCCTGAAAATGGCTTCTAGGAGCTCCCAAGTATCCTCCAGGTGTTGTTGTTCCTTCAGTTGTCCTCCTTCCATCTAGTATTCCTCTGTTGTGAGGTACTGCAGACTCTGCATAGTCCTCTCCAACTCAATTGCTTCAGTTATACAGGGCATTGGTGAGACCACATTTCGAATACTGTGTGCAGTTTTGGTCTCCAATTTTGGATCCAAAATTGGCTTAGTGGCAGGAGGCAGAGGGTGATGGTCAAGGATTGTTTATGCGATTGGAAGCCTGTGACCAGTGGTGTACCACAGGGATCAGTGAGGGGCCCTTGCTGTTTGTAGTGTACATTAATGATTTAGACGTGAATATAGGAGGTATGATCAGTAGGTTCGCAGATGACACGAAAATTGGTGGTGTTGTAAATAGTGAGGAGGAAAGCCTTAGATTACAGGATGGGCTGGTAAGATGGGTGGAGCAGTGGCAAATGGAATTTAATCCTGAGAAGTGTGAGGTGATGCATTTTGGGAGGACTAACAAGGCAAGGGAATATACAATGGATGATAGGACCCTAGGAAGTACAGAGGGTCAGAGGGACCTTGGCGTACTTGTCCATAGATCATTGAAGGCAGCGGCACATGGTTGCTCACAGGATGGAGATGTTGCTGACAAGATCAACATTTATTGCCCATCCCTAATTGCCCTTGAAAGTGGTGGCAAGCCGCCTTCTTTAAAGGCTGCTGTCCTTGTGCTCCCATCTGTTAGGTAGAGAGTTCCAGAGGTTCTACCACCAATTTCCAGCTGGAGGTTTTAACACATCAGCTTTTTCATGATTTTGAAATTAACAAATATGCTTAGCATAATGGCATTCAAACCTGATTGAAAAAATTCATGTTTTTCAAATCATTTCTCTAGATCATTTTGACTACATCAAAAAGATTGCTGGTTTCCAGACTGTAGGATTTGGTGGAGATTATGATGGTGTGTCCAGGTAATACTCAATATCTAACTAGCTGTCTATTTTTCTGTCTAATCTGTGATTTATTTGCATTTGCTTAGAAAAATCTTATCTATTGCATATCAAAACTTTATAGATTGATTGCAGAATTGATTTGAGCTGGCTGAAAAATAAACCTGCGTTATAATATAGATTTTCACAGTAGCATGTAAAAGTACTCCTGCTGAAAAGTGTATAATATCTCCGTTTTCGACAAGTATGATCTTGGAAATAAATAGAATATTGAATATATAATGATAATTGGCAAAGAAGGCTGAAATAAAAACGTGGAGAACTGAAAATAAACAGTGGACGAAATTGCATTTGATGTCTCAGCTGAGACACTTTGTCAGCATTCTTCACTTAAAATTTGTTGTTTTTTCTGTTTTTATTTTATATTACAGCTTTGATAGTTCTCTTTTTATCTTAAAACTTTTGAACTTATCTTAATTTATGATGCAATTCTAATGCTTTAGCTATTAAACGTGTAGAAAAGTCTAATGTAAAATGGCATCTGCCCTATTCAAAAGGGAATTGTCAAGATATTAGAGTAACATTGGTTTCTGCCATTTGAATGTTCCTGGAATGGAACCAGGAATGATTAGCCTGTGTCTGACAGTATGTTTGGCAATGTGTAAACTGCTTGTCCCTGAGGCAAGAAGAAAATAAGAAGTCCCTTTCTATCATTAAAACGCCTGAATATATAGTTGGAAAATGTAAATATTGAATTAATGAGCTTACAGCACCCTTACAGCTTGGCGGGGGAGATCACATCCTGGCGTGATATTGAGACATACAGAGTACAATCCAATTTCACAAGCTGTGGTAAGCAGTAGGGACATTACAGGTGACCTCCGAGTCCCCAGGTTAGGTAGGGGAAACAAATCAACCAGAGTCTTTGTTTGCAACCGCTGCTGGAAAATGCGCATGTGTGTGGACAGTAGGTAAGGACAGTATTGGACTGCCTCGCCATCAAGTAACCTGGTTACAGTTTCCATTTTCCATTTTGAAGTGTTCCTGCAGGTTTGGATGATGTGTCCTTCTATCCAGACTTAGTAGCTGAACTACTGAGGAGAAAATGGACTGACAAGGAGGTGAAAGCAGCTCTTGGAGAAAACTTTATACGGGTCTTTCAACAAGTGGAGCAGGTGAGGGTTACCTAACTTATGCCAAATCAAAAAATGTGTTTATTGCCTTTATTTAGAGAAGCTTATTGTTAAAATGGCCCGATTCTCATGTTGGCCAGCTCAACATTAGGCTTAACACATTGGCCCCACACCGAGTCCACTTAAAACTGGAGCTAGAAAACCAAAAATAATGTGCAAACTCTGCAATTGTTTTGTTGCCATCTTTGGTGCAGCTGCATTCATCGGTTGTGTCAGTGGGCTGAATCTCACCCACAAAACCATACACCAGCAAAAATACAATTTTCACCTCAGCTGCTATTTTAGACAGTGGTTAGTTAGTAGTGTTTTGCTTTGTTTAACTCTTATACAGTAAATATTTTTGTTTAAAATGTGAAATCTTGTGGTGTAATTCTTTCAGTAATAACTGGGAATTCAACTTTCTCTTTTTAAAAGTTAACAGTCCCTAACGGGATCGTAACAAGTGGTATATGGCAAGGTTACATTCTTGTTTGTGATTAGGATATAATTGAGCTGTAGTCCAGATTGTAGAGCAGGTACTACTATCATAAATTAACTGAACCAGTTTGTCTAGAAAAGTAGCTATCTCAGATGCAGAGGTCTTCAATACTACAGTTAGGATGTTGTTAGGCCCCAAATGCTTTGACGTGGCGAGGGCACTTAACATCTTAATGTTATGTGTAATGAACCAGATTGGGTGGACATTGGTATCTATGATGATGAGAACCTTGGGAAGAGGTCAGTTAGACTCATTCATGCAGTTTGGCTGAAAATACAAACATTTCAGCCTTTTCTCTTACACTCACATGTAGGTAAAAGTAGCATCCATCTTTCAGGCAGCAAGATACATTTAGCAGCAGCTAAACTAATTTATTTTTAGTGGTGTTGGCTGAGGAAAGATGAGTTTCTTATTTATCTTCAAATAATGCTATGGGATCTTTAACAACTACGAAAGAGGGCCTTGTTTCTTAAGATTGAATGTATCAATCCTGCTCTCACTTTGAGCATGACGCCCTGCTGAAAGCAAGGTCAGCAGTTATTGCCCATCCCTAATTGCCCTTGTGAAGGTGGTGTTGTGCAGTTTGCGTGTGAATGAACTCACACAGTGCCACTAGGTAGGAAGTTCAGGGAATTTGATCCAGTGATAATGGAAAAAATGGAGATATAGTTCCAGTTCCAGGACAGTGTATGCTTTGGCAGAGAACTTTCAGGTAGTGGTGTTGCCTGTGCTCCAGCTGCCTTTGGCCTTCTAGGTGGTAGAGGTCACAGGTTTCAGAGGTGCTGTCAAAGAAGCCATGGTGAATTGCTGCAATGCATCTTGTAAATGGTACACACTACAGCTCTGCGGCGCCAGTGGTGGTGGAGTGAATGTTTAATGGGATTGGGATTAATTTTTATTGGGATGTGAGCTTCACTGGCATGGCTAGCATTTATTTACCATCCCTAATTGCCCTGGAGAAGGTGGTGGTGAGCTGCCTATTTTTTTTTTTATTTGTTTATTTAGAGATACAGCACTGAAACAGGCCCTTCGGCCCACCGAGTCTGTGCCGACCATCAACCACCCATTTATACTAATCCTACACTAATCCCATATTACGACCACATCCCCACCTGTCCCTATATTTCCCTACCACCTACCTATACTAGGGGCAATTTATAATGGCCAATTTACCTTTCAACCTGCAAGTCTTTGGCATGTGGGAGGAACTTGCAAACTCCACACAGGCAGTACCCAGAATTGAACCCGGGTTGCTGGAGCTGTGAGGCTGTGGTGGTAAACACTGCACCACTGTGCCGCCCCTGCATCCCTACTTGAACCGCTGAAATCCATGTGGTATAGGTACACCCACAGTGCTCCAGGATTTTGACCCAGTGACAGTGAAGGAACGGCGATATAGTTCCAAGTCAGGATGGTGCGTGGCTTGGAGGGGAACTTACAGGTGATTGTGTTCCCTTGCGTCTGCTGCCCTTGTCCGTCTAGGTGGTAGAGGTTGTGGGTTTGGAAGATGCTGTCAAAGGAGCTTTGGTGAGTTGCTGCAGTGCATCTTGTAGAATGGTACACACCGCTGCCACTGTGTGTCGGTGGTGGAGGGAGTGAATGTGGTGTCCTCTTGATGACCTTCTTGTAAAAAAACTGGTCAAACATTTCTTCAGTTTGACTATGAATTCCTCAAAAAATTTTTTAACAAAAACAGAAGCACTTTCATAACACTATAATAAGTCTGGAGCAGAGTGGCCCTGGTAGAACCCAAACGGAGCATCAGTGAGCAGGTTGTTGCTGAGTAAGTGCTGCTTGATAGCACTGTGGACGACACCTTCCATCACTTTGCTGATGATTGAAAGTATGTGGATGGGGTGGTAATTGGCCAGATTGGATTTGTCCTGCTTTTTGTGGACAGGACATACCTGGCAATTTTCCACATTGTTAGGTAGATGCCAGTGTTGTAGCTGTACTGGAACTGCATAGCTAAGGGCGCAGCTAGTTCTGAGCACAAGTCTTCAGTACTACAGCCAGGATGTTATCAGGGCCCATAGCTTTTATTGTATCCAGTGCCCTTAGCTGTTTCTTGATTTCATGTGGAGTGAATTGAATTGGCTGAAGGCTGGCATCTATGATGCTGGGGACCTCAGGAGGAGGCTGAGATGATCATCCACTCGCCCCTTTTGGCTGAAGATAATTACAAATGCTTCAGCCTTATCCTTTGCACTAATGCACTTGGCTTTGTCATTATTGAGGATATGGATGTTTTTGGAACATCCTCCTCTGTTTAGCTGTTTAATTATTCACCACCGTTCATGATTGGATGTGCTAGGACTGCAGAGCCTATGAAACTAAAATAAGCAATTTGAAACAATTTGAAATAAAACAGTTAAAATTAAACTTTTTACTTCTACTCACTGTGGCTTCCTTTCTCCTATTCTCATTTCCCTATTCTATTTAGATATTGACTTTAGTTTTATTTTATCTCTAATTTTAGTACCCTATTTTAAATTTTCTTTAAAGCAATGTACTTACTTTTTCTCTGAGTCCCATCATCCATTTTAGAGGTAGTCCCCTCATAACAATAGTTTTTGATTGGGTAGGACCAGTTCCAATGGCTAATCTTTCAGCTCGTCAATGTCTCAAAGCATAACACTTGAGTATGGACAAGAGCTTTTAAGCAAGTTAACTCATTTGCAGCACTCCAAGTCTTACTTTAAATATTAATGCTAAATATTTATCACTCATATGTTTTTTAATTGGTTATGCATATAATCTATGGAACAGTCCATAACATAATGGAATATCAACATATATTTGTCAATACCATTGAAGGTACATGTTCAGCCTCTGTATTTTACTGCCATATAATATTATTTCAAAAATGTTTGCCATTACCACGTTGGGTTGGAATTAACCTTTAACAAGTTCTACATGATAATGGACTGCATGAGTTAACATATATGTTCCTGTTTGTTTTATAGGTTAAATCCAACCTTGCTGGAAATGATGAGCCCATTCCTTATGAGCAGGTTCAGAATCAATGCAGAACTGGCTATGGCTATCAAAACAATAATGGAACCCCACTGGTGCTATTGCCTACACTCATCACATTAGCTTACCTAGCACACCATTTATTGGTGTAGGATATAAATAGTGATAAAGGTACAGCAGCAGCATGACATATATTTTGTAAAATCATAGCATAGTGTTGTCACACAGTTAATACAGATGAATACAGTGGTATATTTAGAGTTGTGTATGTGCCTGTGTACAGGTTAGGAACTATATATTGTTTAGGAGGCAGAATTATTTGAGGACTCATAGAATTATGTAAGAATGACAACATTCAAACTGGCTGTTTGAACCAACCAATACATGTTAATACTCCAATATTCCCCTTTTCTTCAACCACCTACATGATCTATTCTTAAATATTGACCTGGTCTTTGCTTTAATCACTTAACTCCAGAAATGTATTCCACAGACTCTGTATCAAAAGCTTCCCCATTCTCTGTCCTGAATCTCGTACTTTAATCTTATATCTTTGTAGTTGATACAAAGGAAGAATGCAACAAAATGCAGGGAGACATTATTAAACTTGCAGAATGGGCATGTAAATGGTAAATGAATTTCAATATAGACAAGTGTGAGGTGGTGTATTCTGGTGGGAAGATTAAAGAGGCCACATACTGCTTGGATAATAAGTCTAAATGGGGCAGAGCGGCAAAGGGATCAAAGGGGGTCTTCTTCTTCTTCTTTGGCCTCCTTGTCTCGGGAGACAATGGGTAAGCGCCTGGAGGTGGTCAGTGGTTTGTGGAGCAGTGCCTGGAGTTGCTATAAAGGCCAATTCTAGAGTAACAGACTCTTCCACAGGTGCTGCAGAAAAAATTGGTTGTCGGGGCTGTTACACAGTTGGCTCTCCCCTTGCGCTTCTGTCTTTTTTCCTGCCAACTGCTAAGTCTCTTCGACTCGCCACACTTTAGCCCCGCCTTTAGGCCTGCCCGCCAGCTCTGGCAATCGCTGGCAACTGACTCCCACAACTTGTGATCAATGTCACAGCACTTCATGTCGCATTTGCAGACGTCTTTAAAGCTGAGACATCGACGGCCAGTGGGTCTGATACCAGTGACAAGCTTGCTGTACAATGTGTCCTTGAGGATCCTGCCATCTTCCATGCAGCTCACATGGCCAAGCCATCTCAAGCGCCACTGACTCAGTAGTGTGTATAAGCTGGGGATGTTGGCCGCCTCAAGGACTTCTGTGTTGGAGATGCGGTCCTGCCACCTGATGCCAAGGATTCTTCGGAGGCAGCGAAGATGGAATGAACTGAGACGTCGCTCTTGGCTGACATACGTTGTCCAGGCCTCGCTGCCGTAGAGCAAGGTACTGAGGACACAGGCTTGATACACGCGGACGTTTGTGTTCCGTGTCAGTGCGCCATTTTCCCACACTCTCTTGGCCAGTCTGGACATTGCAGTGGAAGCCTTTCCCATGCGCTTGTTGATTTCTGCATCGAGAGACAGGTTACTGGTGATAGTTGAGCCTAGGTAGGTGAACTCTTGAACCACTTCCAGAGCGTGGTCGCCGATATTGACGGATGTAGCATTTCTGACGTCCTGTCCCATGATGTTCGTTTTCTTGAGGCTGATGGTTAGGCCAAATTCGTTGCCTGTCGATGAGACTCTGCAGACACTCTTCAGTGTGAGATGTTAATGCAGCATCGTCAGCAAAGAGGAGTTCCCTGATGAGGACTTTCCGTACTTTGGTCTTCGCTCTTAGACGGGCAAGGTTGAACAACCTGCCACCTGATCTTGTGTGGAGGAAAATTCCTTCTTCTGAAGACTTGAACGCACGTGAGAGCGGCAGGGAGAAGAAAATCCCAGTGTAGGTGCGAGAACACAGCCCTGTTTCACACCACTCAGGATAGGAAAGGGGTCTGATGAGGCGCCACTATGCTGAATTGTGCCTTTCGTATTGTCATGGAATGAGGTGATGATACTTAATAGCTTTGGTGGACATCTGATCTTGGACATCTGTACCCCAAAGGGGGTACAGATACACAAATCACTAAAAGTAGCAACACAGGCTAATAAGGCCATTTAAAAAAGCTAACCAAGCACTGGGCTTTATTTCTAGAGGGATAGAGTTGTAAAACAGAGAAGTCATGTTAAACGTGTATGGATTCTTGGTTAAACCATATTTGGAGTCCTGTGAATGGTTCTGGTCTCCATATTATAAGGATGTAGACATTGGTGAAAGTGCAAAAAGCATTCACAAGGATGAAAGCAAAACTGAGAGGTTATAACCATCAGGGAAGATAGAATCACGGCAAGCTACTACTGCCCTGGCGGGCAGCCATAAAGGCGGAGCTAAAGTGTAGCAGTTGGCAGGAAAAAAGACAGAAGCACAAGGGGAGAGCCAACTGTATAACAGCACTGACAAACAAATTTTTCTGCAGCACCTGTGGAAGAGCCCGTCACTCTAGAATTGGCCTTTATAGCCACTCCAGGCGCTGCTCCACACACCACTGACCACCTCCAGGCGCTTACCCATTGTCTCTTGAGATAAGGAGGCCAAGATCAAGATAGAATGGGCTGGTGCTCTGCAAATAACATTGATGCATTTAAGGGGGAGCTAGATATATGCACATGGGAGAAAAGAATGGAAAGGTATGCTAATAGGGTTAGATGAAGAGGGGTGGGAGAAAGCTCGCATGCAGCATAAACGCCAGCATAGACCCGTTTGGTGGAATGGCGTGTTTTTGTTTTGAAGACTTGATGCAAGATTCCTATGCATGCGCCGGTCCCCAGTGATATCACTTCCTGCACATGTGCCACAGTTTGATTCCTCACTACCTCGGGAACAGATTGTAAAAATTTGTTCTGTCTACAGTGCTGCCAGGAATTACTTGTGGGTTCACAAAAGCAATGTAGAGCCCTCATGTGGTTAAAATATTGCACTACAATACTTGTATTTTATATATCGCTAATATAATTACATTAGAAATATTGGAAAAATTAGAAGACAATAATTTTTTGCAAGAAGCCAATAAGCCCATCCAGACTCCTTAGGTCCTTCACTGGCCCTTTGGCAGCTGTTCTTTCAACCATACTCCTGAGAGAATATTTTGCAAAATCTCTCCACCATATGGCCTCTCTTCCTGCTTTTAAATGCCTACTAGTAACTTACTCTTCAAAAGTGCCTTCAATTCTGTCCCCCAATTCCATTCCATCTGTTTCTTTCTCTCGCTCAGCATTCATTTCCTTAAATACAAGTGGTTTAGTTGGATTTTTGACCATCTACTTCATAATCTTTAATTAGAACACCTCAACACCTCGCAAATGCAACACTGCTATTCAAAAAAGGAGAGAAAAGAGGGAACTACAGGCCAGTTACCCTGACATCAGTTGCCGGGAAAGTGCTGGAATCTATTACTAAGGCGGTCTTAACAATGCAATTAGAAAAGCATAGTATGATCAGGCAAAGCCAATATGGTTTTACGAAAGAGAAATAATATTTAACAAATTTTAAAGAATTTTTTGAGGATGTAACCAGCAGGGTAGATAAAGAGTGATCAGTAGATGTAATATACCTGGATTTCCAAAAAGGCATTTGATAAGATGCTACAGAAAAAGTTAATAGGCAAGATAAGGGCTCATGGAGCTGGGGATAATATATTAGCATGGATAAAGGATTGGTTGACAGAAAACAAGAGTAGGCATAAATGGGTCATTTTCAAGTTGGAAGGCTGTGACTAGTGGAGTTTTGCAAGAATCAATGCTGGGGCCTCGGCTAGTTACAATCTATATGAATGACTTAAGACGAAGAGACAGAGAGTAATGTATATAAGTTTGCTGATGGGACAAAGGTAGGTAGAAATACACGCTGTGAGGAGGGCACAGAACATATACAGGTTAAGTGAGTGGGCAACAAGGTATATAATGTAGGGAAGTGTGAGGTTATTCTCTTTTGTCATAGGAATAGAAGAGCAGAGTATTTTTTAAAAAGGTGTGTAACTTGTAAATGTTGATGTTCATAGAGACTTGGGTTGCTCGTGCAAGGAACACAAAGTTAGTATCCAGGTGCAGCAAGCAATTAGGAAGGCAATTGGCGTGTTAGCCTTTATTGCAATGGGTATGGAGTACAAGAATAAAGAAGTCTTGCTACGATTGCATAGGGCTTTGTTGGTGAGACCACACCTATAATACTCAACTGAATTTTATGGGCCCCCCCCTCCCTGAGACAGGTTCGGAGGTGGGGGGGCGGGGGGCCTGTCGCCTCCCCATCACAATGCAATTTTGTCAGGGATGGGAAAGGCTGACTCCAGCCTGCCCCCAGAGGTCAATTGAGGTCCTTAAGTGACCTACCAAGGACCACTTAAGCGCATCTTCCTGCTGCTGCTGGGATTTAACCAGCTGCAGGTGGGAGCCCGCCACACGGGGAGGTCACAAAGTAAAACAAGGTGTCCTCCCTGCAGGCGTGTTGGGAGCCCTCCTCGGTGGGCAATCAGTGGCCGCTGGGACAACCTGCACCAAGATGAACCCCCCCTCTCCCGGGCCTGCCATTCTGGCCCGGCAACCCCACCTCCCTTACCTTGGATCTGGACTTCAACGTTGGGCCTGAGTCCAAGGCCTCTTGCAATACCGACAGTAGCCACCGCTCCTGCTGGCACTAATACTACTGAGCTGCTGCCCTCTAATTGGCTGACAGCTCTTGGAGGTGGGATCCCTGTTTTTAAAGGGACAGGGATCCTGTCGCCAGGCTGTTAATTGGCCCAGTGCTGTCGAATTGCTCCAGGTGGGCTTCAGCTGGTCAAGGCAGGATTCCCACCACCGCCCCCACCCCCCCCCCCCCCCCCAACTATTTCAGCTTGGCACCGGGAGCCCCGAGGTGGGCACAAAATTTAGCCCACTGCATGCAGTTTTGGTCTCCATATTTAAGGATATACTTGCCTGGGAGACAGTACAGTAAAGGTCAACTAGATTGGTCCCTGGGTCGAGAGGTTTGTCCTATGATAAGGCACTGAGTAAATTGTGCCTTTATTCTCTGGCGTTCAGAAGAATGAGAGGTGACCACATTGAAATTTACAAGATTCTGAAGAGGCTTGACAGGTGGTTTCCACTTGGTTGAGGAATCTCAAACACAGGGGCACAGCCTCAGGATAAGGGAACAATCCTTTAGGACTGAGGTGAGGAGAAATTTCTTCAAAGACTTGTGAATCTTTCGAATTCTCCGTCCCAGAGTGTTGCGGGTGCTCCATCGTTGAATATATTTAAGGCAGGGATAGGCAGATTTTTGGTCTCTCAGGGAATCAAGGGATATGGGGAATGGGTGGGAATGTGGAGTGGAAATCCAAGATCAACCATGATCATATTGAATGGTGGGGCAGACTCGAGGGGCTGTATCATTTACTCCTGCTCCTATTTCTTCTGTTCTAATGTTCAAACCCCTTCTCCAGTGAAATTTAATTGCTGATTCTTGACTCATCTTTGCTACTTGTCTCTGGATCCTCTTAAGGGTAATAACATCCTATTTTATGTGACCAGAACTGGACGCAGTACTACAATTGGGCCATTATCACATTAGTAATTAACTTTCATATTGCTTTTCAACCTAGCCCCTTATTTTTACCTTCTCTTTTACTGCAGTTCCATAGATTTATCCACAATAAGCTGACACATATCAACTTGCATTTATATAAGCAACTTTAACTAGAAAGCATCCTATTGCACATCAAGGAAAGGACAAGTAGTAGGAGAGATCACCAAAAGCAATCGGCTTTTAAAGGTTTGGAAATAAATAGCAAGAGGAATTAGGGAGAGATTTTCATCAATTGTGGGGTGGTGGGGATATACAAGAGGCCAGAATCAAAGGAACAAATTACTGAGATGTAAGGCTGGATGAGATGAGTGGGATGAAGTCATGGGACCATGGATCTTTTATCCTGAACTGTAAACTGTGCAACTGTTTCATGGAAAACATTCTTCCCTAGTCTGGTGCTATGCTTCCAACACTGACTATTTTGTATTTTTCCTTCCTGAAATACATCTGACATCTGATTCTGTTAGCCGAGAGATCCAAAACCTCTTGAATCTGGCAGCCTTTCCCCATTCTTTGCACCTCCCCCTATTTAGGCATTATCTGTAAATTTGAAGATTGTGGTTACAATAGTTAGATGCAAGTAATCTGTTATTAACAATGGTCATATAGTACATGTTTTGTGTTTGTCACATCACACCTCCCTGTCACAGTTTTTGATTGGTTGAAGTTTAAAAAACATATATAAATCAAAGCTCTGTAACTATCAGGATTCAGGAAAATTTAACTATAAAAATAATCAAATTTAACGAATCAAATCAGTGAAAACACAAAAAAATTTGCCCATCATTTTTCCCAGCAGCCTGCCAATCTATCATAGATGCAAAATGAGGTCTTAAAACATTCTAGAAATAGTGAAATGTTATGTGTATCTATATAATAGTATTTTGCATATTTGAGTAACTTCATTAATATTTTTACTGAGTGACTGCAGTTTCTCAATAGGCTAAAGCCTCCACTATCAGCTAAAGGGAATCACCAAGGTGTATAGAGAATATCCCAGCATAAAGCAGTATAATTCTATCCGTGTAATAATTGCAAGTATATCTTTCTTTAGGTTATAGCAGTGTTAATGTGTTTGCTTTTCCAAATCATTTAAAACAAGTTGGATAATAAACTTTAAAACTTTTTTGAGTTAATTATTTTCAAGTGTTTTTTTTAAACTTTAAAAAGGCTGCTGAGGAAGACACAGACATTAACAATTACACCAAGTTTTAGACACTTCTTTCCAAATTCTTTGTGGCCCTTGTAGGAGAAATGCCCAAAGAAATGCATTAAGTGTGTTCTGAAGTGAAGTCAGTATCCAGGCTGAATATTAAGGCAACGGCTAACGGAAATTACAGTGTGAAGTCTTATACAAACAAATCATTCCTTACTAGACATAGAAGACAAGCCATCAAGACCACAGGTCTGGAGATTGCTCATCGCAGGTGACAAAGACGTCTAGATATGTGCATCTCCTTTGTTAGCAAAGACGTACATCATTTATTTGGAGATTTTCAGGGTACCAGCAGTGGGGGGGGGAGGGAGGGAGAAGAGTGGGGTGGTGGTGGTGGTATTAGGTGAAATTTTCTAACACGTCATTCAGCTTGGTTAATAGAATTTTGGTTTCTTTGTAAATTATATATGATAGTGCTTTCAATATGAACATTCAGATTTCAATTTTCAATGCTTAGTCCTTAGTCTAAGTAGTGCAAGGTAACAGTACATTAGCTAGTATATGTAGACAGGTGCCTCTAAAATCAAAAGAGCATCTCCAACTTTGAAAAACTATGATTGGCAGATGAGTGTTTATATAGTCTGATTAAGTACAAGTCTCCTTTAAACAAAGGAAGGCAAGATTTAAGCCAGCTAATTCAGACACAGCTACCAATGCAGAAGGAGAATTTACCCAGGTACAGAGGATCCAGGAGAAATGGGTAGTACATCTGCAGTCGACGTTTCATCCCTCTGATATCTCAGAATGCAAGGCGGCCAGTTCAACCATGCCAGCACAAGAGGTTGAGATTTTATAAAATTGTATGAACGTTGATAACTACAAGCATGTAGATTTTATTCCATTCAGTAGACTAATGTTAATTTCTCAGCTATCTAAGGAGTCTATTCGTAAATTAATTTGACTAATTTATAACAATGTCAAACACTGATATCAGCTGTAAATTTATAATAGCAAACAGTTGACGAATTACTGTGATATAACTGAACATTTTAAACTTGTCACATATTTCATCAATTAACTTTAATTATTTGCATATTCTACTTAAGTGCTATGATTCTAAAGTGAATAAACAAATGTTAATAACGAAAATGACAACACAGAAACAGGCCATTTGGTACTTCCATTCAACTAGTTGTAGTCCTAATCCCTTATACCACTCTTCATTCTCCTTTCCTTCAATCACTTCTCCAACCTATTTTTAAATGTTGACAGTTTTTGCTTCAACAAGAGCGGGTCAATTCATTCACTGAGTAATTTGTGTGGAGTCCGTTGGGAAGTTGGTAATGTTCATATCCTCTAATATAATCCAAACTGTTTGATGTAAAACAGTTCATCAAGCCAAATTTAAGCATCACTAAGTCCCAAAATGGATGCTAAACCTAAGAGGGTGGAGGATAATTGTACAAGGAATGGAAGGTGTAGTATCAGTTCCCATTTTAAAGTTGAACTTCAGTTTATTTTTATTATAAACTTCTTTGTCCACATATATAATAACTCAACAATGCCCATTTATGTAATACCTTTAAAGAAGACGTCCAAGGCACTTCACAGGAACATCAACAAATTTGACACTAAGCCACTTGGTCAAAGAAGCAGGTTTTAACGAGTGTCTTAGAAAGACCTAGGGGAGAATACCAGAGCTTAAGGCCAATGCAGCTGAAGACAGGGCTGCCAATGGTGGAACAACTTCTTTACGCTGTAATTACAGAATCTTTGCAAGAGGTGTTGCCATAGTGCCTCATTGGCAGGAAGGCATCATTACAGTGTAATGAGTTTGAATAAGTTTTCATTATAAATGAGCAGCTGTAAATGTGTAATGGAATAAGTTGATCAGGAGCGCATATAGGAATAAAATTTGTATTATAGCAATTCATATTAACAAATCTGACATCAATTTGGGAAGTAAAGTTGGTTAGAGCATAGAAGTTTCATCAGTAAAAGCTAAGGAACTGTTATATGCAAAACTGAAACACTATAGTCTGACAAGTCCACATATGTAGTTCCCATTATAAATGCTGAGAGGAATTAATGATGAAAAAAAGTTGATACAAGTATGTCAAATGCGACCACAGGATAGAAGGTTTTGTAGACATGAAATGAACTGAGTACAACAGAGCTTTAAATATATAAATAATATCCATTGTTATTTGAATATTCATGTAGCTCAATTTTCAAATCCCAGCTGAAAGGCAATGTTAAACCAAAGTATCAGTATCACAGACCTGTTTTTTTTTTTAGAATGGATGATCTTACATTTCTCAATAAGAATTATTCCGAACACTGGGACTCCCATAAAGGCCAGTTTGAAGCACTCAATGAGAGCATGTTTCATTTGCTGTTGAAGAGGACAAATACACAAACCCATTAACTCCAAGGCATAACTACAGATAAGACCTATAAAAGCTAGAAAAAGTAAAAAATCCAGTTCACCTGCTCCACTGGATCTGACTAGATTTAGTTACTTCCTTCAATCATTTGGACATCATGTCTAAATTGTAAAAACAAAAAAGCAGCGAACAGAACGGCTAATAATCTAGAAAAAGACATCTACTTTAAAAGTGAATACATTTAAAGAACTGATCAGAAACGGTAGAGAAAACAGTCTTTCTTTAACTACATTTATTGAAATATACCAAAATAGTCTTCAATCCTTTCCAATTAAAATACGCAAATTAACTGTGAATGAATGACGCGCATGTATATATACATGCAACAGAAATGCCTGATGACAATTCTATCTTGTTTCTCACCAGGACCGTATTCCTTTTAAACAGATTGGATTTTAGGGTTTTCAAAAGCCAGATCTATTAAATTACCCCATTATCTGAAATTTAAATATAATTTAAAACTAAACAAGTAAAAAAAGGCCAAAAAGGAACCGGTTCAATTACAAGTAACATTTTCCAAATGAAAGTGCTCCTGTGTATAACGTTTAACAGTTCTGAACTAACAACCTGCTAGATTTACAAAAAGATATCAACATGGAAGTACATTGCTATTAAATGTTAACAATTCAGATGAAAGTTAGTTGAATTCATTTCATTTCTCGACCAAAATTAGCTGCTATGCATTTCCTTGTGAGGATGACAGAGGAACCTGGTTAGTAAAGAGTGATGCTTGTTGATAACCTTCTTAGCTTGAGAACGACAGTCTCTTTATGCGATTGACAAGATGAGTTATGTCAGAGTGTCCTCGTGCCGAATATACTCGCCAACATCAGCCTGGTGAAATACAACAATTGCCATAGGGTCTACTCTCCGGCAATCCTGAGTCGACTTTGCAGCAACTCCAAAGCCCTTCAGAAATAATTCAAGAACATTTCAAATGCTGTGCATTATATAATTTAACCTCAACTTAGTTTAGCAGATTCCTATTGCTGCTAGAAAACCAGAAACTAAGGATAAACAACAGATGACAACAATCGAGTCATAAGCTATATAAGTTGATTAGTGCTGCAAAAATAATTAAGCACTGAGAAAAATTACTTTACTCAGCCCCTTTAACTTGGAGACAGAAATGATCAGAAAAAATGTAAACTAAAAAGAAACTAGTTTTAGGTTTAAATGTGATACAGCAGCTGTATTTATAACCACTGTGAAGCAAATCTTCGATCAGTACAAAATTACACTAGTGTTAAACGTCATTGCATCTGTTAAAATAGTAAAACTTTAAAAGTAAGCCCTGATATATCGTGGTCAGTGTTTGTCTATTTTTCCTCCTCCAATAGAATGGTTTTAGTTATATTTCAATAGTTATTGAGGGCCAAACAATTCTTACTCTTACCAACGGAATGTCAGCCATGGAGTATACCACTACGCCTTGGTATTGAGTTGTGTTTTCTGTAATTCGACCCAAACCAGATTTCAATATATGGTTTCCATACAGGAAAGATTGCTCTGTTCCAGGTTTCACCCACACTTTGTACTGAAATTTTAAAAAAAATTACCGTGTATATCTGAACAATGAGGAATGTGGTTCTGCACCGTATCATTTAAAAAACCCAATTCAAAGTATTATGGAAATAAGACAAAGCAATTTTCAAATATTCAACATTCTAATATTCATTAAGTACAGTTTAAATTGTCCATACTAAAATTGCATTATATTCCCATTAATAGTGCTGCTCCTACTAGTTATTAGAACACCACATCACCTACCTTAGCATAAGGAGCAAGATAGTCGAGCGCTGTAATATGAAGTCGAAACTTTAAAGTTTTGGTGAATTTTCCAAAGCAGGTTCCTAACGAAACCAGTTTATCTCGAGAAATATTTGTTGCCAATCTCAGGATTTTCTCACTACAACAGACAGCAAAATAAATTTCAGATATTTTATAACAATGTCCTTTCCAGATAGTACTGTACAAATAACCTTATTAAAAACTCTTAATCATAGCCATTATGCATTCTACTCTTCGGTATAAAAATACTTAGATTCTTTAACCCTCCCCTCGTCCTCAAAAGGATTCTTTCCTCATCTCCCCAACCCCCAACATAGTTCAGCTGAAATCTCTCCCTCTCTCAAAGCCAGGGGCATAGGATTAAAAATTTGTTGCACTTCTTACCTGACATAATAAACACGATCGTTGTGTAAACGGAAGCAATAGGTTCCATCGGGACGATCCACCAATAACTTAATATTCTCTCCAATACTGAAAATAATCAAACATTATAAAATGAGGGCAGAATTTAAAATGCTTTCTTACTTTTGTGTTCCAAAGTTAGTGTTCTATTTCCCAAATAGTACTTCAAAGGTGACCACACAATAGCCAGTACTAAGCACAGAAATGCAACTGTCCAGTAAAAATGACTAAAATGATCAATAACTTGCAAGACTGCTCACTATGACTATGAAAAATTTAGGACCTATGGAACCATGCTAAATAAAACCCTTAATACTGCATGCTGGGGAAGATTTAAAAAAAGGCAAACAAAACAATATTGCACAATTTTATGTCAATACTTAAGTATTTAATACAAGGTTCAGTAACTTTGGAAGACTCCCACACTCTAGAAACACAAGTCACCAAATTACTTCTGACACAGGGGGAGAATATTCTAACAGCATTCAACACATTTCTATCATGACTTTTTAAATGAAGTTTTCTGCGCATCAAGATGAGTTGATGTTCACAGAATTGTTACAGCACAGGAGGAGACCAGTTGGCCCATCGTGTCTGTGCCAGCTCTCCGAAGAAGCAATTTACCTAGTGCCACGCCACGGCCTTCTCCTGGTAGCCCTGCACATTCTTCCTTTTCAGATAACAATCCAATTCCCTCTTGAATGCCTCAATTGAACTTGCCTCCACCACACACTCAGGCAGTGCATTCCAGGTCCTAACCACTCGCTGCATGAAAAAGTTTTTCCTCATGTCGCCATTGCTTCTTTTGCCAATTAACTTAAATCTGTGCCCTCTTGTTCTCGATCCTTCCATCAATGGAAACAGTTTGTCCCTGTCTATTCAGTCCAGATCCCTCATGATTTTGAATACTTCTATCAAATTTCCTCTCAACCATCTCTTCTCCAAGAAATACAGTCCCAACTTCTCCAATCAATCTATGTAACTGAAGTTCCTCATCCCTGGAACCATTCTTGTAAATTCTTTTTGCACCCCCTCTAATGCCTTCACATCTTTCCTGAAGTGTGGCATCCAGAAATGGATGCAATACTCCAGGTGAGGTTGAACCAGTGTTCAGCACAAGTTTAACATAACTTCCTTGCTTTTGTACTCTGTGCCCCATTAATAAAGCCTATGATGCTATATGCTTTGTTAACCGCGCTCTCAACCTGTCCTGCCACCTTCAATGATTTATTCACATATACACCCAGGTCCCTCTGCTCCTGCACCCCGTTTAGAATTGTACCCTTTATTTTATATTGTCTCTCCTAACAAGATGAAATCACTTTGCACTTCTATGCATTAAATTTCATCTGCTACTTATCTGCCCATTCCACCAACCTGTCCATGTCCTTTCAAAGTTCTACACTATCCTCTTCACAGTTCACAATGCTTCCACGTTTCATATCATCTGCAAACTTTGAAATTGTGCCCTGTACTCCAAGGTCTAGGTCATTAATAAATATCAGGAAGAGCAAGATCCTAACACTGACTCCTGGAGAACTCCAATACAAACCTCTTCCAGTCCAAAAAGCATTCATTAACCACTACTCTCTGTTTCCTGTCACTCAGCCAATTTCATATCCATGTTGCTACTGTTCCTTTTATTCCACGAGCTATAACTTTGCTCACAAGCCTGTTGTGCAGCACTTTATGAAATATCTTTTGGAAGTCCACATACACCACAAAAACAGCATTACCCTCATCAACCCTCTCTGTTACCACATCAAAAAACTCTGTCAAGTTACTTAAACACGATTTGCCCTTAACAAATCCATGCCGGCTTTCCTTTATTAACCCACATTTGCCAAAGTGACCATTAATTCAGTCCTGAATTATCGTTTCCCCACCATTGCGTTTAAACTGACTGGCCTGTAGTTGCTGTGCTCATCTTTGCACCCTTTTTTGAACAAAAGTGTCACCCGACTAAGACTGAAAAATTATGGCCAGTGCCTCTGCAATTTCCACTCTCAGTTCCCTCAGTATCCTTGGATGCATCTCATCTGGTCCTGGTATCTTATCAACTTTAAGTACAGACAGCCTATCCTCCTTATCAATTCTAAACCCTTCAAGTGTCTGAATTACCTCTTTCACTGTGAACTGCGCAGCAACTTCTTCCTTGGCAAAAGACAAATGCAAATTTAATACCTTTATTAATATCTCAGCGACGCCACCTGCCTCCTTGCGTATATCCCCTTTTTGATCCCTAATCAGCCCCACATCTCCTTTTACTATTTATATGCCGATAGAAGACTACTGCATTCCCTTTATATTAGATGCCAGTCTCTTTTTATACTCTCTCTTTGCTTCTCTTATTTGCTTTTTCACTTCCCCTCTGAATCTTCTATCTTCAGCCTGGTTCAGTTGTATTATCCACCTGACATCTGTCATAAGCATACTTTCTCTTCATTTTAATCTCCATCTCTTTCGTTATCCAGCGGGCTCTGGATTTGTTTGACGTACCTTTCCCCTTTGTGGGAATACACCTTGACTATTCCCGACACTCTCTTCTTTAAAAGGCAGCCCATTGTTCAGTTACATCTTTCCCACTGTTGGTGACCTATAGATTACAACGAGTAATGTAACTACACCTATTTTTGTACCTTAGCCCAAGCCAAATAAATTCTGTCCTTAACCCCTCTAGGGCATCCTCTCTTTCCAGAATTGCAATGTTCTCCTTAATCAATTCTGCCACCCCTCCCCCTTTCCTATCTTTCTTGAATATTTCCAAGAATATTTAATACACAGTCCTACCCTTTGAGCCAGGTCTCTGTTATAGCCACATCATCATATTTCCATATGGCAATCTGCCCCTGTAACTCTCCAATCTTATTTACCACACTCCATGCATTCACATACATGCATATCCATACACGACTTTAGTACTTTCTGCCTGACTCTGAACTCACCTAATAACTTACTATTTCCTACTCTAGTGTTATCTGTCTCTCCCATTATTTTGTGCACCTTGCTATTCCTCTCTGATATTACCTCCTGGTTCCCACACCCCTGCCAAGTTAGTTTAAACCCTCCCCGATAGCACTAGCAAATCGCTTGTCAAGGAAATTAGTCCTGGCTGTTTCGGTGCAACCTGTCCGGCCTGTGCAGGTCCCAACTCCCTCAGAGCAGGTCCCAATGTCAAGATATCTGAAGCCTTCCCTCCTGCACCATTTTCCAATCTGCTTTATCCTCCTATTTCTATACTTAAATGCATGTGATATTAGGAGTAATCCAGAGATCACTATTTTTGAGGTCCTTCTTGCTTACATCCTGCCTAGTTCCCTAAATTCTGACTGCAGGACCACGACTGCTGGCGAGTCACCCTCTCCCTCCCTGCACCCCCTAACCCACCCCCGCCAAGGGTGTTCCACAGCCATTTAGTGACATGCTTGATCCTGGCAACATGCCATCCTGGATTTACGTCTGCAGCCGCAGAAACACCTGTCTATTCCCCTAATTATCGAATCCCCAATCACTATTGCTCTTCTCTGTGCCCCCACTGTGCAGCTCAGCCAACTGTGGTGCCATGGACTTGACTCTGGCTGCACTCCCCAATTGATCACTTTAATCAGTATCCAGAACTGAATACTGGTTGGAAAGTGAGATGCACTCAGGGGATTCCTGCACTACCTGGCTGTTTCTTCTTGACTGTCTGCTGTCCACCCATTCCCTCCCTCTGTACTCTTAAGCTGAGGGGTAACCACATCTACAAGCATATATTGGAACAGAAAATCTTTCGTTTAAAGACTCCCAAAATTAAACACTAGATCAGGTACTGTGGTTAGATGCAGCATAACTCCCTCTACTCTGTCCAGCAATGTGCATCAATCCCAACCATAGCTGCCTTGCTCCCTAACATGAAGTGTAACGTGAACCAAAGTACCTCAGTGCTGAAAGTGCAAGCTTCAGCCACGTTGCCAAATCTCCAAAAACAACTTCTGAGTAGGGCAACAGGCTCCACCATGATTTCTACATATATGAAACACACTACACTGATGATTACCTGCCCCTCCCCCTCTTTCCAACTGTAAGTCTGGATTCTCTGAGTCGCCTTTTACCCCCTTTCCTCCTCCACCAACCCTGAGCCAGACAGACACCAAGAGAGACTCAGGCAACCACAGCACCCCTCTGGAGAACCGGCTATTCCAACACAATAAACCGACATCTTCCCCCATCCTTACTATTTGGCTAGTTTCTCGAACAAGAGCCGCGTCTCCTCCTCCGTCAGCGGCCGCATCTCCAGCAACACGCGCTCAGCTGACCCGGAACCGGAACTGGAACGCGGCTGTAACCAAGGCAATCACAGGGCCCGGCCCGCACCTAGTTACCCAAATCCTTTAGAAAATAACTTTACCCCAGTTAATTACCTTGGGAAAAAATAGCATCTTTAATTTAAAACAACGGTGCTAAATATTGGTGTTTTCAAACAGTGGAAAGCTTTTATGTTTTAATTTCTCTGGAGCTGATCGGGATGGCAGGGATGCAGCATTGAATTATAAATTGCACCGGACACATTAGCTGTGAGAAATGAGCTTCCCGTTGAATAAAAACTAAAATGTCAACATTAAGCAAGCTGTTAATAATATATTGGGGCATCGTTGTGTCCAGAATGTGTTTTTTTTATGGTTCCCGCACCCACCCTCGGAACTGTTTTCTCGGTATTGATGTGTTGTAGGGAGGGTTATTCCTGCTGGTCCCTTTCCGCCCGTTTACTGTTCGACCGGGTGTGGGATTTATTTTTTCAAATGTTTTAAATTTAAAACTTTTTACTTTAGAAGAAATGAAGCGGAACAAACGCGGCCGCTTCGTGTCGGTGGCAATGGCGCAAAAGATGGAAAGGCTGTCAGAGGTTCAGCGGCAGCGGTGGGTTCGCACCGAGCGGCCGGGACCCCGAGCTCCCGGTCCCGGTATGGAATCAGGTCAGTTACCCCGGCGGCTGAGCCGCTGCGTTTCGCTTCCACCCAGGCGCCATCGCTTCTCCTTGAATTGCAATCACTCGTCGTCCTTTTAAAGCTGCAACTGTTTTGGCTGGGATTATCCAAAGCCTGTCACTTTGACTCAGTTAGTACTCGTATGAGAATACCATCTTCTTTACTGCAGGAACTCGGGTTTACTCTGGGGTTCGTACTTCAGTGCAGTATTGTCAGAGGTGGCGCCTTTCTGATCAGACATTAAACCCAGGCGCTATCTGCCGTTTCAGGTAGATGCGAAAGATCCTGTGGCACCGTTTGAAGAACAGCAGGGGAGTTCTCCTACAACCCTGACAGTCTGCCTGCAACCTAAACTTGTCACATTCACTGGTCACTTATCTCGTGCAGTTTGTGGGGCCTTGCTGTGTCCAAATTGGCTTACAACGTAATAACTAGACTTCAAAAGTTAACTGTGAAGCTTAGGGAATGTATTGAAGATGTGAAAGGTACCACAGAGACGAGATCTACTGAATTCGTTCCCAAATTAAGGGAACTAGGTACCCTAGGATTTATGTGTTATTGAGACTTGATAAGTATTTATGATTGAAGGGTTTGGAGTCATATGCTTTTCTGCCAAATCTCATAAATCTGTTAATTTAATCTGTCACTTCTCTATTTAGATTAGTGCACATTGATCATTATTTGCCACTGCTCCCAGTGTGGCGTCATCTGTAAATTTAGACACTTCTGATATGATTTTATTCTCCAAATCACTTATAAACACTGACTCCTATGGCACACCACTAACCAGTACTGCCCCCACACAGCACAATTTCCTGCTGTTAACTAGATGGCCAAATTCTAATCTAGTTCTACACATTGCTGTCTCATTGGCAGAGCCTTGCACAGTAGTCATTTATGTGGGGGAGTGTCAACTGTCTCTGAAATCCAGGTATACAACATCTACGGTATCATTTCTATCCACTAAATCCTTAAATTCCTCAAAGAAATTCAATAAATTAAGCACAATCTGCAAATACAAAAAAAAACTAGATTTCTGCAATTGCAAAAACCATACTAGTTTTCTGCGATTAATTCCTGTCACTCAAGATCACTTTATCATCATGTCAAAAACAATTTCCCACGGTAATGCTCTATAATTTGACGGTTCATCCTCTTTTTAAAAATAGAAGTCAGATATGCTACTGTCCAATTTTCTGGTATATGATCTGAGTCCATTGAGCACTGGCAAATATTGCTGAGGGGATTCACAATTCGTTCATAAATCTGGCATAAAAAATACCTGAATCCTGGGAACTCTTTGCTTTAGGGCAATTTTCTCAATGGGTCTTCCCTTAAGATTTTGAAGGTCTTGTGTCCACATTTGTCTGTTAAACTGTACCTTACTTTTTGATATTTCTCTCCCTGTTTCATTTATGATCATGGTTGCAAAGTAGTGGTTTAATAGTTCAGCAACCTTCTTGTCCTCAGTCACTATCTTCCATTGTCATTTCTTAGTGGTATTGCATCCTTTTGTATCCTTGACTTGCTATGGAAGAATTTGAAGACTTTACTGTTCTTTATGTTGACAGCTATGTATTGCTTGTGTTTCCTCTTAGCATTTTGCAAACTATTTATAGTTCTTTTTAGTGCCTTCCATAATGTTTTTAGTTATTCATGCTTGCTTTAATCTTTTATTTCATCCTTTCAAAGCTTTGATTTTACTTCCAGATTCTTTCATGAAAATTTTTCATGCATTCCTTCCCAAAGTTAGCTTATCCAAAATGTTCCTCCTTAATAGGCTTCCTTTTATGTTCTGTCTTCAAGTCTCCATATCCTGTTGTTTTTTGAAAGCATCATACATTAAAAGAGATTCTTTGGTCTTCGTTGCACTTAGCTCCACACACACAGACGGTTACTATCTCAGTCAGATTGACACTCATAGTACGCAAATTCATTGTCCTGTTCAATTCTGGGCTGAACATCATTAGAGGGAGGTGGCTCTACAAATATACCCATCCTCAATGATGGGGAAGCCCAGCACATCAGTGCAAAATACAAGGATGAAGCATTTGCATCCATCTTCAGCCAGAAGTGCTGAGTGGCTGATCCATCTCGGCCTCCTCCTGAGGTCTCCCGCATCACAGATACCAGTCTTCAGCCAATCAGATTCACTCCACGTGATATCAAGAAACGGCTGAAACACTGGATACTGCAAAGGCTATGGGCCCTGACAACATTCTGTCAATAGTACTGAAGACTTGTGCTCCAGAACTAGCCGTGCTCCAGAACTTGCCATGCCCCTAGCCAAGCTGTTGCAGTACAGCTACAACACTGGCATCTACCCAACAATATAGAAAATTGCCCAGATATGTCCTGTGCACAAAGAGCAGGACAAGTCCAACCCGGCCAATTACTGCCCCATCAGTCTACTCTCAATCATCAGTAAGTTATGGAAGAGATTGTTGACAGTGCTATCAAGAGGCACTTGCTCAGCAATAGCCTGCTCACTGACGTTCAGTTTGGGTTCCACCAGAGCCACGGTTCCTGACCTCATTACAGCTTTGGTACAAACATGGACAAAACAGCTGAACTCCAGAGGTGAGCGTGACATCAAGGCAGCATTTGATATAGTATGGCATCAAGGAACCCTAGCAAAACTGGAGTCAGTGGGAATCGGGGGGAAAGCTCTCTGCTGGTTGGAGTCATACCTAGCACAAAGAAAGATGGTTATGGTTGTTGGAGGTCAATTATCTCAGTCCCAGGACATAATTGCAGGAGTTCCTCAGGTTGGTGTCCTAGGCCAACCATCTTCAGCTGCTTCATCATAAGGTCAGAACTGGGGATGTTCGTTGATGATTGCACAAGGTTCAGCATTATTCGCAACTCCTCAGATACTGAAGCAGTCTATGTAGAAATGCAGCAAGACCTGAACAACATCCAGGCTTGGGCTGATCAGTGGCAAGTAACATTTGCACCACACAAGTGCCAGGCAATGACCATCTCAAACAAGAGAGAATCTAACCATCTCCCCTTGATATTCAATGGCATTACTATTGCTGAATCCACCACTAACAACATCCTGGGGATGACCATTGAGCAGAAACTGAACTGGACCAGCCACATAAATGCTGTGGCTACAAGAGCAGGACAGAGGCTGGGAATTCTGCAGCAAGTAACTCACCTGCTGTCTCCCCAATGCCTGTCTACCATCTACAAGGCACAAGTCATGAGTGTGATGGAATACGCTTCACTTGCCTGAATGGGTGCAGCTCCAACAACACTCAAGAAGCTCGACATCATCCAAGACATAACAGCCCGTTTGATTGGCACCCCATCCGCCACCTTCAACATTCACTCACTTCACCACTGACACACAGTGGCAGCAGTGTGTACCATCTACAAGATGCACAGCAGCAACTCACCAAAGCTCCTTCTGCAGTATCTTCCAAACCCGCGACCTCTACCACCTAGAAGGACAAGGGCAAAAGATGCACGGGAACACCACCATTTGCAAGTTCCCCTCCAAGCCACACTCCTGATTTGGAACTATATCGCCGTTCCATCACTGTTGCTGGGTCAAAATCCTGGAACTCCCTTCCTAACTGCACTGTTGGTGTACCTACACCCTAAGGACTGTGGCAGTTCCAGAAGGCAGCTCACCACCACTTTCTCAAGGACATTGGGATGGGCAATAAATGCTGGCCTAGCCAGTGACGCCCACTTCCCATGAATGAATATAAAAATAACCACACGCTGTAGCCACCACCAATGCTGCAGGTTTCCGTCTCCCCAACTTTGCTCCCACTGTCCCACCTTGTTTCCACTAGCACTAAAAGAAGAAAGAACTTGCAATTATATAATACCCTTCACAGCCTCCCAAAGTGCTTCATAGCCAATGAAGTACTTCTGAAGTGTATAAAACTTATGTCAGGAAACGTAGCAGCCAATTTGCACACGTTCCACAAACAGCTACGTGATAAATGATCAGATAATATGTTTCTTTAGTGATGTGTGTTGAGGGATAAATATTGGCCAGTGGGCCAAGGGAAACCCCTCTACTTTTCATTCAATATTACTATGGGATCTTGTATGTCCATCTGAGATGGCACACAGGGCCTCTGATGTCTCATTTGAAAGTCGGCACCTCCAAAGCGCACCACTCCCTCAGTGACCTACTGACTCGGAAGTGAGAGTTCTACCACTGAACCAAGGCTGACACCTAAAACCCTCATCCACTACTTTCACCTCTGGGCTGGACTGTTCCAATGCTCAATTTGCTGGCCGCTCAAGCTACAAGCTAGATAAACTGTTGCTTGTCTAAAATTCTATTCCCCATGTTTTGCACCCCCGTTAATTCTGTGCTCATCAACCTTCATTAGTGCCCCAGCCTCCAATGCATTAATCAAAGTCCTTGTCCTAACCTACAAGCCTCTCCACAGACATGCACTTCCATACCGTTGCAGCCTCCTCTATCCTTTCTTGTCAACTCAAGCCATCCATTCTCTGAATTTTACATTTTCTTTTACATTTCCCTTCACTGTTCAATATATTTTTAAAAACCTCAAATGTGTGATCTACATATCTTCTAAATCACCATAATTATAATGGATTCAAATTTGTTACAGGTCTGCTTGATCAAGCCCCTTTTGCATTTGGATCAGTAGGTGTTTAAATAATTGAATCAGAAATAAATACTATAGCACCGTGGTTTTCAGAACTTTTCATGTGGGGGTCCCCCTTTAAGTGTGAACAGAGTTCTGCAAATTCCTTGTATTAATTTATGAAAGACAGTGTTAGGTCCCTAAAGGAAAGTGTTGCCACTGTAAAACAGCTTTATTAGTATAGAGAAATACGATGCTAGTGCTACCATTGTGGAACAGCTTTATGAGTACACAGAACACACTAATAAGTAATGCAAATGCTAAAAAGTTCAAAAATGCAAATGAAATGGACAGAAATCTGGCTTTGAACCCTTGGTATCCCCTTGTAGACAAACTTCCACCGACAAATAATTAGATTGCAGCTTTTATTTTCTGTAATAATTTATTTTGAGGTTTATTAAATGCAGCAATTTTTGCAGAAAGTATTCACTAGTTTGTAAAAATTGACTTTAGCACCTAATATTTGAAAATCATTCCCCTGAAAAGGATGGGAAGTGTGTTGTGTCCAAGATTGTTCACAATTTCTCCTACCCAAGCAGAGAAATTTCAGATCTTTCAATTGAGAATGACTGATGCTGATGATCAACCAAGTCAAGTCTCCCAGCTGATAGAGTGGCTTCACTGGTACACATGGTGGGCCTGTCTTCTCTGGCTCGCATTTTGTTCAGTGAAATGCGGTACTGGATGACGATACCTGTTCAACTGCAGTGTTACCACTGACTAAACATGCTAATGAGCTGCTCGTTTCTGATCAAGAGACCCAATACGGTAAAATTCCAGCTCAGTGAAATGTCTGGAATTTCTCCCTTTGCAAACTTTTTTGATTTTTATAAATTTTGTAACAGACCCTATATTTGGGCAAGGAAATATTTTAAGTGGAAAGTGCTTCTTTTTCCCTGCTGACAATCACATTCTTTTCCAATTTTGGGCTTTTTTTATACACCTTTGATGGGTCTTCCATTTGGCCTGTCACTAATGTTACTTGGATAACATGTCTTGCAACACATTCTTTTTGATTTGCCATCAGTAGACAAATAATATTGCATAATCTAATTTGCCACAATAAATCTGAAATGTACTTTGGATGCAAATGGAAACATTTAGACAAGCAGTTTTTATCTGCTACATGGTGCATTTTCCCTGGGAGGTCAGGGTGATGGTGTTCCAGTACAGTGTTGTTGAATGTTCCAGGTACTCCACATACTTAAAAAAAATTCTCAGCCAGTTGACCTTGCTTCATTAGTAATTAAATAGCTAAATTCCAGAAACTTTCTTGGTATTGTATTTATTATAGTTTAAAACAAAACACAATAACACATTTGAAAATTAAATGGCCCTGAAATTCTTTGGGAGTTATCACTGTTTCTCTGAGTTCCACTGATATTACAGCAAGAGATGAACCCCTGTGAATATGCATACAGGGCCTAGTAATGTAAAAATTCCACCAACCAAAATACTTCTGCTTGATAATTGGCTTTTAATTGATACTGAGAATATTTTGGTCTGATATATAAATGAAATCTAATACTATCCAGAATGCTAAATGCATAAACCTAAATATAGACTGGTGCTGCTGAAAAGATTAATGACTCTAACCAGTCTGACTGCTCTAGGTCTTCAGCTGGATAATGGCTGTATGTCAGACTAGATAGGTTTCCAAACTGAAGTTCCTTGCTGCATCATAGCTGTCTGTGAGAGAGTCTTAAAGGGTCTGTGAAATCATCATATTTCTGTATCTGTTAAATTCCACAACATTTCTACTGTATAACAAAAAAAAGAATGGTGTCAGCTACATGAAGCAACTCCATGCTATCAGAAGTCAGGATGAGTTCTGAGAATATGTCCATTCTTTCAAGGACCCCTATACAGAAAAGTTTGAAAACCACAGGAGTAGATAGTAAATATGTTTAGTGGGATTTCTGGCCATGGTCCCATGAAATTCTAACAAAACAAACTCTCTTTCCAATTGTGCATTCAGTCTACTCTCTCAATTCCTTATAGCATGCTCAATCTTCACCTGTCTCCCTGTAATGCATTCTGAGATATCCTCTTGCATGAGGAGGACAATATAATACAAATCATTCTTGTTGCTTTTCCCTGTATGCAATAATCCCAGTTTCACAAATAGGTGTAAATAAAATAAAGGCCAAGCTGAAAGAAGAGATGAGTGGTGGGGGGGGCGGGGGGAGGAACAGGGCATTTGAAAGCTTGTTTAAAAAGATAGGTCTTGAGGCTTCGAATGGTGGAGAGAGGTGTAGTGAAGGAATTCAACGTAAAAGAAAGGTAGTAAGAAGCTGTCACCAGTAGAATCAAACTGCACAGAAGGAGGTCATTCGATCCCAGTGTGCCCATGCCAGCTCTTTGAAAGAACTATCCAATTAGTTCCCAGCCCTTTCCCCATCATCATGCATTTTTTCCCTTTTCAAGTAAAATACCAATGCTCTTCAGAATTTGCTTCCACTATCTTTTCAGGCAGTGCATTCCAGAACATCATAACTCACTGCGTTTAAAAAAAAAACTCTTCATCTCTCTAGCTCTTTTGCCAATTATTTTAAAACTTTGTCCTCTGGTTACCGACCCTCCTGCCTGTGGAAACAGTTTTTTATTTACTCTATCAAAACCCCTCGTATTTTAGACACTTCTTGTAAATCTCCCCTTAACCTTCTGTGCTCTAAGGGGAAATAATCCCAGCTTTTCTATTTTCTGCACATAACTGAAGTCCCTCATCCCTGATAGCATTTTAGTAAATCTCCTCTGCACCCTTTCCAAGGCCTTGGCACCCTTCCTAAAGTGTGGTGCTCAGAATTGGACACAGCACTCCAGCAGAAGCCTGTGATTTTGTAAAGGATTTAACATAACTTAATTGCTTTTGTATTCAATGCCTCTATTTAGAAAGTTAAGAATCACATATGCTTTTTTGTTTTAAACAGTTTTATCAACTTGTTCAAAGATTTATTTATGTGAATTCCCAGGTGTCATTGTTTCTGTACCCCTTTTAGAATTGGTGTGAAGGGAGTTAAAAGGCACAGAATTGGAGGAATGAGCATTCTGGAGGAAATACAGGACTGAAGGAAATTACAGAGATTGGGTAGAGTGAAGTGATGGAGTGATTTATAAATGAGAACAATGGCCTGGATTTTTTTTAGCTCAGCGGCGAACGAGCAGTGCTGGTCATTCATTATACTTGCACATGCCTACAGATTTGCTATGGGCTTTTGCATTGGAACTTGCAATGATTATATGTCCAAAACAGCATGGCACCCTCTACAGGGGCTCTGGGTAATAAAGTGTGTATCAGACTGAAGAATCCTCACGGAGATGTGCAGAGTTTCAACCAGGAATTATCAGTTAGAATAGTTAATCCAATAGTTAATCTACAGAAAGTGAATTAAAGAGAAGGAAAGAAAGATGGGGTTAAGAGAGGGAGATAAAAGAGACAGAAATATAAAGTATAAAAATATTTAAAGTTTATAATTTTTTTAAATTTCCAACAATAAATAAAATCTGAAGGAATGAGACTCTATGCCGTTAAGAATTTACACTGGAATTGGCAAGCCCTAACTTATGGCATGTTTCGTGAGTATCTATCATGCAGAACCCCAACTTCACAATGCTGAACCTCTCTGTGAGATACTGTTATAACACAGCTTCTGGAGGAGCAAGGCAACTCAGACAGCAACTTCCTGATTTCCGCGTTTAACTGCGCATGTGCGGTTGCCAGAAGTTGACGTCTGACTTACTGTTTAATAACAGTGAGCGCTGATAGCCTCGCTGTTATTTTTACCACAAACTCCAGGCCAATATGTTGGAGGACCAGCAAACAGTGTACATGGTTAGTTAGGATAATGCTAATGAGCAAGTGGAACATGATAAATGTGGCAGAATTTTCAACAGGTTGGAGTTCATGGCATGGTGCAGGAGTATTTCAGTGTGATTATTAAATAATGAGTTTGAAAAAGTGAAGTAATTCTTAAATTTGAAGATACAATTTGCATCCAAAAAGAAATATTTCTTTATTCTCATACATTTAACTATTTTCAAGGTCTAATTTAGATTATACTTGTGGTACCTTTATTGTACGTTTATTCAACAAGATTGAAGAGACTGAACCCTCTATTTTACAACAGACAGAACTAGGTTATGATTCTCTGCATATGGAGTAATCAAACCCACCCTGGAATTTGATGTGATAATTGGGATTGGCATTGGAGAAATAACATAAAACTCTGGGTTTACCACAATCAGTGAATGATTTCTCTTTTATTTTTAAGTAGTAAGATTTATTAGCAGTAGTAAGGTTGTTTAATAGATAGAGGAGAGGCAGGGCTGCTCCGACCTCCAGAGTGCACTTCCTGTGGGAACTCCAGGACACGGGAAGTGTCCTGGATAACCATATGTGCAGGAGGTATCGTCAGTAGCAACAGCTCAAGCTCTGGGTTTCGGAGCTTGAGCAGCAGCTGGTGTCACTGTGGTGCATCTATGAGGTTGAGAACTTTGTAGATAGCATATTTATAAATGTGGTCACCCGCAGCTTAAGGGTATGCAGGCAGAGGGGGAATGGGTGGCCACCAGACAGTCAAGAAGAAACAGGCAGGTAGTGCAGGAGTCCCCAGAGTGCATCTCGCTCTCCAACCAGTATTCAGTTCTGAATACTGATGAAAGTGATGGCTCTAGCTGTACTCCCCAGGTGAACCAAGTCTGTAGCACCATGGTTGGCTGTGCTGCACAGGGTGTGGGGGGGGATGGGGGGGGGGGACAAAAAGAAGACTGGAAGAGCAGTAGTGATAGGGGGATTCGATAGGGGAATAGACAGGTGTTTCAGTGGCTGCAGATGTGAATCCACAATGGTGTGTTGCCTTCCTGGTGCCAGGGTCAAGAATGTCAGGAGCTAGGTAGGAAATCAGCAAGGAGGACCTCAAAATCAGCAATCTCCAGATTACTCCTAGTACCACGTGCAGGTAAATATACAAATAGGAGGATAAAGCAGATGAATGTATGGATGGAAAGATGGTGCAGGAGGGAGGGGGGTCTTTGGATTCCTGAGACATTGGGACCTGCTCTGGGGGAGATGGGACCTGTACAGGCCTGGCAGGTTGCACCTAAAGAAAGCCGGGACCAATTTCCTTGCGGGGCGATTTGCTAGTGCTATTGGAGAGGGCTTAAACTAACTCGATAGGGGTTTGGAAACCAGGATGCAATATCAGAGAGGAATAGCAAGGTGCACAGAATACTGGGAGAGACCGATAACACAGAGTAGGAAATAGTAAGTTAGTAGGTGCGTTCAGAGTAAGGGAGAAAGTAATAACGTCATGTATGCATATGCATGTTTGACAATGCACGGAGTGTGGTAAATAAGATTGGTGAGTTACAGGGGCAGATTGCCATATGGAAATATGACGTTTGGCTATAACAGAGACCTGGCTGAATGGGTAGGACTGGATATTAAATAGTATCTCTAAATAAAATAAAATTCCTGGATACAGGTGTTTAGGGAGGGGGGAGGGGTGGCAGAATTGATTAAGGAGAACATTGCAATGCTGGAGAGAGAGGATGTCCTGGAAGGGATCAAGGACAGAATCTATTTGGCTCGAGTTAAAGAACAAAGAAGGTGCAATTACATTGCTCAGTGTAATCTCTAGGCCACCAACTAGTGGGAGAGATGTAACTGAACAATGGGCTGCCTTTTAAAGAAGAGAGAGTTCGGAAACAGTCAAGGTATATTCCCACGAAGGAGAAAGGTAGGTCAAACAAATCCAGAGCTCCCTGGATGTCAATAGAGATAGAGATTAAGATGAAGAAAAAAAGTATGCTTATGACAGATGTCAGGTGGATAATACAACTGAACCAGCTGAATATAGAAGATTCAGAAAGGAAGTGAAAATGTAAATAAGACAAGATAGCGAATATGAGAAGAGATTGGCAGCTAACATAAAAGAGAATGCAAAAGTCTTCTATAGGAATATAAATAGTAAAAGGATGGTAAAAGGAGGAGTAGGGCTGATTAGGAACCAAAAAGGGGATATACGCATGGAGGCAGGCAGCATGGTTGAGGTATTTAAATGAATATTTTGCAACTGTCTTTACCAAGGAATAGGATGCTGCGCAGTCATGATTAAAGAGGAGGTAATTCAGGCACTTGAAAGGTTTAGAATTGATAAGGAGGTGGTATTGGATAGGATGTCCGTATTTATTGTTGATGAGGCATAAGGCATCGGGACCAGATGCGATGCATACTGAGGGAACTGAGAATGGAAATTGCAGAGGCACTGGCCATCATTTTCCAGTCTTCCATAGACTTGGGGGTTGTGCCACAGTACTGGAGAATTGCAAATGTTACACCCTTGTTCAAAAAAGGTAAAGATAAGTCCAGCAACTACAGGCCAGTCAGTTTAACCTCAATGGTGGGGAAGCTTCTAGAAACGATAATGCGGGACAAAATTAATAGTCACTTTGGCAAATGCGGGTTAATTAAGGAAAGCCAGCCTGGATTTGTTAAGGGAAAATCATTTTGAAGTAACTTGATGGGCGTTTTTGATGAGGTAACAGAGAGGGTTGATGTGGTATATGTGAACGTCCAAAAGGTATTTGATAAAGTGCCACAAAATAGACTTGTGAGAAAAGTTACAGCTCATGGAATAAAAGGGAAAGTAGCAACATGGATACAAAATTGGGTGTGTGGCAGGAAACAAATTAGTGGTTAATGGATGTTTTTCAGGGGTCGGTGTTAGGACCCTCACTCTTCCTGATATATATTAATGACCTAGACCTTGGTGTACACTGCACAATTTCAAAATTTGCATCTAATACGAAACTTGGAAGCATTGTGAACTGTGAGGAGATAGTGTAGAACTTCAAAAGGACATAGACGGGTGGAATGGGCGGACAGGTGGCAGATGAAATTTAATGTAGCAAAGTGTGGTGATTCATTTTGGTCAGAAGAATGCTGAGAGACAATATTAAGTAAAGGGTATAATTCTAAAGGGGGTGCATGAGCAGAGGCACCTGGGTTTGTATGTGCATAAATCATTGAAGGTGGCTGGACAGGTTAAGACAGCGGTTAATAAATTATACAGTATCCTAGGCTTTATTAATATGGGCCTAGAGTACAAAAGCAAGGAAGTTATATTAAACTTGTCCAGAACACTGATTCGGCCTCAACTGCAGTAATGCGTCCAGTTCTGGGTACCACGCTTTAGGAAAGATGTGAAGGCCTTGGCGAGAGTGCAGAAATGTTTCACGAGAATGGTTCCAGGAATGAGGAAGTTCAGTTACTCAGATTGGAGAATTTGGGACTGTTTTATTTGGAAAAGAGAAGGTTGAGAGGAGATTTGATTGAGGTTTCCAAAATCATGAGGGGTCTGGACAGAGTAGATAGGGAAAAACTGTTCCCATTGGTAGAAAGATCAAGATCAAGAACAAGAGGGCACTTATATATGATAATTGGCAAAAGAAGCAATGGCGACATGAGGAAAAACGTCTTCACACAGCGACTGGTTAGGATTTGGAATGCACTGCCTGAGAGTGTGATGGAGGCAGGTTCAATTGAGGCATTCAAGAGGGAATTGGATTGTTATCTGAAAAGGAAGAATGTGCAGGGCTACGGGGAGAAGGCCAGGGAGTAGCACCAGATAAAATGTTCCTTTGGAAAGCCAGCGCAGACATAACGGGCTGAATGGCCGCCTTCTGTGCTGTCACAATTCTGTGATTTAAAATGTCCTTGTTTGCAAACTGAACAGTTCTAGTTTTACACCGGATTACAAAACTGATTGAGTTGAAATAACATGTTCTTCACCTGATGGTGCAGTTACCTTAAGTTATGCATTCTATGAATAAATTTGCCACCTGACACATTTTTAATTTCCATTGACTTGTGTATTTTGCATATCTTTTCTCGTATATCAATTGCTTTTAGTATGATTTCCATAGTACTCTATTTTTGAGTGTTACTCAAGAGTTTTTCCAATACAAGTTGTTTACATTCGTGTGCGATACTGCCAAGAATATATTATGTAAATGAAGTATGGTACAGTATATTATACACTAAAGCAAAGTATCTAAAATAAAAATTGAGTCACTTGAAAAAGTAACATGTAGTTTAAACTCTGATTTTCAAGGTATGCCTTGTATTATAATGCAACAAAAGTGATATCTTTACAATGCTAATGCTGAATCTGAGGGAGATGGGAACAACAAAACATATTGGGGAAAATTTAGACTGTAAGTAAATCATTGAAGAATGTGTAAAATGTAAAACCCTGCTTTATGAAAGCTTCATGTTCTTTAAATCCTATTTGGGATTATTCATTAAAATAATGAGCTCTGAAAATCATTGCCAAGTAATTAGTGTTTTATAAATTACATGATTACATTCTCTTTGTTAATAAATCTTTTCTGTGTAATTACAAATTGTAAATATTAAGATAGGTTCAATACAAATACTTCCTCTCAATCAACTTGCTTATCCATCTGAACAGCAAGGATAGGCACAATTGAGTTATCCATAAAATATATTTAACTTAACTTCCCTTTCTCTCTTTCAGCCTCTGGTGCTGCTGTTCTATAATTAGACAGAGAATTACATGTATCTCATGATATTTTTCATTCCTTCTCTCGGTGGAAGCGCAGTTAGGAATTAGTTGAGGTCCTTTATCCAATCAGTCTTGATGTGCTGTGCCAGTTTCCAATCATGCTACACCACCAGCAAGATCAATTATCTTCATTTTATTTCTAAATGTTATATCTTCACAATTAAATAACTTTTTTTTAAAAACAGAGCTCACAATTTTAAAGAGTTTTCCTTGGACTAACAATTAAACGGCTGCACGTTAAATTTCACAAACGTTTATTGGTTTTTATCCTAAATGTAGTGCTAAGTGAAATGCATAAAAGAAACTTGAATATTCGATTCCCAGCATAATTAATGTCACTGACAAAGTAGTTGACTTGTATATTTGTATCCCATTTCTTATTAGCTACACCTCTTGTTGTGACCACCAGCTACTGCCGTCTCTGCCATGGAAAGTTTTCCTCCAGGAGTCTACGTAATGTTTTTGCAAAAGTTCCTCTGATTGAGGCGAATCCAGAGAGGCAGCGCAGAGCACAACAGACTTTCTGTGCTGATTTTCAGAAGTTAGTTGGTGTTGTGGTGAGGCAGGATCCCACTTTGCCACAATATATCTGTAGGAACTGTCATGCTCAGTTTTATAAGTGTCGGAGTATCTTGAGAAACTACATTCAAAGAGTGAATACTTCACCAGTAGCTTCTGTACAGCGTGGACAAGAGGCTGGCAGGTACTTCAAATCACTGATTGAAAGATTACTGTACTCTACTGTCTAATGTTACCAAATTTACATTGTTTATTATATATGCAATAAGCCCAATACCTGTTGTAAACAAAAAGTAAAAATGCAATATTAAAATTATCCAAGAATATTATTTAACAATTCTAGCCCAACATTGTCATCAGTTGGCTGATGATCTATGGGTGGCAATGAAGTCTCTGTCTATCATGATATTGGGCAATATCTTGGAGGTCTTTTGCAAAGTTGAAACTCTAATGTTGCTGTCCTTGAATATCAACCGAAGATATGTTTGGGGGACGAGAATTTGGGCCTTCCTTTGCATTATTTCTTTTGGATAGATTCTGAAGGGAAGATCCTGCCTGGCCAACCTTCTCCATTTCTTGGAGGAAGTGACATATAAGTAAACTGTGGAAAGCCATACAACATGGTATACCTAGATTTCTAAAATACATTTGACATTATACACAAAAGATTATTAATTTCAAAGTTTTGGGGATTTGGGAAAAACCCTTGCAATGAATAAGGAATACCCTGAATGATAGGGAAAAAAGTATGTTGGAGTTACTTTGGAGTGGGGATACTCCAGGGATTGATGCAGGGACCATTATTGCTTTTAATTTATGTAAGCCTTGGCTCAGTAGTAGCACTCTGAAACTACAACCTTTTGACTCAGGCAAGAGACTTGAGCACATAATTTAAGTTGACACTTCATTGCAGTGCTAAGGGAATGCTGCACTAGTGTGGGTGCCATCTTTCAGATAAGATGTTAAACCAAAGCCCTGTCTGCTGTCTCAAATGTATATAAAAGATTCCATGACGCTACTCAAAGAGCGTGAGAGTTCTCTTGGTGCCTTTCATGACCTCAGGATGTGCTGTAACATTTCACAGCCAATGAAGTACTTTTGAAGTGCAGTCACTGTGCAGTGTAGGGAGACTCGGCACCAATTTGTTCTCAGCTATGAAATAAATGCCTAAATAATCTATTTTAGTAGTGTTGGTTGAGGGACCAATGTTGGCCTGGACACTGAATTGGCCATTTGAATAGTGCCATGGGATCTTTTACACCCACCTGAGAGAGTGGATGGGGCCTCAGTTTAACATAATTAAGAACAGTTGAATTTTAGGATCTCTTAGGATGGATGAATTAAAATGGAAAAATGTCCTTCCTCATCCAAATTAGTACAATCTTGTTACCATGTTCAGCCTGTCCATCATTCTCATTTTCGCTCTCTTCTATTGACTCACTGATCCCCAATGCATCAAATTCAAAATCCTCGTCCTCGGTTACAAATTCCTTCATGGCTTTGCCCCAATTTGTGTCTGCAACTTTCTCTTGCCCCTCCCTTTCGGTCTTGGCACTTTGGTCTCGTGCATTCTTTCCTCTTTTTTTCAGCACCTTCCCCTATTCCATCCACTTCATCAGTTGGCAGAGCCACATGCTGCTTCTCTCTCTCTGTCTTTAAAAGGTTTCTCAAAACTAGTTTTTCCCCTCTGTGAAGCACCTTGGAATGTTATCTGTGTTAAAGGCACTATATAAATGCAAGTTGTTGCTCAGATTATAATTAGATTACAGAAATTATGTAAAGTTGTATTACAGCAAATTGAAGCCATGAGAAAGCATTCCTTTTTTTGTAACCCTGAATGTGAACACTTCAGCTCAGTATACACATTGTACATTCATGTATCTTCGAACAATTGTCAGGCTGCTCAAATGCAAAAAGCTAGATGTATTACAGATTGAACTGGGTTTTGCCATGGCAGTCCAGCTCCAAACTGTGGCAGAGTGCTATAGGAAAGTCCATCTATGAAGTAAACAGATCTTCATATTTTCCAAGCTGGCTGTTCCATATCTTTTTGTTTTACATGAGTAGTGTCTATGTTTTCAATCTAAGTTGGATATAATGCCTCTTTTTTATTTTATCGTTGTAGATGTGTTGCAGCAATAAAGTCATCATCAATGCAATCACTTTCACAATCTCCATTAGACAATTCTATCTCTGGTAAGTGAATCATGGTAACAGCTGTACTTCAATTTACTGTGCATAGAACTGTTTTACTTGTATGAACAACAACTTGCATTTATGTAGCACATTTAACATAGTGCAACATCCCAATATCCCTTGACCACCCTTATCTAACAAAAATCTATCAATCTTAGTCTTGAAAGTGTCAATTCACCCAACATTCACAGCCTTTTAGGGAAGAGAGTTCCACATTTGTGCTAGTCTTTTTGTGAAAAAGTGCTTACCCATTTTACTCCTGAATGGTATGGCTCTAATTTTAAAATTATGTCCTCTTGTTCTGGATTTCCCCACCAAAGGATATAGATTCCCTTTAGCTACCCCATTGAAATCCCAGATTAAATTTTATTTTTAGATTCTGCCTGTATCCACCATTGGACAAAAATGTATTTCCAGATGAGTAACATTGCTTGTAGATTTGGCACAATGAATTGGCATATATTACTTATGATCAAAAGTCTTACGTTTGCTGAATGTTTCTTAATAATTTGAGTTGTCATCTCCAACCTGCTTTCCCTCCTCCAATCATACTTCAAAAAGCAGAGGATGTATGCTCTGGTTCTGTCCAGCTTTTCATGAATGTTAATACAATTCCAGTAATTTAAAAGAGATGTATTTTTTTGGTTGATGTTTCATCCTACACAGCTAATTTCATCAGGTTTTTAGCAAAAATAAATAATTTCTTGCCATTTAAAAAAAATCTCATAATGACATCTTTTTCTCTTCCAACTACCACCCCTAGCTCTGGGTGTGCTGGGAACTGTGAGCAATCTTTGTTTACAGAACCTAGGGCAGATTCTCCAAACAAAAGCAAGAAACTGCAGATGCTGGAAATCTGAAATAAAAACAGAAAATGCTGGAAACCCTCAGCAAATCAGGCAGTATCTGTAGAGACAGAAACCGAGTTAATGTTTCAGGTTGATGACCTGTTTCTCCAAATATTTTGATGTGCAAAATGAATGTACCTTGTGAGAAGAAGTATCAGTCTCCCTGAGAAAAAGAATTTAAGCAGTTACCACCTGCCAAGGTCACTGGAATGAGTTTATACACCTTGCCAAAATTGATCTGCTATCACTAAAGCTGCTTGTACAGTTACAGGCAAAGCTCAGGCAAACATGGATAATATTGCATGCTATCAACTGCTTTAAACTAATAACAGAGAGGGAGGGTTCAGAAGAGGGTAAATTTATAAGTCTAAAAAGAAAAGTCAAGGCAGTAGAGCAGAGTAGCTGGGTAAAATCAAGTAGATTGTATCAAGAAGGGGTAGAGTGTTTAAAACTAAATGTGGAGGGTTTAAACTAAATGGGCAGGGGATGGACACCAGCTTTTAGAAGTAGAAAAAAGGAATAAGGTGCATAAGGTGTGAGTGTTAGACAGTACTACAAAGGTTCACAGAAAAGTGGAAGAGATAGATAGCACTAGAGTAGGGAATAGTAAGTTATTAGGTGGGGGCAGAGTAAAGGAGGAAGTAATAAAGTTTAAATAGGGTTAATGTGCATGTATGTGAATGCACGGAGTGTGGTTAATAAGATTAGTGCGTTACAGGCGCAGATTGACACGTGGAAATATGATGTTGTGACTATAATGGAGACCTGGCTCAAAGAAGGGCAGGACCTAGTATCCTGGATACTAGGTATTCAAGAAAGATAGGAAAGGAAGAAAAGGGGGAGGAGTGGCAGTATTGATTAAGGAGAGCATTACAGTGCAGGAGAGAGAGGTTGTCCCAGAGGGGTGAAGGACAGAATCTATTTGGCTTGAGCTAAGGAACAAAAAAGGTGCAATTACATTGCTCAGTGTTGTCTATAGGCCAACAACCAGTGGAAAGGATGTAGAGGAACAAATTTGCAAGGAAATTACAGAGAATTGCAAGAATTATGAGGTAGTTATAATTGTGGACTTTAATTATTCGAATATAGACTGGGATAAGAGTAGTGTAAAGGGCAGAGAGGGGAAAGAATTCCTAGAATGTGTTCAGGAAAATTTTCTACAGCAGTATGTTTCCAGTCCAGTGAGAAAGGAGGCACTGCTAGACCTGGTTCATGGGAATGAGGTGGGCCAGATGGATCAAATACCAGTACGAGAACATTTAGGGGACAGTGATCATTGTATCATAAGGTTTAGGTTAGCTATTGAAAAGAACAAAGAACATTCCAGAATAAGAATAATTAACTGGGTGGAAAGCCATCTTCAACAGGGTAAGAATGGATCTGGGCCGAATAAATTTGAATCAAAGGTTAGCAAAAAAACAGTAGCTGAACAATGGGCTACCTTCAAAGAAGAGATAGTTCGGGCAGAGTCCAGGTATATTCTCATGAAGGGGAAAGGTGGGGCAAACAAATCCAGAGCACCCTGGATGATAAAAGAGATAAAGATGAAGAAGAAAAATTGTGCTTACGACAGATGTCATGTGGATAATACAATGGAGAATGAGGCTGAATATAGAAGGTTCAGAGGGGAATTGCAAAAACAAATAAGAGAAGCAAAGAGAAGGTATGAAAAAAGACTGGCGTCTAACATAAAAGGGGATCCCAAAGTCCTCTATAGGCATATAAATAGTAAAAGGGTGGTAAAAGGAGTAGTAGGGCTGAATACACATGGAGGCAGGGGGAATAGCTGAGGTATTAATTGAATACTTTGCATCTGTCTTTATCAAGGAAAAAAATGCTACCCAGGCCACAGTGAAAGAGGAGGTAATTAATGCATTGGAAGGATTTAAAATTGATAAGGAGGAGGTATTAGATAGGCTGTCTATTCTTAAAGTCGATAAAGCACCTGGACCGGATGAGATGCATCCAAGGATACTGAGGGAATTGAGAGTGGAAATTGTGGAGGCACTGGCCGTCATTTTTCAGTCTTTCTTAGGCTCAGAGGTGGTGCTAGAGGACTGGAGAATTGCAAATGTGACACTTTTGTTCAAAAAAGGATGTAAAGATAAGCCCAACAAGTACAGGCCAGTCAGTTTCACTTCGGTGGTGGTGAAACTTCTAGAAACGATAATTTGGGACAAAATTAATAGGTACATGGACAAATGTGAGGTTATTAAGGAAAGTCAGCACGGATATGTTAAGGGAAAATTGTGTTTGACTAACCTGCTGGAGATTTTTTGAAGAGGTAACAGAGAGGATTGATGAGGGCGATTCTGTTGATATGGTGCACATGGACTTCCAAAAGGCATTTGATATGGTGCTGCACAACAGACTTGTGAGCAAAGTCATAGGTCATAGAATAAAAGGGACAGTCGCAACATGGATATAAAATTGGCTACGTGACAGGAAACCGAGAGTAGTGATGAATGGATATTTTTCGGGCTGGAGGAACGTTTGTAGTGGAGTTCCCCAGGGGTCAGTGTTGGGACCCTTGCTCTTCCTGATATATATTAATAACCTCGACCTTGGTGTAGAGAGCACAATTTCAAAATTTGCAGATGATACGAAACTTGTGAACATTGTGAACTGTGAGTAGGATAGTGTAGAACTTCAAAAGGACATAGACAAGTTGGTGGAATGGGCGGACAAGTGGCATACAAAGTTCAATACGATGTCACAATCCTTTTTTTTCTCGGGAAATATTGCGGTGTGCCTTTAAGACTGTAAAAGATCAGTACTTCTTTAAGGCTGCAAGCTCCAGGGACTGTAAGCCAAAGTGCATTCTGGTTGCCCGGCAAACAACCATACAGAGAAGGAGAACAGGACTTCAGATATATCCATTTTGACTTTGAAACTGGCTGGCAGAGACAGACAGTTAACAGACTGTCCGGACACATGAAGGAAATAGGAGAGCTTTCTCTCAGTCTATTTAAACCCTATTTATTTATACACTCTCAAAATTCTAAAGAAGCTTCAAGCCAGATTAATTTCTTAAAGAAACAACAAATTATTGATCTACTGTGTTCATCACTGAAAAAGAAGAGTTTAATACTAGAACTGCTGAACTGAATTGCTGAATTCCTATCTTTGGAAAGATCTTCAGATTCATCGGACCTTGGAAGACTGCAAGTGAATGTGGACTGTGGGAAATTTGAAGACCATTTGTCGGAAGCGTAATCTGCAAAGACTTTATTGTTTTCTATTTTTTCGAGCAACTAATTAAAAACCAAACTACTACTAGTTTGATTATATGTATGCGAATGCGGGAGTTAGTTTTTTTTGGATAAGAAGTTATAAGGTCTTTAGATATTGATAACTCTTGGTAGTGTTTAAGATTTTAGTTTTTTTTTAAATAAACAGTTAATATGTTTATATCTAAAGATACCTGGTTTGGTTCAGTTCATTCGGGGGTTACTAGATTGTTTCAATTTGGCTGCTGCTTTCTCCGATCTGGAAAGCTTAAAGATATATAATGCAATATGTGGAATGACGGGACTGAATTGACACTGCACTGCTCCCACCGCAATCAGAATCATATATTTTGATTTGGGGCTTTGTCCTGAGCAGTCGTAACAGTGGGGAAATGTGAAGTGATTCATTTTGGTAAGAAGAACATGGAGAGACAATATAGAATATAGGGTACAACTCTAAAGGTGGGTTCAGGAGCAGGGGGCCTGGATGTATATGTGTCTATGTCATTGAAGGTGGCAGGACAGGATGAGTGTGTGATTAATAAAGCATACAGTATCCTCGGCTTTATTATTAGGGGCATAGAGTACAAGAGCAAGGAAGTTATGTTGAACTTGTATAAGACACTAGTTCAGCTTCAGCTGGAGTATTGCGTCCACATCTGGGCACTGCACTTTAGGAAAGATGTGAAGGCATTGGTGAGAGTGCAGAAAAGATTCACGAGAATGGTTCCAGGGATGAGGAACTTCTATTATGAAGGTAGATCAGAGAAGTTAGGACTGTTTTCCTTGGAAAAGATAAGACTGAGAGGTGATTTGATAAAGATATTAAAAATCATGAAGAGTCTGGACAGAGTAGTTAGGGAGAAACTGTTTCCACTCGTGAAAGGATCAAAAACGAGAGGGGACAGATTTAAGCTAATTGGCAATGGAAGCAATGGTGACGTGAGAAAAAAATTGTTCACCCAGCGAGTGGTTAAGGTCTGGAATGCACTTCTTGAGTGTGGTGGTGAGCAGGTTCAAGTGAGGCATTCAAAAGGGAATTAGACTATTACCTGAAAAGGAAGAATATGTAAGGTTACGGGGAGAAGGTGAGGGTGTGGGACTAAGTGTATTACCCATTCAAAGAGCCAGTGCAGACACGATGGGCTGAATGGCTGCCTTCTGTGCTGTAACAATTCTGTGATTCTGTTTAAGAATGAGCAACTATAGCCACATCGGGGAAAAATTACAGGCTCTATATCTGAACGCACAGAGCGTTCATAACAAGAATTAATGGCACAAATATTAATAAATTGGTTTGATTATCACTCATTACAGGGTGGCTGAAGTTGGGAACCAGGGTATTTGATTTTTAAAAAGGATAGGCAAATTGGAAAAGGAGGTAGGGCAGCCCTGATGATAAAGGATGAGATAAAGACAGGAGGGAGAAAGGATGTTAATTCAGAAGATCAAGATGTAGAATCAGTATGCGCAGAGTTAACAAAGAACAGAAAACATTGGTTTGAGTAGTTAATAGGCCCCTTAATGGTAATCGTACTGCTGGGACAGTGTTACGACCATGCAGGACAAAGCCCCCCAATTTAAATATGTGATTCTGATCACGGTGGAAGCAACGCACTGTTAATTCAGTCTCGTCGCTCCACAGGTCGCAGCATATTTCTTTAAGCTTTCCAAATCGGATAAAGCAGCCAAATTGAACACTCTAGTAACCCCCGAATGAAGCGGACCAAACCAGGTATCTTTGGATATCAACAAATTAACTATTTATTTAAAAAACTAAAAATCTTAAACACCACTAAGATAAGACCTTATAACTTATTTAAAAATCTAACTCCCACATTCACATACATATACTAAAATTAACAGTAATTCATTTTTTAAATAGTTGACTGAAAAAATAAAGTCTTTGCAAGTTTCGTTCCCGACGAATGGAGTCTTCCAATGTAGAAACAGTCCAAGGTCGTTTGAAGTCTTCACAGTGGTCTGATGGGGGAAAAAAAGTCCTTCAAAGATAGGAATTTAGCAGTTCGGCTGTTGTAGCATTAACTGTCCCTTCAGTGATGAACACAGCAATATCAATATTTTGTTAAGAAAGAAAAGCTTTTCTTATTTTCTTGGGGAATTAATTTGGCTTGTTGTTTGGTGGAATCGTGAGAGAGAAAACACAGCATCACTTTGTAGAATTTTGAGAGAGAAGTAACTCAGTTCAGATCGTATCAGAGTGCTCTCTATGCTTAAACCAGTCTGTGCCAGCAGTTTTCAAAAGTCAAATTGCAACATTGAATCATGTGACGTCTCTCTTACTGCTGTTGCTTGGCAACCAGAATTCACTCTGGCAGACTGAGTCTCCGGAAATTCCTGTCTTAAAGGTGCACTGATCTTTTTACAGTCTTAAATGAACACACAATATATCCGAGGAGAAAAAAACAAGACCGTGACACCTCCGCCCTTGGCGAAATGAAACGCCATTCCGAAAATGCGTTTTTTTACAATGCAAAAAATATAAATTGGAAAAACATTAATTTTTTTTCCTGCATTTACACATCATTCACTCGACTAATAATTTACATCATTTTCTTGATACCATCGCCATCTACATCAGTTAACATGGTTAAATCTGTGACAAAGTGTCAGCGATAACATTATTTTCCCCTGAAATATGTGCAACCCTTAGATGATAAGGCTGTAACAACAGACTCCATCTAAAGATTCTAGCATTTCGGTTTTTAAATTTTTCCATAAATGTTAATGGGTTATGGTCAGTGTATATTAGTACTTCTTTATAGTCCTGGCAGACATATACCTCAAAATGTTTGAGAGCCAGTAAAAGTCACAATGTTTCTTTTTCCACAATGGAATACTTTTTTTTGATGGCAATTTAGGTTTCTGGAAAAATACCCTACTGGTTTCTCTATGCCCGATGTGTCATCTTGCAATAGGACTGCACCACCCCCAGGTCGCTAGCATCAATCGCTATTTTAAAGGGTTTAGTGAAATTTGGAGCAGCCAACACTCATTCATTAATTAGGATTGCCTTTAGTTTTTCAAAAGCTGCCTGGTATTCATCTGACCATACCACTTTATTTTTCCTTTTTGTAACAAGTCAGTTAACAGAGCAGCCACAGTACTAAAATTTCGTCCAAATTTCTGGTAAAAACCGCACATCCCTAAAAACCTCGTTATTTTCCATTTAGAATTAGGGATAGGGAACTCCATTAAAGTTTGTACCTTTGCTGTTTTGGGCAATATCTGTCCTTGCCCCACTATGTGCCGAGGTAAGTTCTCTTGCTTTTCCGAATTCGCTTTTTTCTAAATTTATCACTAAGTTCACGGCTCGTAACTTTTTAATCAGAATTTTTAGCTGGTTTAAGTGTTCTTGCCAAGTGTTACTATATATTAGTACATGATCAAGATACACTACACACTGGCTACCACCTGATTCATTAACCTTAGAAAAGTTGCTGGGGCATTTTTTTCGCCCAAATGGCAACGCCCGCTACTGATAAAGACCACCAGGTGTTACAAAAGCTGATATCTCTTTGGCTCGAGGAGTCAAAGGAACTTGCCAGTATCCCTTTAACAAGTCAATCTTGGTAAGAAACCTAGCACTGTTGATGCAGTCTTCTAAATGTGGAATTGGGTAGGAGTCTGCCTTCGTTACTTCATTGACTTTTCTATAGTCTATACAAAATCGGGTTCACCCGTCAGGTTTAGGTACTAGAACTACTGGTGAACTCCAGCTACTTTGGCAAGGTTCGATCAAATTGTTTTCCAGCATGTACTGGATCTCTGCTTTCACTTGGGCCTGTTTATCCAGACTCAAGCAGTAAGGATGTTGTTTTAAAGGAACGGGCCCTCCTAGATCCACATCATGTGTGGCTAAGGTTGTACATCCCGGCTTATCGCTACAAACTCTTTTAAATGTTGTGAAAAGCCTGGTTAGGTCTTCACGTTGTTTTGCCTCTAAGTGCAAAAGCATGTTGCCCAATTTTCCTAGCCATTCTGTATTCGCTAATCTGATAGTTGGAGGTTCAATTTGAGAATTTTCTAGGCCTACTTCTGCCTCATCCTCACTATCCTTTTCCTTCTCAACAGTCCTGATTACCTGACATACCTGTACTGGTTTATCCTCCTGTCTGCGATAATATTGCTTTAGCATATTGATGTGACACAACCGGTTCTTCTTCTGGCGATCAGGGTGTCAATCAAGTAATCTACCTTACCCACTCTTTTGATTGCTCTATATGGGCCACTGAACCGTGCTTTTAATGGTTCCCCCTGTAACGGTAACAACACTAATACTTCATCCCCCAGTTGAAAATCACAGACTTTTGCATTCTTGTCTGCCCATTTTTTCATATTGGCTTGGGATGCTTTAAGGTGTTCCTGAGCCACACCGTAAGCTTTCGTGAGCCTTTTCCGGAACACAGATACATAGTCCAGTATCGAAGATTCATTCTTTTGTTCCAAGAATCTGTCTTTTATGAGTCTTAGAGGACCCCTTACTTCATGTCTGGAAACCAATCCGAAAGGACTGAAGCCTGTCGACTCATTCGGTGAGTCTCTGGTGGCAAATAAAAGAAAGTCTAGTCCTTTATCCCAATTATGTGGATATTCATGACAGTATGTTCTAATCATCATTTTAAGAGTTTGGTGGAATCTCTCTAAAGCTCCCTGTGACTGTGGGTGATATGCTGAAGATTTCAAATGTCTAATCCCCAAATTGCCCATGACATCTTGAAATATCTTAGATGTGAAATTAGAACCTTGATCTGATTGAACGTCAAGTGGTAATCCATACCTTGTAAAGAATTGGGTTAACTTTTATACCAGTACCCTAGCAGTAATTGTCCTCAAAGGATTGGCCTCTGGAAATTGAGTAGCCATATCCATGATTGTAAGTATGTATTGATGTCCCACTTTTGTTTTTGGCAAGGGTCTTGCACAGTTTACTAATACCCTGCTAAGTGGTTCCTCAATCACTGGTATGGGAACTAGTGGTGCCAGTTTTATGGTAGGTTCTGGTTTTCCCACCGTTTGACAGGCATGGCATGACCTACAAAATTGTCTCACATCCTTTGTAAGACCTGGCCAGTAATAATGTTGGCTTATCCGTGATTAGGTCTTCCGAATTCCCCTATGTCCTGCAAAAGGAATGTCATGTGCTAACCTTAATAATCCCTGGCGATAGTTAGGTGGTACCACTATCTGTTCAACAACTGTCCAATCGTCATCTGTAGGTCTATGAGGCCTTCTCCATTTCCTCCTCAAAACCCTGTTTACCAAATGATAGCCTTCCGGAACTCCTTTTCCCTCAGCTTCTGTCAGAACCTTCTGTGCCATTTGGTATATTTCTGGATCAGCTTGCTGTGCTGCAATGATAGACAATCTGTTAAACATCTCATTTGGATTATCTAAAATCCCCAAATAAGGTTTCAGATACTTGGCTATCTGTTTGTGGTGCCCCTTTTACCTCAGACAATGGATCCTGTTTAGCCATTGCTTGGGTGACTGCCCACGCAGGAAATATTCCCAGAACTTGTTCCTGTAATTGCTCCGTTTCCTTAATTACACTTGGTTCCTCTGTAATTATAGGAGAAACTGATACTTTTGATCCAGCCAAATCATTTCATAGGAGTAGATCAAGTCCCTCTACTGGCAAACTGTGGATAATTCCTACAGTTACTATCCCAGATATTAAGTCACTCTCTAGGCATATTTTATATAAAGGTATATGCTCCCTACCAATTCCATTAACTAAAACTTTAGAGTTCAAGGTGCTCTCAGGTGGAAACGTTATATCTTTCCCCAGCAAGAGCGTTTGGGTTGTTCCTGTATCCCTGAGTATAATGATAGGTTTTCCTGCCTCACTTACAGGGTATGGAGTTACTCTGTCCTTTGACATAATTCATTATAACTTTTGGGTATTTTATTCTTAACCTCAACACTGCTTTTAGTTTTAGTATCTGGTTTTACAACTGTCGTTAAAGCTGTAGTCTGGTCTGCTGTACTCTCAGTCAGAGTCTTTTCCTCTGCACTGGCTTTGCATACCCCAACAAGTCTTTGCATTTACCTTGCATTCTAAATGAAAATGACCAGTTTTGTGGCAATGATCACACTGCGGCTTGCGAACCTCACTTCTACCCTCAGCACCTTCCTTTCTGACCTGAAGAGGTGATCCTGGGGCATTCCCAGCTTTTCCTTCTTGTCCCCAGCTACTTGCCTTCCTTTCACTCTCCCACTTTCTATCCTTCACAGGTTTATGGGGGTGATGGACAAAAGGTTTTGGCTATTTCATAAGCTCAAAATCATCAGCAATTTCCACTGCTTGCCTAGCTTTCAAAACTTTCAGGTTATCTACATGAGTTCTCACTACTGAAGGAATGGTGTTTTTAAACTCTTCTAAGAGAATCAATTCTCAAAGGTTCTCATATGTGGTTTCCATCTTTAATGCCTGTATACAACGGTCAAAATTAATTTGCTTCACCCTCTCAAATTCTACAAATGTCTGCCCAGCCAATCTCTAAGTTCCAAAACTTCTGACAAGCTTCAGGGACTAACTCATATGCAGTGAGAATAGCCTTTTTTGCCATCTCATAATCTGCAGAAGCCTCTTCAGGAAGCATGGCATAAGCTTCATGAGCTCTGCCTACCAACCTGCTTTGAATAAGCAGTGTCCAACTTTCCTGTTTGGCTATTTTTTCAAACGATATGAAAAATGCCTCTACGTCCCTTTCCTTGAACTTAGGAAGAGCCTATATAAATGTTAACAACTTCTCACTGGGTCCTGAGCTGAATTCAGATTCTTCCTGACCTGAATATTCCCTGAATTCAGACTACCCCTTTGTCTTAGTTCCATCTCTTTTAGCCTAAATTTCCTCTCTCTCACTTTCTCTCTGAAGTTCAAGTTTTCTTAATTCTTTTTCAGCCTCAAGTTTTTTCGTTTCTAACTGAATCCTAGCCTATACTACTGCATCACTTTCTGACCTACTACCTTCCTGTTCCTTGTATTCCCCTTCTTCTGCTGCTTCTAATTCCAGATGTTGGGCGATGATGTCAATTATCTCTGCTTTTTTGGCACCTGATTTTAATTCAAACTGCAATTTTGCTGCCATTTCTTTTAGTTTATTCTTAGTTAAAATTATCAAGTTACTGAGGGAAACATTCTGCTTTCCCAAAAACTCTGCTGCAACTGCTAATGCCATTACAATGGCATAGACTGTACCTTATTATACAAGAATCCTGGTTCCTTTTATTTTTCGTAATTGGCATTGGATTTAGATCCCAACAATCGAGTTTCCAATTGATAAGATCCCAGATGCGAGAGCAATTAATATGATGGCAGGCGCAAGACCCAATTTGGATGTTATCCCAGAGATAAGCAATTAATTTTATTACAAATGCGAGCCCTCCAAATTAATCTGATTCTAATCCCAGACGCGAGCTGCCTAATTAAATATGATTCGCTCTCAGACAAGCCCCCAATTAAAATATGGTATGACCATGCAGGTCAAAGCCCCACAATTTAAAATTGTGATTCTGATCCCGGTGGAAGCAATGCACTGTTAATTTAGTCCGGTCACTCCCCAGGTCACAGCATATTTCTTTAAGCTTTCCAAATCGGAAAAAGCAACCAAATTGAACACTCTAGTAACCCCCGAATGAAGCGAACCAAACCAGATACCTTTAGATATCAACAGATTAACTATTTAAAAAAAACTAAAATTCCTAAACACTACTAAGAGAAACCTATGTCTTTTTGACCTGATAACTTATTATTTAAAAATCTAACTCCTGCAGTCACATACAAATACTAAAATTAACAGTAATTCAGTTTTCAAATAGCTGACTGAAAAAATAAAAATAAAGTCTTTGCAAGTTATGTTCCTGATGAATGGAGTCAGAGAAACAGTCCAGGGTTGCTTGAAGTCTTCACAGTGGTCCGATGGAGAAAAAAAAGGTCCTTCAGAGATAGGAATTTAGCAGTTCGGTTGTTGTAGCATTAACTGTCCCTTCAGTGATGAACATAGCAATACCAATACTTTGTTAAGGAAGAAAAGCTTTTCTTATTTTCTTGGGGAATTAATTTGGCTTGTTGTTTGGTAGAATTTTGTGAGAGAAAGCACAGCTTTGCTTTGTAGAATTTTGGGAGCGAAATAACACAGCTCCTTCAGTTCAAATCGTGACAGACCTCTCTGCTCAAACCAGTCTGTGCCAGCTAGTTTTCAAAAGTCAAATTGCAACATTGAATCACGTGACCTCTCTCTTGCTGCTGTTGCTTGGCAACCAGAATGCACTCTGGCAGACTGAGTTTCCGGAATTTTCTGTCTTAAAGGTGCACTGATCTTTTCACAGTTGTAAAGGCGCACACAATATTTGCGAGGAGAAAAAAAACAAGACCGTGACAACAGTAGAAATTTGGAAATTAGAGGAGCATGTAATAAGGGTAATGCAATAATCATTGGGGACTTGAATCTTCATAAAGAATTGTCAAAAGTAGTTTGGAGGACAAGTGCATGGCTGCAATTGAGACAGTTTTCTACAACTGTATGTCAAGGAATCAATATTTTAGATCTGGTATTGTCTCATGCGACAGTTAATTAGTAACCTTATAGTAATGGATCCTCTGGGGAAGAGTGATCATAATATAATAGAATTTCATATTGCGTTTGAGACTGGTATGGTTAAGTCTGAAGTTAGGGCCTTAAATTTAAACAAAGCCAATTACATAGGTATGAGGAGCGAGTTGGCTGAGGTAGTTTGAGAAATTAGATTAATAAGTATGTTGGTAGGTAAGCAATGGCAAATATTTAAAGAGATAATTCTCAAAGAATATACATTCCCTTGAAAAATAAAACTCTACTGAAAACATGGTACAGCTATGTCTAACTAGAGAAGTTAAGGATAGTACTAGATTAAAAGAACCATACAATCTTACAAAAGAGTAGTAAGCCTGGGGCTTGGGAGGGTTTTAAAAATCAGCAAAAGATGACCAAGAAAGCGATGAAGAGCAAGAAATAAAATATGAGAGTAAACTAGCAAGAAACATGAAAACAGATTGCAAGAGATTTTACAGGTACGTAACGAAGTGATTAGCGAAAGAACATGGGTCCCTTGGAAGTAGAGACAGGAAAAACTATAATGGGGAATTAGAAAATAGCAGACATTAAACAAATATTTTGTATCTATCTTCACCAGTAGAAAACACAGAACATTATGGAAATTATGGAGAGCCAAGGATCTAATAAGAGTGAGGAACTTAAAGTAGTTAATATTAGTAAATAAAATGTATTGGAGAAATTAATGGGAGTGATAGACAACAAATCCCCTGGACCTGATGGCCTACACACAAGGGTTTTAAAAGAGGGAGCTGCAGAGATAGTGAGTGCACTAGTTTTGATCTTCCAGAATTCCCGAGATTCAAGAATCCTTTGGATTGGGAGGCAGCAAATCTAATCTCACTGCTCAAGAGAGGAGGGAGAGAGAAAACAGGAAGCTATAGGCCAGCTAGCCTGACTAGGGGATATGCTGGAATCTGTTATGAAGTATGTGTTAATCGGACACTTGGAAAATGATTAGGCTGAATCAACACAGTTTTATGAAAGGGAAATCGTGTTTGACAAATCTATTAAGAGTTTTTTTGTGGGTGTAACTAGCAGGATGGATAATGGTGAACCTATGGATGCAGTCTATTTAGATTTCCAGAAGGCATTTGATAAGATGCCACACAAGGTAGTTGCATAAGATTATGGCTCATGGAATTGGAGGTAATATATTAGCATATATTAACGTATATCAGCCAAGAGCGACGTCTCAATTCATTCCATCTTCGCTGCCTCCGGAGAATCCTTGGCATTAGGTGGCAGGACCGTATCTCCAACACAGAAGTCCTCGAGGCGGCCAACATCCCCAGCATATACACCCCACTGAGTCAGCGGCGCTTGAGATGGCTTGGTCATGTGAGCCGCTTGGAAGATGGCAGGATCCCCATGGACACATTGTACAGCGAGCTTGTCACTGGTATCAGGCCCACTGGCCGTCCATGTCTGCGCTTTAAAAACGTCTGCAAACACGACATGAAGTCCTGTGACATTGATCACAAGACTTGGGGTCAGTTGCCAGTGATCGCCAGAGCTGGCGGGCAGCCATAAAGGCGGGGCTAAAGTGTGGCGAGTTAAAGAGACTTAGCAGTTGGCAGGAAAAAAGACAGAAGCACAAGGGGAGAGCCAACTGTGTAACAGCCCCGACAACCAATTTTATCTGCAGCACCTGTGGAAGAGTCTGTCACTCTAGAATTGGCTTTATAGCCACTCCAGGCGCTGCTTCACAAACCACTGACCAGCTCCAGGTGCTTACCCATTGTCTCTCGAGACAAGGAGGCCAAAGAAGAAGAAGATATTAGCATGATTGAGAATTGGTTAACAGACAGAAAGCTAGAGAGTAGGAATAAATGGGCCATTTTCGGGATAGCAGGGTGTAACTAGCAGGGTGCAGGTGCTTGGACTTCAGGTACCTGCAATCTATACCTATGACTTACATGATAGGACCAAGAGTAATATATCCGAGTTTGCTGATAATGCAAATCTTGATGGGAAAGTAAGTCGTGAGGAGGACACAAAAAGGCTGCAAAGGGATATAGATCGGTTTAGTGATTGGACAAGAAGGTGGCAGATGGAGTGTAATGTAGGGAAGTGTGAAATTATCCACTTTGGTAGTGTTACAACCAAGGCGGGAGAAATGCACTGTTAATTCAGTCCCATTTCTCCACAGGTCACAACATATCAATAACTTCTCCCACCTACCGAAGAATAGTCAATTAGAAACGTGATTTGTCCCCCAGAATAAAGCGCACCAAACCAGGTTTCTTTAAACAACAGCATTAACTATTTATTAGAAAAGAAATAATAAGTCTTAACTACTAATGAGACAAATCTGTGTATATGAAAAGCTCCTTACTTCCTTAGCCCTCATGCACACACACATACATTAAAAAAAAGACGATTAACCAGGGGAAAAGGATGTTGGTTTAAAGCTGTTTCTTAGGAATAGAAGGAATAATAAAAGTAAATTCTGGTAGGAAATCTTCAGTTGGGTGAGGTGTCCCAGAGTCGAATAGTCAGATGCCACTCAAAGTCTGTCCAGATGAGGTCTTTGATGGGTAGGCGTTCAAGGCATTTCAACTACAGCAGGCGTCACATAGGTCTTTCAGCAGGGATGTAGCAACAGATCTGCTCAGGACTCACAGCAGCAACACGGCAGCAGAGCACGCTTCAGGTTCCAGGATTTCCCAAAACACAGGAGGCAACAAGAACCACACTGGATGCAGGAATCCTTCAGACAGGAGGCAATAGGAATCTGCCACCTTTCAAATGCAGGATTTCTTTTCAAGAGATGCAGGTTTCCTTTACAGAGAGAGGTCTTTTTCTCGAGTCTCCAGGCAAGCAGGTCTGTGTTTCAAATGCCTGCTGTTTGTCCAACTCACTGGTTTTTAAAAGTCCCAAGTGAAAGCAAAAAGCCTTCCTGAGCCAATCACGTGACCAGACACAGTGTCTCCTCTGTCCTTCAAAGTGTTGCTTTGAGGAGGTCAGACCCCTGGCTGGCTTCCTTGAAAAACTGCTTGCTTTTCCTATTCTTGTCTTCAAAGTCAACATCCAAAAATTTCAGCTATTTGCAGGTGTCCAAGTCCACTGAAAATCCTTTTTTCAGTTTTTAAAACACGCAGAATTCTAAGATTTTAGTACAAAAATAAAACCTCTTGTAACAGTAGGAAGAATGGAAAAGCAGAATATTTTTTAAAAGGTGAGAACCTGGTCAATTTTGATATGCAGAGGAATTCGAAGATCCTTGTACAAAAATCACAGTTAATGTGTAGGTCCAGCAAGTAATTAGGAAGGCAAATGGTATGTTGGCATTTATTGTAAGGGGGTTAGCATATAAGAATAAAGAAGTCTTGCTGCATTTATATAGGGCTTTGGTGAGAACACACCTAGAGTATTATGCATAGTTTTAATCTCTTTCCCTAACAAAGGATATACTTGCCTTAGAGGAGCTGCTACAAAGGTTCACTAGATTGATTCCTGGGATATGAGAGATTGAGTAGAATAGGCCTATATTCTCTAGAGTTTAGAAGAATGAGAAGTGATTTAATTGAAACATATAACATTCTTGGGGGTTTTGACAGGATAGATGCTGAGAGGCTATTTCTCCTGGATAGGGGGTCAGAGTCTCAGGATAAGGAGTTGACCATTTAGGACCGAGATGAGAGCTTTACTCACTGAGGGTTGTGAATCTTTGGAATTCTCTACTCCAGGGGCTGTGGATGCTCAGTTGATAAGACAGAGATCGATAGATTTTTGGGCACTAAGGGAATCAAGGGATATGGGGGCATATGGTGGGAAAACAGAGTTGATGTAAAGTTCAGCCATGATTTTGTTAAATGGCAGAGCAGGCCCGATGAGCTGTATGGCCTGCTCTTCATGTTTCTTATATTCTTGCAACAATTCCAGGTTGCATGGACCTTACTGTCCAGTTGTGTAGGGTGTAAGATTATTTCAAAAATTTAATTGCATTTGAAAATTGTAAATGCAATCTCAGGATTACTCCCAATGCCACGTGCAAGTGAGCATAGAAATAGGAGGATTAAGCGATTGAACACGTGGCTGGAGATTTGGTGCAGGAGGAAGGGCATCAGACTTCTGAGGCATTGGGACCTGTTCTAGGGTAGGTGGGACCTGTACAAGATGGACAGGTTGCACCTTAGAAGGATCGGAACGAACATCCTCGCAGAGAGATTTGCCACTGCTGGGTTTAAACTAAATTGGTGGGGGTTGAGAACCTAAGAGGGAACTCCGATTGGAGGGAAGAAAAACTGGTAACAGGAAGTAGAAAAGTAGTAAGCGAAATTAGAAGGCAGACGAGACGAAAGCAAACATCAAATAGGATCAGAATGAGGAATAATTTAAGACAACGTTCGGGGCACGCTATCT